>NC_053036.3:578811258-579115286 GCF_002575655.3 Aegilops tauschii subsp. strangulata
GTTGGTCACTGCACTGAAGCATGGAATCCTAGTTAGGCTTCAATTCCAAATCATGTATGAATGGCAAACTTTGGAATTGCATATTATTGTTGGGAAACGTTGCATAGAAAATAAAAAAATTCTACGCACACCCAAGATCTATCCATGAAGATGCATAGCTACGAGAGAGGAGAGCATGTCTACGTACCCTCGTAGACGGTTAAGCGGAAGCGTTTATCAACGCGGTTGATGTAGTCGAACACCTTCGCGATCCAACCGATCAAGTACCGAACGTACGGCACCTCCGCGTTCCGCACACGTTCAGCTCGATAACGTCCTCGCCTCCTTGATCCAGCAAGACGGACGAAGCAGTAGATGAGTTCCGGCAGCACAACGACGTGGTGACGGTGGTGGTGAACTTGTTCCCGCAGGGCTTCGCCGTGCACTGCGGAAAAACTAGACGGAGGATGAAACTGTAGAGAGGGACGCCGCACACGGCTAAGAGATTGTTGTGGGGTTGTGTGGCGCCCCTCCCTCTCATATATATAGGTGGGGGGAGGGGAGGCAGCCAGGATATAGGTGGGGGGAGGGGAGGCAGCCAGGGTGCGCCCCAAGGTGGCCGGTCGGTCCCCTTGGGCGCCTGCCCTGTGGTGCCCCCCATTCCTTGTTTGGCGCCTGGGAGAAGGCAGGAGGGGGTGGCGCCCCCTTCCCTTTTTCTCATGCACGAGAAAAGGCAAGAGGGGCTAGCCCCCTCCGTTTCCTTCCCTGGCCCATTAAACTCCGGGGCCTCCCGGAACCCCTTCCGGTGATCCGATGACTACCCGATTCACTCCAAAACCTTTTCGGTGACCAAATAGCATCGTCCTATATCCGCCGGACCATTTCGAAGCTCCTCGTCATTTCCGTGATCTCATCCGGGACTCCAAACAACATTCGATCACCAAATCATATAACTCATATAATACTATATTGTCAACGAACATTAAGCGGGCAGACCCTACGAAAGCCTCTCTGGTCAATAACTAATAGCGGGTCAAGCACTACCAAACCCATGCCCGAATAGAAAATGGGCACAGGAGGAGACCCACGACCCTACCCATGGGTCTTGAGTCAGACCCATGCCCGAACCCGACGGGCAACCCAACCCATTAGGGTACCCATCAGGTTTGAAATAAATATTTTTATTATATATATAGATATATACTTTAAATCTTAGTATACAACCAAGTTCTCTTTTTATTTAGCATGTATCCACTGGACGCATAAGTCACTTCACGAAGGAATAGCTGCTGTTCTGGGGTCTCTTATATAGGCTGCCTATGGGTCAAATTGCCGGGTTGACCCATATTGGTTCCTACATATTCCACGAAGATCTTTATCAGTCGAACCTTTATGACAGAATACGTAGTTCCCTTTGTCTGTCGGTATGTTACTTGCCCGAGATTCGATCGTCGATATCTTCATAGCTAGTTCAATCTCGTTACCGACAAGTCTCTTTACTTGTTCCGTAATACATCATCTCGTAACTAACTCCTTAGTCACTTTGCTTGCAAGCTTCTTGTGATGTGTATTACTGAGAGGACCCAGAGATACCTCTCCGATATACGGAGTGAGAAATCCCAATCTCGATCCATGCCAACTCAACAGACACCTTCGGAGATACCTGTAGAGCATCTTTATGATCACCCAGATATGTTGTGACATTTGATAGCCACAAGGTATTCCTCTGGTATCCGAGAGTTGCATGATTTCACAAGGTTTCCATTTTTTAAATTTGTTCAGGAATTTCAAGAAATGTTCCCGTTTTTGGGAAATTATTTGGAATGTTTTTTTCTTGTATTGAAAACTTGATCCTTAATTCAAAAAATGTCCTTGTTTCCGAATTGTTGGTCATGTATTCGGAATTTGTTCGTTTTTTAGTTTTGTTGCGTCTCAAATTTTTGCTCATAATGCGAAAACTGTTCATGTTTACAAAACTGTTCAGAATATTAAAAATTGTCCCTGTTCTCAAAAAAATGCGCGCGAATTTCAAAAACTGTTCCTGCATCTAAAAAATTGTTCAACAATTCAAAAAATGTTCCCATGTTAAAAAAATGTTTAGAATATTCAAAACTGTCGCACAAATTCAAATAATGTTTGGGACTTTTGAAAAAAATTCAACAATTCAAAAAGAGTTCCCATTATCAAATTTTGTTCTCAAAATTCAATAAGTGTTTGAGTTTATAAAAAAATGTCGGGAATTTCAAAAAATGTCTGCACTTTTCGAAAGTTGTTCCCATTCTCAAATTGTTGTTCTCAAAATTCAACAAATGTTCGTGTTTTCATCAAAGTTCAGGAATTTCAAAATTCTTTCTGTCGAAAAATGTTCATGTTTTTATTTTCTTTTTTGAAAATTTGAAAAATTGTCCGAGTTCTTCAATAAATTATGGATTTTCAAACATTTTTCTTTGTAAAAAATCACAATTTCCAAATAAAGTTCAAAAAAATTCAAAAACCTGTCCAGATTCTGCTTTGGAATTAGTTCTTATACTAGCACACTCCCCTTTTTACACTAACATTTTTTAGCTCCACTGGTTAGCTGCTGTAACGCCCACGATGTGGCTATATCTCCCACGTGTCGAGGCACGACTTAGAGGCATAACCGCATTGTGGTTTTGTCGCAAGAAGGGTCATCTTCACATAATCCCATATAATGAATAAGAAAGGGATAAATAGAAGGTTGGCTTACAATCGCCACTTCACACAATATTTAAATAAATCATACATCATCCAAAATACACACATAGACCGACTACGGTCAAAAACCAAATGAAAAGAAGATAACCCCAAATGCTAGATCCCCGATCGTCCCAACTAGGCTTCACTACTGATCATCAGGAAAAGACACGTAGTAACGACCAAGGTCCTCGTCGAACTCTCACTTGAGTTCGGTAGCATCACCTGCACTGGTACATCGGCATCTGCAACTGTTTTGGAAGTATCCGTGAGTCACGAGGACTCAGCAATGTCACACCCTCGTGATCAAGACTATTTAAGCTTATGGGTAGGATAAGGTAATGAGGTGGAGTTGTAGCAAGTGCTAAACAAATATGGTGGCTAACATATACAAATAAGAGTAAGATGAGAAGCTACGCAACGGTCGAGAAGCTAGAAGTGACCAAGAAGTGATCCTGAAGCTACTTACATTCAAACATAACCCAAACCGTGTTCACTTCCCGGACACTGCCGAAAGGAGACCATCATGGCTACACACGCGGTTGATGCATTTTAATTAAATCAAGTGTCAAGTTCTCTATAACCGGATATTAAGAAATTCATATCTGCCACATAACCGCGGGCACGGCTCTCGAAAGTTTATACCCTGCAGGGGTGTCCCAACTTAGCCCATCACAAGCTCTCACGATCAACGAAGGATATTCCTTCTCCTGGAACAACCCGATCAGACTCGGAATCCCGGTTACAAGACATTTCGAGAATGGTAAAACAAGACCAGCAAGACCGCCGATGTGCCGACAAATCCCGATAGGAGTCGCACGTATCTCGTTCTCAGGGCACACTGGATGAACACTACGTACGGCAACCGAAGACCCCGGGTGAAGGGGTGGCACCGCAAGTGGCTCTAGGTTGGACCAACACTTAGAGGAGCACTGGCCCGGGGGGATTAAAATAAAGATGACCCTCGGGTTTGCAGAACCCAAGGGAAAGTTATAGGTTGTTAGGCAGATGTAAAACCAAGGTTGGGCCTTGCTGGAAGAGTTTTATTCAAAGCGATTTGTCAAGGGGTCCCATAACCCCAACCGCGTAAGGAACGCAAAATCAAGGAACATAACACCGGTATGACGGAAACTAAGGCGGCAAAAGTGGAACAAAACACCAGGCATAAGGCAGAGCCTTCCACCCTTTACCAAGTATATAGATGCATTAATTAAAATAAGAGATATTGTGATATCCCAAAATAAACATGTTCCAACATGGAGCAATCTTCAACTTCACCTGCAACTAACAACACTATAAGAGGGGCTGAGCGAAAGCGGTAACGTAGCCAAACAACGGTTTGCTAGGAAGGTGGGTTAGAGGATTGACATGGAAATATGGGAGGCATGATAAACAAGTGGTAGGTAGTGCGACATAGCGATAGAGCAAACAACTAGCAAGCAAAGATAGAAGTGATATCGAGGGTAATGGTCATCTTGCCTGCAAAGTTCTCAGAGTTGTCGACAGCTTGCTCCTCGTTAGCAAGCAAGAACACAAGCAATGGAACAACAATCAATCACGGTGAAATGCACAAGCAACATGATGCAATACATGGCATGAAATGCAAGGTATGATGTGCAATGCATATGAGAACTCCGGAAGGGAAAGGATGATCAAGGCATCAACTTGACAAACCAAGTATGCCGCTGGAAAGATGGGGTGATTTCGGTCGAAATCGATATAAGGATCACCTGAAATGGATGCACGGTTTGCAAATGACAATCAAAACAAGGATGATGCAAACCTGCGATTAACAGCATCATAGCACATAAGATGCAACAAGAAACTATGCTACAACACTCGAACATAGCAACAAAGCACATGACCATAAAGTGCACATAAAGGTCTACAAATCATGAACACTGAGCTCCTGCTATTTCTCACTAGAACAAGCTCAAACTAGCATGGCAAAAATGCAAATGATAACAGATTCACAGACTTGTGAAAATACTAAGCATGTCAAGACAGCATCAGGAAGCAATGTTTAGAACTAAGAAACACCATGCTAAAGGAACATGTCATGGCAAACAAAGGCATGGCATGCTGTTACTAAACACATAGAACAAAACTCGCTTACTGAACGTTATCCCAAGATGCATGGAAAATATGGTAGCACCCATGCAAACATGGCAAGTTATATTATCAGTTTCAGACTTGCAAGAAAACAGAGCATGGCAGGAGCAGATTCATGATAGCAACTTTGCAAGCTCAGTTCGCTCACCACAAAGCATTACATGGCATAAAAGGTAACCAACAAGAAGTAGACATGTTCAAGAAGCTAAGAATGGCAAGAGAAAGTTCATAAGCTACATGTATCACTAGCAACACTCATGGCAAAACTGAATCTCATGTTAACAATCTGCCAGGAACAATATTTAGCAAAAGTAGAGCATGATAATGACAAGCTAGTGTACTCCATAATTGCAACCAGAGGCATGAATGGATAGATCAATATCACATCCTCAAAACACTCTTACTGAACTACCTCAAAATTTGCATGGATCTCATGGTAGGAACATGGCAACTTAGCATCAAAATGTAAGAGGAAATGACTTGGCAAAATATTCCAAGTGTCTGGAAACAACAACATTAGGAATCCTACTTTGCATGCTTGTGCTAGTCAGCACATAGCTCACAAAAATACAAGACATGCACCACTGCAAAGATGGCATGATGGAGCTCATAAAATATGTAGGCATCATGCTCATAGGATGCACACACAAAATGCAACAAAAATGACAAATCATCAAGTTCTGTTAAATTCCAGTAGACAACATCATATATCACTTTTTCAACGAGGATTAGGGCATTGATATGGACAGTAACATGCATGCAAATGCCACTAAGATGAAGAGCATCACGAGACGTACATTTTGATATATCATATGCATGATTCGGAGCACCGAGCACAGAGATATGGCATGATGACAAGGGCACAAAAATATTGGATTCCAGGGACTTGGTAGAAATATTATACCTCTCGGTGACGAAGTGGGACGAGGAGATCCAAGCGGGTCCGTTTGGATGGAGGGACATGGCCGTGCTGGGTCGGCGCGGAGCGGGACGAGGCAGAGCGGGATGGCGCGAGCGGCGAACGGGGGCGTCCCGTTTGGGTCGACGAACGGCCCGGGGCGGACGAACCGGTGCAGATCGGCGCCGGAGGAGGTAACCGGCCGGCAACGACGCGAGCACGGCTCCGGCGTGCCGAGGATGCCGGGGACGGGCGTAGGTGCGCGGATCCGGCGCAGGGGAGGCCCGATCAGGCAGCGGACGACGCGACGCGAGGTTGCCGGAGGAGGAGGTGGTGCTCGCCGGAGCTGGCAGCTTCGGGCGGTGGCGCTGAAGATGCGGGGCGGCGCGGTGGCGGGTGAGCGGCGGAGGCGGCGCGGCGAGCGGCGGTGGTAGCGCGACGGCGGAGGGCGCGAGGCGACGGCGCGGGCTGCGCGGGCCAGGCGGCGGTGGATGGGCTCCGCGGGCCCGCGATGGGCTCGGCGGCGGGGAAGGCGCGAGAGGACAGGTGGCGGTTCCTGATAGGAGGAGGGCGACGGCGGAGGTGACGTGTCGCCCCGGGATTGGTCCGGGCGACGTGGTTGATGGCGGTGGACATGTCCGGCGGCGGTGAGGATTTGTTCGGCGGCGCGAGGTGGAAGGAGGCTAGGGTTTGCACCGCGAATTTCGGGGCAAGGGACATATTTATAGGTAGAGGGAGCTAGGAGAGTCTAAATGAGGTGCGGTTTTCGCCCACATGATCGTGATCCAACGACGGAGAGCATGGAAGGTGTTTAGATGGGCTAGTGGGCTATTTTGGAGGGGTGTTGGGCTGCAACAAAAGAGGGCTTTAGCGGTTACCCGGTTAACCGTTGGGGCATCAAACGACCTCCAAATGAAACGAAATTTGACAGGCGGCCTACCGGTGATGTACCAAGGCTACTCGACAAATCTCGGCCCATTCCGAGAATGTTTTTCTCCCGCTCCACGAAACGAGATTAGAGGGGTGCAAGGGTGCATGTGGGAGCGTCGGATTGCGAAACAGACAATGGGGAAAATGACCGGATGCATGAGACGAACATGAATGCAAATGAGATACACATGATGACCTGAGATGAAATGCATGACATGAACAAAATGCAAAACGAAAGACAAAAACCAAACCATGAAGGAAATATCATATCACATAGCCAGAAATGGCAAGAGTTGGAGTTACAGATATGGAAAGTTACATCCGGGGTGTTACAGCTGCTCTCCTACATAAGATGTAGGTCCAAAGTTCGAAGCCTAGTAAGGATTTTGCGCGCTTCCCTTTTTCTTTTTAACATCGCCGCGCTACTGTACAACAAATAGGGGCGCTCGCTGCATCGCCCATTACTGCGCCGGCCCAGTCGCGGGGTCTCTGCGTGCGTCGCGTGGTTGTTCGACGCGAAACGCGTCGAATAGGAGCTCTCATAGAAAAGGTAAGAGCACGAGAGATATAACTCAAAACGCTTTTTTTTCTTTTTAACATCGCTGCACTACTGTACAACCAACAGGTGCGCTCGCTACAACACCCACTATTGAGCCGGCCCAGTCGTAGGGTCTCTGCGTGGGTCGCGTGGTTGTTCGACGCAAAACCCGTCGAATAGGAGCTCCCATAGAAAAGGCATGAGCACGACACGCGAGATATAACTCAAAACGAACCGGTACGTTCACTTATCAGTGGCAGCCTTCCGTAAATTTGCTGAACTCTTCCATTTTTAGGAGCTGTGGAGCGCCACTTTCCCCGCTCCATGATTTCTGACTGCAGCTCGCTCCGCTCCACGTTACCAACTCTGGGGAGTTGTCATATTCGGGTCGGCTCCACCTGCTTCAAGAGCGGAGTTGTGGAGCAAAGGAACTCCGAATAGGCTCTTAATAAAAGCTTCGTGAGACTGTCTTAAAAAACACATGAGGTGGTTTAAAAAAAACACGTAGGAGGTCGTGCAACGTGGATCGTGCCAATTGGCTGCCAGACGTGGCGGTAACTGTACCGGAGATCCCACGCGCCGTTGAGTCGGGCACTCGGGCTCCACTAATCCATAAATATCGTGCTCCTCCTCCCGTCGGCGGTACGTATCTCCAATTCTCCACCGATCGAAAGCACCATCGAAAAGAAGGCCACATCCAATCGCCTCTTCAATCAAGGTAACTAATTAATCCTCCTAATCTCTCTGCCGTTCTTCCCGATCGATCGCATAGAGTAGCTAGTACTTTGTTTGCGTTCAAGTTTTCTGAGCTATTACTTTACATTAACTGAGCTAGGTGTATTGTGGTTCGAGAATTTTCTAGATCTTCTTTATCATCACTCGTCAGGGTACATTAGGATCGATCCAACACGCAGTGAAACTGGCGATCTGTGGGATTTTTTCATTGTCTAATTTACAGAACAGATAAACTGTTTGCATATCGATGATTCCTTCTACGCTATGCCACCAAATCAGTTGTCGATGTGACCTGTACTAGTACGATGTCATCCTATCATCATATAGTATCATACTCCAGTAATTTTGCCCTTCAGATTAACAGATAAACTCCTTGCATATCGATCAGGTGCTTCTTTTCGTACCTTCTAACTTTTGATCGGTTGCTTGTTGGTTGACTGAAGAAACTGAAATCTTCACCAGATATTTCTAGATGACCACATCTGTCTCATGTTTCTCATACCAGTCTGTTTATGATGTTTTACCTGTTAGTTGGCTGACCATGTGATCCTAAAATCTTTTGTCTACTCCTTGCAGATGCAGATCTTTGTGAAGACCCTGACTGGCAAGACTATCACCCTTGAGGTGGAGTCATCAGACACTATCGACAATGTTAAGGCCAAGATCCAGGATAAGGAGGGCATCCCACCGGACCAGCAACGCTTGATCTTTGCTGGCAAGCAGCTAGAGGATGGCCGCACCCTTGCTGACTACAACATCCAGAAGGAGTCGACCCTCCACCTTGTCCTCCGCCTCCGTGGTGGCCTGTGAGCCTGCCTGCTTGCTACATGATGCGCTGTGTGCATCGTCCATCTTAGTTTTATGTTGAAGTTGAGTAGTCATGGATGTTCATTTAGTTTGTTTGTAGTGTCTTCAATCAGTCGTCGAACATTGAACCAGTCATTTTGTTTAAGGGAAAATTATGCTATAATCTGTTTGCTTTGATACTGTTCTGTTTATGTTGGAATTGTTGTGCCTTGTTTAATGCCTGCTTCGGGTGCCAAGGCGGCTCTATGATTAGTAACCGTATTTGAAACTTAGTCAAACCGAGTCGATTCATGGGTGGCAAAGGCATGCCTTGATTCTGTTTGTATCTGCTTGATGCTTTATTTTGAGTCAATAAAATTCACTCTTTGTCGAAAACAAGAGCAATGCGCTGTAGCCAGTGCCCACCTCGGCAGCAAGAACAGGCAAAGTGGCGCAGGCAGCACAAAAATGTGAGATAATTAACCAAGACCAAATTCAAATAAGCCGGAGCTGAACATAAGACGCTTTTGTGAGATATATTTGAGAGCACGTCTCAGATAATGTGATTCTCCATGCATAATCTCTTTCAGAGTTTCAACATTAATTTCATGTCAAAGTTTTAGCACCATTGTGTATTTCATGAGCAGAACATATTGAAGCTCACAAGCTGAGTGAAGTAACAACACAAACATGGTTAATAAAAGAAACATATGGACTCGATACGAGATGGAGCACAAATCTGAAGTCTAAACCAGCGTGCATGCATGCATGTTTACTGGAAGTTGATCTTGGTGCCGTGAGCCTCGAGCACCTGCTCAAAGTCGGCACGGAGCAGCACCCTGACGACGGCGAGCGCCTCCTCCTGGCTGCGGATGTTGGCTTGGGTCTCCAGCATCTTGGCGAAGGGCCCGTTCCACTTGCCCGTCCGGTTGGCGCGGATGATCTCGTAGGACATGGTGTCCCAGTGGTCGATGTAGGGGAGGTGCTCGGGCGCGACGCGGGACTCGCTCTCCCACCCGCCTCTGACGGTCTCGTGGATGGGCTGCAGCCGCTGTGTTTCGCTTAGCATCACCTTGAGCGTTGCCAGCGCGCGCTTGACTGGCTCGACGTCGGCGACCGCTGCCGCGGACGGGTCGTAGGCGGAGAGCACCCGGGCGGCCTCGATCATGGCCTGCCGTCCCAGCGGCACGCCCGGCAGGTTCGCGAGGCCGCCGATGAGGTCGTCGTAGCTGCTGCCGAACGGGAGCGGCGTGGACGTCGGGAACAGGTGGCCGAGGCCTGGGAAGGCCTGCCAGTGGCCGCCCCCGTTGGCGAAGCCGGCGAAGGAGACGTCGTGGGTCTGAAAGGCCACGGAGGCGTTTGGGGGGCTACTGCCATGGATGTGCAGGACGATAAGGTCAGGTCGGTCGCCGGCGGCGGCAGCAGCTGCTCCTCCGTGGTTGCTGCTGCCGGCGGCGAGGGCAAGTATGAGGAAGAGCAGAAAGGTGGTCATGGCGAATCTATGGGTGGGTCGATCTATCGATCTCTTCTCTTCAATGAACTGAACAATGAATGAAGTAGTCTATATAGCTTAGGGTGGCGGTGGCAACGCACACCCATCGCACTGCACACCTGATTTGCTCCTGCCTGCTATAGCTAGTGCAACGAAAGCAGCGTGAAATGGCACAACAAGAGTGTGACTTACTGCCCATGCTCCAACCTGCAGCACCAGCAGACGCGTGCTTCAATTCCAACCTCTATCTTTTGCATCGCAAGGATGTGATGAGCACTCCGTGATTTGCTGAAATCATCGTATATCATGAAAGATCAAGCAGAACATTCATGACCAAAAAACACAACATTTTCAGCTGAAAAAATACAAAAATGTTGGTGGAATTCTAATGATAACATGGCTAAAATACACAATTAGAGCATCTACAGCTAGACGCCTTAAGCCGGCCTCAAATGCCCGGGCAGACAGACCTGTCAGTGACCGGTAAAAAAAAAGGCAACTCACATGGGTGCCTCAAACCGGCCTCAAACGCCCGGATTGTCTGGTGCCCTTCATATCCAGCCCAAATGCATGGTAGATATAAGGCGGCCAGGGCGCGTCTGCCATGTCAACCCGGCCCACTTCGACCCCACAAAAAACCCAATCTGAAAACCCTACAGTAACTTCGCCCCGCTTCGTCTCTTCTCCTCCCCTTCTTTGATTCGGTCTGGTAGCTACTCCAATCCCATCTCCGGCGAGCATGTCGAGTTCGGGCAGCCGCTCCGACGGCTCCATCAACGACAGGGAGGAGTTGGGCCGCCTGAATTGTGATGGAGCGGTCGCGGGGTGAGCACGGTGGGCCAGTTCCGGATCTGCTCCCTCACTGCTTGCCCACCGGTGTAATGCCTATGCCGGAGCCGGCCCCTCCCGTCTCGCACACAGCTCCACGTGGGCGTCTCAATCCACGCCACCTCCGTCATCCACCTCGCCTGCCGGTCGCTGCTCGGCAAGGGCACCGGTGGGTTCTAGTGCCCGCTCCGCCGGCGCCATTGACGCCCCCCTGCCCCCCCGATATCAGAGGCGCGCACTGCCCGCCGCGAGAGGCACCGGACAAGGAAGATGGAGGCAGTGGAGCAATCCGTTCGCCGGTGCCGCGGGTTGCCGATGAGGAAGAGCGGCTCCTTGCATGGGTCTATCGCCGTTCACTTATGACCGTGGAGACGAACGCTCGCCGGCTCCAAGGAAGAACACCAAGCACTCTGGCTAGCCATTAAGCAGTCTGAGCGTGAGGCTGCGAAGGCAGTGACAGAGGCGGTGAGGGTGGCCAAGCTGAAGCGCAAGCAGGACTGGGCTGTCTGGCGTTTAAAGGGCTGCATCGTCATCTCCTCTTCTTCTTCCGATGAGGACTCCGACTCCGACGATCCGCCTCCTGCCGCGAACGCCTACCCCAGTGTCGGTGACCGAAAGAGCAAAGGGCCAGCGAGAAAGTAGTGAAGCTCCGCCGTCTTTGTCTTTAATTTTAAGTTTTTTGTAATCTAGTTTAAACTTGTCCTTCTTTTATGTGGATTATGTGAACTTGGCGTTCTTTTGGATATTTGTTGGTGATCTTTTGGTGATCGGAATCTGCATTTCTATTTCCCTTCGATGATCTACATTGTTTAGTTCTACGTTGCATGCTTCAATACGGATATCGGGCACCAGGTATGAGATACACAGATGTGGATGACATGATTTAAGAAGTATCCTGTGAGTGCCGGGCAGAGGCGGAGCCAAGGGGGGGGGGGGGGGGGGGGCGAGCGGGGGCCAGACCCCCCTATCGATCGGCCCCCCTCAACGACACTCAGCGGGGACTACGTTGGATTCGTAGGAGGATTTGCTGCCTAGTTTGACATCTATTCCGAATTTTTTTTTAGGGCAGTCTATTCCGATTATCTGGTCATTAGCAAACACCTAGGCCTGACACCTCTACAGTACGTACTGTTGAATAGCCCAAGCCCACAATTGATAGCCCACAGACCATGTATATAATCGGCTTGATCTGCTAGTCTGCAGGCCCCGATTGGACCAGTACACACATCGCTTTGCCATCTGTTTGGGCAACTTCATCTCGATCCTTCCGCCGCCGCCGCCACGTAGCTAGGCTTAATCGAGCGGTAGACCATCAGCATCAGTGACGACCTGACGAAGGTGCGGATTCCGTGCGCCGGTATGAGTCTACCACATGCTGATCTACTAATTGGCAAACATCTCCGCCTCTCGGTTCTCACAGCACAGCTTGTGTGCTTGTCTAATCTCAACGTGAGGTATGCAACATAGATATATTATTTTACATTTAGAGTATACAAACTACTTCCTCCATATCAAATTACTTGTTTTAGATTTTGTCTACACATGAATGTATCTAGACACGGT
This sequence comes from Aegilops tauschii subsp. strangulata, assembly GCF_002575655.3. Taxonomy (NCBI): domain Eukaryota; kingdom Viridiplantae; phylum Streptophyta; class Magnoliopsida; order Poales; family Poaceae; genus Aegilops; species Aegilops tauschii. The sequence goes on from NC_053036.3 coordinate 578,823,835, forward strand.
TTAGTATTATAAATACATTTGTATCTAGATAAATTTAAGACAAGTAATTTGGGACTAAGGTTCCACTAGTTAGATTCAATTACAAATTGTATACCCGTTTTTGTACTAACTAGAAGTCTAGAATTGCATAAAGCATGAGGAAGAAGAGACCACCGATGACTAACAATTGAAGCCATTTCTTTTAACCACTCGGTCTACTAATCAGAATGCAGAGCGACATGTATATATATTAGAAGTGAAATCACTGCAAAGTTTGACATTTGATGGTTTGATGGGCCTGTTGTGCGTAGATATACATCTATCTAAGCTAATAAAAATGTAGCTATTTCAATGTAATTGCAAGAGGAAAATTAACTTTGTTTGTTTGATATCGACGCTTATTTAAGAATCGATATACTTTGGCCCTGCATTTCTTGCACATGCATTGTCCTCTTCGCCCTCCTATGTTCAAATCCTGGCTCCGCCCCTGGTGCCGGGGCGCGTCCACGGGCGTTTGAGGGCCCTACCGCTTTTTTTATTTTCCATTTGTCTAGGGTTTTCCAAGGGGCGGTTTTCTTTTGTTTCTCGGTGTTTTCCCCGCTGTTTTTTCCTTTTTCTTTTCTTTATGCCATCTTTACTTTTTACTTTTGTTAATACAAACAAATCAGTAACAATGTTGTAGATTTCAGCTTTTTGTCCCCTATTCCTTGACGGCCACGGTAAACTTTCCCTTACAAGCTTCGTCGGCGAGCCCGTGGATTCATCTCTGTTCTAGTTTGTTTTCCAGAATTCGACCCTCCTTGAGTTCATCCATTTGGACATAGCCAACGACGCCCCGACATTGATTCATGTCGTGTCCTTGAGGCAGGGAGGTTTGGATATTTTGTTGTGTGGTGAGATTTGGTGTCAGGTGCTTCAGATCTATTCAAGTGTTCAATGACGACAACTGCGATCCGGACTCCGCAGTGTGGTTTGGTCGCCAGCGATGACCTCGCCAGGATGTGCCATTGACAAGTGGGCTCGACGGGTCAGGAGAGAGAGAGAGAGTTTCTAGGGTGGGGTCCACCTGTAAGAGAGTGAGGTTTTTTCCTAAGGGTAGGTCCCACATGTCAGTGGCATATGCACACAAGGGCAACTATGTCCAGAAAACGTCCATCTGACGGTCAAACCACTTTGAACGGACGAAAATGGCACGGAGGGGTATTTCCATAAGGGCACCAGACGGAAGAGAGGTAAAGTTGAGCACTGCTTTTTTAGGGGTAAAGATGAGACCAGGCGGAAATTAGGGGAAAAAAAGGAAATGTCCCTTTTTTTAAAATCGGCGAATTTTTTAAATTCTTGAACTTCGTCAAATCTATCAGAAAGTATGTACTCGTTTTTTTTCAACTCACCGGCTGCTAGTTGTTTTTTGTGAGGAGCCAATGGAAAAAAAAACTAGTGATGCGAGCGAGCACTATCGGGCCCGGCCTAGCATGTGATATACCTACATTGTGCCGCAAACGGGGCCAGATTTGCATCAAGCACTCATTGCTCCAAACGTATTTTTAACAGTGAGGTTGTTAGTCAAATGGTGATTTTTAAAGAAGTCGCTTGAAATTGTGGTGGTTTTTGACAATTTACTCAGAATTTGGTGAGAATAGGCTGTCAGGTCCAACCAGTGTATGTGGTACGCTTGGCAATGCTTTTGTTCTAGTACTGGTAGATTTATCAAATAATAGTCTTGTTGCACTACCAAAAACTGAAACATTCCTGTGAGCCCAAACCCGACAGGAAAATAGGGTTTACCGACAGGGAAAGTATTTCCTGTCGGCCAGCCGTCAGGGTTAGTCGTCAGGCATAGCTTGACAGGGAAATTTTCATATGCCTGTCGGCTGGCCGCCAGGAACATTATTCCTGTCGGTTTTCATTGTTTCTCTGACGGTTTTGGACTCACAGGGATACATAGTCGTCAGGTTTGGCAAATCGTGTAAATTGCATATCCCTGTCATTCATAACCGCCAGGAAAAAATGAATCCAATGAACAAAAAAAAAATCTTAACATTGATGGTCTTAGACATAGCTATTTCATTACTCTGAATGTTTAGAATAGAGAAACATCACTATCAATAGCTTCCATCAACCATGGAGTTACAAATTCACATAATTCGGATACAATTCCATCGAAGTTGCATACATGAATCAAAGGACAATGAAAACAGAGGCGCAACATCTAAAAACACTAGTGCATCAACTAAACATTCACAGCGTGAGACCTCTTTTCATAATGTTTTGTTACAGCTTAAGTTGCAAGCTTCTCTTCAAGGTTACCCTGCAGTGGACATAAATGAACTTGTAAAAAAGTGCAAGTGTCTCGCATAAAAAAAGTGCAAGTGTCAACACTTTGCTACAAAAAGGTATCAAGAAACAGGAACAATATCTATAAGATATAATAAGCATAATCAATCTGATATCTCGGTTTCTCGCAATAACAGTGGCATATATACCCAACTTGTTTTTGTCACAGCAAAGTTACCTAATTTATCAGCTATACGGAAAATAATGGAGTAATTGTTCTAGAGTAATATCTCAGATTTATACAAACCATGCAATTGAAAAAATCCATTCAAATGGCAACCTAACCACATGCTTCTGGATTAGTTAGAACAGCTAACAGTCTGAATAGATGAGATATTAGAGGATTCTTGCAAGTCTGGCTCAAATCACAGTACCAATGTAAATATTCTTAAGTGCAACTGCTCAATGATGCATAACCACAAAATTTTATAATAAGAAAATAACAAGGAGTTAAGTCTACCCATTTCAGATGTTCGAGAAAAATGGGTAAAGTCGTCATCATCTCCATAACAATGAAAACCAAAGCATTATGAAATTATTCAATAATGTAACAGCAGGGAACAGTAGCTCTTTATTCAGAAGAGTATGTATAATTTCTTGCCTTTATTGATTACCTTAACTTCTTGCTGCAGCCTCCTTGTTGTGCTGATCATCTTCCTTCCATGCAACAGATCAATTGTCCCTAAATCATAACAGAATGAAAGAGCATGAAACCAAAAGGTATTGACAAACAAAACTAGATAATACATTTTTACAGTACTGCATGGTTAGACAATAAAGGACCCCAAAGAAATAGAAAGAGGTTGTCTGCAGATTAAACCAACATAGCAGCTACTGGCTCAATAATGTTGATCTCATGATGTCGGGCACACTGAACATAGCATGGTCTGTTTGAATGTACACCAGGCAACTTGATTTGACAATTAATAATGATAAAAGTTTGGAGACGAGGGTGAGAGCAAAAGTAAAAATACCTTGATTAGAACAAAGGCTCTTGCATCTCTCGTAGATCCCAGATCTTGAATTTTGCTCCTACTCAAGATGAATTGCAAACTAGAAAACCCAGACCTCAAATACATGTTGACCAATATTTAATTTATAGGTTGATGTGCATACAACAACAAAATATTAAAGGGAATAGCACCACTTAATTGGGACGAATAATATTCAATTTCTTGACATTGAGTGATAACCTGTGAAGTTTTTTCAATTCTTCCTAAATCCAAAAATAATGAAAGAGATTAAATCAAAGGGTATGGACAAACAAATTAGAGAGCAAAACTGTTACGTACTCGATAGTCAGACCATAAAAAAATCATAAGGAAATAGAATGGAAAGTAACATTAGGAGTTTAAGACTGAACAAATATAGCAGCTACTGGCTCAAAACAGACTAGATGATCTTGAGCATACTAGACATCAAATGTTATTGTAATATATAGGAGAAAACACGCCATACAATTATTCATTTTAAACTTTGGAAGGGTGAAAGCACAAGTAAAAAACCTTATGCGCCATGTGTCCCGACACAAGACAAAAGATAGGTTATGTATAGAACCTGCTAGTGACTTTTTCAAGATTCTTATTTACTGCTCGATCTTGAGAAAATTAACTGGGTAACCAATCTTCACTGTTACTGCTTACTCAATAGCTTCAACTTCCGATTACATGTTGATACACAACATACAAATATTGGAAGGGGTGACCCATGATTACAGAACCAGAAAAGAAGATATGCAGAGCTATATTTGAGAAACCAGTGATATATTAAATGATAACAAGCATGCAGTATTGTCCATTACCTTTACAATTAACAGTTGGACTCTGTTTCCCTCCTCTGAAGAAGTGATTTTTTAGGAGTCCTGCAACCTGGAAGATGAAAATCAAAACATATCACAGACTTTCTAAAAGCAGTTGTGGTTCTAGTACTAGTAGAATCTCTTGCACACATACGGTTGCAGAGGAGAGACATCAACTACCTTGCCTATTCAAAACCAATGTCTGTATAAAGCCATTTTCTTCTACCAGTACCCAACAAATGAGGAAGGAGACAATTCTCGTTATTTTTCTGGTGAATCCAGTTGGGGTACTCACATATGAATTTTATCAGGAAAAGGAAACAAATCCTAAAGAAGGGAATACAAAAAAAATGGATCTGGAAGGGTGGTACCTGGATGGAAAGGGGTGGCACTCGAACAAGGATTCGATGGCGCGCAATCGACTGACGACATCGGCGGGCACTTTGACGACGACCCTCTGGAGGTAGAGGCGAAGTTGACGGCGATATTCCGAAGGCGGCCATTCCTTGTTCGGCAACCCAGCGAATATAGCGAATGGGGCGGGCGAGAGGTTGGAGGAGGCGCATCCGGCGGCGAGGGATTTGGGGCGCAGCAGGTTGGCGACGGATTTGGTGCGCATCAGCCTACGGACGACGAGGGATTTGAGATGCCGCTGGCTGGCGGCGGCCAGATCTAGGATTTGGGGGCACCGCTGGCTGGAGGCGGCCAGATTTGGGATTTGGGAGCGCCGCTGGCTGGCTCGGGTGGGGAATGACTGAGCTTTTTTCACTGGGGCTTTTATTCCAAGTTTTCCAAACGGTGAGCGGCAGCCCAAAAATTAGCTCGATCAGCGGCGGGACGGGCTTCGTTTTGGCGCGCGTGGCTGAATTCATGGCGCCAAACATGGGCTTCACTTTCGCTGTGGGTTACCCACGCCAGGGATATTGGTTAGTCCTGTGGGCCGGGCCGGGACCGACAGCAATATAGTTTTTTCTGTGAGTTTTCACCCGACAGGAAAAGGTATAACACACAGGAAAAATCCAGTTTCTGGTAGTGTTGGAGAAATCCCTAGTTTTGGAAAGCTACTAAGCCTACTCCGACTAAACCTTGCGTATAATAATCTCAAGGTGTCGTACCTCGAAGTTAGTGTGCTTAAACAACTCAATTCACTATTTCTCTCATCTAACAGACTTTCAGGGAAAATCCCCTAATAAGTTTCCCCTGAAAATACCCTAACATCGACTATGTCTGTTAGGTTTTCACAAAGCACCCAACATCAACTGCTACAAGCACGCTGCTGTCAGCTATGCGCGGCTACCGCAAACTACTCGATGCTACAGCCGACGCTCGAGGACGACATGCCGCTGCAAGCCCACGCTTGGGGACGGTGTGCTGCTGCATGCGCGCCGATACTGCAACGCCATGTTGTCATGTCCATCCTTACCACAGCAGCGGCCACGTTGCAGAAGCAGCGCCTCGCCGCCCCGTAGCAGCGCCGCGCAACACGATTGGCGGTCACCGTCCTGCTTGCGGCCGACAAGCTGCTCGTTCGGCTCAGCATTGCAACATGACTGATATTGCGGCCGGATACAACATGACTGATGTTGCGGTCAGATTGCCACGTCACCTATGTTGCAGCAGCTGGCAGGTGGCCGCTTGATCACATTCATCCAATGGTTCTCGACCCTGCCGATCTTTGTCAGCAATCAGCCGGCAGGTGGATAGCACATTAATCTTTTGGTCATTTTGTATAAAAAAGCAACGCGGTTATGATTTCACATTACAAGCATCACGGTGTATGGAAAATCTAAGGAAGTTACCACATTACAGTTATTATGCAACATAGAATGGCCACACGCCTTAATATGATCTTCAAACTTGCTCGCACATAGATGCACTTCTAAAAGAAAAATGGAAAGATAAGCTGACGAAAGCTAACGTACATAAATGCACTTCTAGAAAAAGTCTCCTGCCAACCAGTCATACCGAATACTGATGATGGTCACAACACCATCAGTGTTTATTCAGAAACCTAGCACCATCATCACAGAACCTAAAACCTGAAGTACCAATGCAACAAAAACTGACTTGCTCCTGATGGATAGGCTTATTCAGCTAGCGCAGAAACCTCTCCATAACTTTCCCTTGCACATTTTCCACCAGCTCTCTGGTTTGATCTTCTGTCTGTAGAATTCACAGTCTGCGAGTTCAGGGTCTGCACCCGCCCTCAAGACACGATCTCTCACAGTTCTTAACAGTTCATCTAAAGCCATGATTTTCCTCACAAGAGAGTTCTTCTCGTCCTCAATGTCAATGCAAAGCGAGAAGGCCTCTATCTCGGCAACATTTGCGCCATCCTTTATCAAAGCTTCTTTATATGATCGTAATGCTTTTATAAGGACAAACGACTCCTTTCCTGTGATCTCAGAACCATCTTCGACACTGTTTCCAGTAACCTCAGATTTTGAATCCTCCTATGACAAAAAGGAAATTCCGTGTAAATAAAAATGCAAGTTTTTGTGCACAGAAAATATGTGCAAGGCAATAGATTCTGGCGATTCTAATCATTTTAGCTAGCTTTGACAGAAGCAATGAAAGTGAAATAAATTACTGATACACCACTGCCATCTAGAACCTTTAAAATATACTGTTATTATAATACGAAAGCAATTGAAAAAGTAACAGTTAAGATTTGATGTAATTAACAACGGTTATTAATCAGATTTGAGTGTCTTAATTACAAATCAAACTAACATAATGGAATAAAAAAATAATGTTAAGATTATATGGAGTTAACGAGTGGTGAATGTTTAATTGGATTTAACACCCCTAATTAGAATCCTCACGAAAACACCCCTAATTAGAAACCTTTGGATACAAACACAAGGCGACGTATGTTTTTCCTAGAGTGCAATATCTATAGGATACAAACTCCTATCCAATTGTAATCATCTTAACATTATATTTATTTTATTGGAGAATAGAAAAAGTGTTCAGACTTAATAAAAGAAATGAATGTTCAAGATTCGATGATTAAAAACACATCCATTCTTGGGTTCAAGAGATTAAGACAAAGAGTTGAATAGCACTGCTATAGGTCCTCTACTACGAGTTACTTTGACTAAAACCGATAGCATATCTTTATAGCAATATAATCACACATCATTGGATACAATTTATGGACCAAACATAAGAGGGAATCCTTAATTACCACCATGGTCACACACAAGAATAGGCTGGCTTACCGAGATGTATTCCATAAAAGGAGGCCAGACCGAGTAGGGATGGACTGGGAAGATAGGCTGCTTTCTATTCTTAAGATGCTGCTTCAGCTCCCCTGTTTCCAGAGACAAGGACAGGAACCACTCAGGGGATTTGAACTGATGCACGTAATTTCTCCATGGGCGAATTGCAAAGTACAAAAAGCCATTGAAAACCGTCATAAGCCGCACTGAGATTGTATCTTTCACTGAACAGTTGGTGACATCCATAAAGCGAGTGTACAACGGGAACGTCTTGTGCAGCACAAATCTCTCAATGCCGTCATCGCTGGCTGTCCAGATCCAAAGGCTAAACGTGCATTCCTTCTCATTTACGATACAGAGCTTCCCATCATTGATCTGACCAATCTGAAATGTTTGACGTACCTTTCTCAAGGGCGGCGGCAGATCCATTCGAGAGAACTGAAATGTGTCTGTGTTGAGCACGAAAATGTACTCGCTGATAGCCACCCCGTTAATGGACTCGCATTGCCAACATATAAACCCATCCAGCACGGTGCTAGCTGTGCTCCTGAAGCCCTGAGGCGGCAGCGTCGCGATCTCCGGGAAAAGCTGCCACTCCATGGTGTCCGATGAGAAGACAGCAACGCGCGCGCAAGGCCGTGAGTAGTCGTGACGGACACATACCACACGGGACGGCCTCTGATCATCTTCGGAGGAGAATGTGTGGAACCGAAGGATGGTGCCGTCGGGCAAGTCGTGGTGCTCCTTGGGGCGGAGAAACAGGGCCATCATTTGGGGGTTGTACCAAACTCCCTGCATGGTGCTCCGGTGTTTGATGGCGACGGAGCCGTTGTAGGCAATCGAAGGATCGGAGAAATTGACCACCCACTCGGAAGTGTCATCGTCTTTGAGTGGAGTGAATCTGGCGGAGGAGCGCCGTAAGGCCGGGAAGGCAGTTATTGTGTGTGAGAGGAAGCGAGGGAGGAGCGGGGCCGCGTGGAGCGCGATGAAGCGGCGGCGGAAGGCGCGGGACGAGCGGACGGCGCCGAGGAAGGCGTGGCAGGTGAAGGCGGCAGAGGCGAGGCTGGGGAGGTCCGGAAGGCGGATGAGGATCTCTTGGAGCTGGTCGTCGCCGAGGTCACTTATGGTGGTGGGAGCGGGTGGTATAGGGTGTTCCGGCAGCGGCGACGATGGGTGGGAAGCCATGGCTGACCGGCCGCCGAGCTCAAGCGCCGCTTGGAAGAGGAGTTTGGAGTTGGACTTTTGAAATGGAAGTGGTTGCCGGAGTAGGGTGGTAGTCGACGAGAGAAGAGATTAATAAGTGACCATTGCGGTTTGTGTTAGCGAGATAGAGGGAAGGAGATAAGCTTCCGGCGGCGGCGACGACGGGTGTGCAACCATCGCTGACCAAGCCACCGCATGTATAGCTACCACGTCTAACACCCTCCTCCCTGCTCCTGCCGTGTGCTCCGTTTGGCTGCTTGTATTGCAGTGCCTCTACTAAATAAGTCCATGTACACGTGAGAGTTAACACGGCATATGCGCGGGCAGGTGCGGTGAGAGCGCGGACGCACCGCGTGTTGGGCGAGAGACCCACACGGGGGAGGGGGTTGGAACTTGGAAGTCCGGGCACGTCCGCTGGACATAAGCCATTTTGCTCCCTCCAGAAGCACAAACCTTAAAGTCGGAACCCTATTTCATGCATAGTAGGTAGATCATACGGGATAACATAAAAACATAGCAATTCGGACATCGACATAGTTGCTTTTTTTTAGAAAAGAAGGATGACCCCCGGCCTCTTCATCTGGGCGATGCATACGGCCACTTTATTAATTATTCTCACAAGACCTTACAAAGCCATACAACAACAAGACTAAAGCCACCGTCTAAGCAACAACTGTCGCTACACCTATCCAATTGATAAAGGGACGCAGATAGTCTGGGCCTAATACCAAACAAACATCACAGCCAAACCTAAACATCTAAGACCTGAGGTCCCAACTAGGACGCCTGCCGGGTATGGGGCACCTACCAGTCCAGCGCACTCCTCAACCAGGACGCCTGCCGGGTATGAGGCCGCCGTAGTCACCTGCCACCAATCCATCTTCAGAGCTGTACTGTTGCATGTACCATGCCAGGTCTCTCTGCCATCGACGCCACCACGACGCCCGACAGCGTCGTCCTCCTGCGCGAGTCCATCCTCCCACAGCGAACTCCGAATCTGCACTGCGCCACGCCGTCAAGATCCGTCGCCATCAGTGTGTAGGATGAATCACCACTCCACCAAAGAATCCGTCCTCTGGTCCCTCGATCATGTGTGTACCTCCAAGAATGACGCCCCCCAAGGGAGGAACTGTTGGAAATATGCCCTAGAGGCAATAATAAATGGTTATTATTATATTTCTTTGTTCATGGTAATTGTCTATTATTCATGCTATAATTGTATTGTCCGGAAATCGTAATACATGTGTGAATACATAGACCACAACGTGTCCCTAGTAAGCCTCTAGTTGACTAGCTCGTTGATCAACAGATAGTCATGGTTTCCTGACTATGGACATTGGATGTCATTGATAACGGGATCACATCATTAGGAGAATGATGTGATGGACAAGACCCAATCCTAAGCATAGCATAATAGATCGTGTAGTTTCGTTTGCTAGAGCTTTTCCAATGTCAAGTATCTTTTCCTTAGACCATGAGATCGTGCAACTCCCGGATACCGTAGGAGTGCTTTGGGTGTGCCAAACGTCACAACGTAACTGGGTGACTATAAAGGTGCACTACGGGTATCTCCGAAAGTGTCTGTTGGGTTGGCACGGATCGAGACTGGGATTTGTCACTCCGTGTGACGGAGAGGTATCTCTGGGCCCACTCGGTAATGCATCATCATAATGAGCTCTATGTGACTAAGGCGTTAGTCACGGGATCATGCATTGCGGTACGAGTAAAGAGGCTTGCCGGTAACGAGATTGAACAAGGTATTGGGATACCGACGATCGAATCTCGGGCAAGTAACATACCGATTGACAAAGGGAATTGCATACGGGATTGATTGAATCCTCGACATCGTGGTTCATCCGATGAGATCATCGTGGAACATGTGGGAGCCAACATGGGTATCCAGATCCCGCTATTGGTTATTGACCGGAGAGGCGTCTCGGTCATGTCTGCATGTCTCCCGAACCCGTAGGGTCTACACACTTAAGGTTCGGTGACGCTAGGGTTGAAGAGATATGTGTATGCGGAAACCCGAAAGTTGTTTGGAGTCCCGGATGAGATCCCGGATGTCACGAGGAGTTCCGGAATGGCCCGGAGGTGAAGAATTATATATAGGAAGTCCAGTTTCGGCCACCGGAAAAGTTTCGGGGGTTACCGGTATTGTACCGGGACCACCGGAAGGGTCCCGGGGGTCCACCGGGTGGGGCCACCTATCCCGGAGGGCCCCGTGGGCTGAAGTGGGAAGGGAACCAGCCCATAGTGGGCTGGGGCGCCCCCCATGGGCCTCCCCCCTGCGCCTAGGGTTGGAAACCCTAGGGTGGGGGGGCGCCGCACTTGACTTGGGGGGTAAGTGACCCCCCTTGGCCGCCGCCCCCCACCCTAGATGGGACTTGGCCGGCGCCCCCCTCCCAGGGGGCCTATATAAAGGGGGGGGGGGAGGGAGGGCAGCAATATTACAGCCTTGGGCGCCTCCCTCCTCCCCTGCTACATCTCTCTCTCTCGTAGAAGCTCGGCGAAGCCCTGCCGGCATCCCGCTACATCCACCACCACGCCGTCGTGCTGCTGGATCTCCATCAACCTCTCCTTCCCCCTTGCTGGATCAAGAAGGAGGAGATGTCGCTGCACCGTACGTGTGTTGAACGCGGAGGTGCCGTCCGTTCGGCACTCGGTCATCGGTGATTTGAATCACGGCGAGTACGACTCCGTCATCCACGTTCATTGGAACGCTTTCGCTTGCGATCTACAAGGGTATGTAGATGCACTCCTTTCCCCTTGTTGCTAGTATACTCCATAGATGCATCTTGGTGAGCGTAGGAAAATTTTAAAATTATGCTACGATTCCCAACAGGAACGACACCAGAACGCCGCCGTCATCCGATCATCCGATCTAGGGTTTCCCTCGGAGGTAGCAGAGAGTGGCCTTGAACTTCTCCACAGCGATGCCTTCAAGAAGGGAACGATGCAGATAGCGCCGCCACCGCCGGCCTTAGCAGACGCCGAAGGCAAGTTTTCACTTAGATCACTTCGAAGGGATCCAACTCTCGTGCACGGGCCGCCGTCACCACCAGCACCACCAGGCAGAACCCTGGAGCACCGGCAGATCAGCGAGCCGCCGACACCACCGCATCCAGATCACCGGCCACGCCGGGCCACCGCCATCCCCCACGTCGTCCGGGTCAGAGATGGAGCCGCCGACCGCGCACAGGGACCACCGCCGCCTGCACACGCCGGACCGCCGCCGAGAGCCCAGCGCCATCCACTGCTTCCCGAGGGCCGCCGCTGCGCGCCCCGAGCTGACTCCCACGCACACAGGGGAAACCGCTAGCGTGAGCCCTACCGTCGCCCCCAAGCCTGCGCCGGCGCGCCCCGCCTCCAGCGCGCTGCCAACAACCGCCGCGATCCGCCCGCGCCAGATCCAGCGAGTCATGGGAGAAGAGATCCCGCCGCCGCCGACGCCGACCAGGGAGGGACGAGGACGCGGCGGCGCTAGGGTCCCCCCGGTCGCCGCGCAGGGGCGACACGGGAGGACACAGGAGGAGTCGGGCACATCGACATAGTTGCTGTTGTGATCAGAGGAGGAGGATGAGGAATCCCGCCATGCGGCGCACTGCATGGTTCTGCTCCGCCGCGAGCCGCGCGGCTCTCTCCGCCGCCACCTTCGCTGATTCCATGACTGCCAAACGGAATGCCGATGTGTTCTTACGACCTTGACAGTAGGCATCGGTCTCTGTCGAGGTGTATGACCACTGGATTATGAGGTGGAGCACCTCATCGTCATCCTCAGTGGGCGGCAGCGGCTCTAGCGCACATCTGGACGACCAGCAGCCGTGCCTCGCTCCGCCCTACGTCGCTGCCTTCATAAGCACGACCCACCGTCTCTGACTACTGCTGTCGCACCGACGGGCTGGGGGTTCTGGCACCAGCACCAAGTTGCTCCCAGCAGGGGCAAGCCCTGGCGGTACCGGGCGCCGCTGCTCGCGCTGCCGCCTCGCCATGGATGGCAGAGAGCGCGCAAGGTGGAGTTGAGCTGCCAGGAGGATGAGATGCCCACCCACGATGCCGGGGACGCATCATCGAGGAGGAGCTCCCGCCCCTATCTATCCGCGGGTGCCGGAGCACAAGGTCCTCCTCGTCTTGGTCTGATGAGCTCGACGAGTCGGTGTTGGCCAGCCGCACCCAGTTGGTCTCATCGAAGCCGGAGCCAGCCATGGCGGAGGGGGCGGATGGGAAATTGGGTGGAAGGGGAGGAGATGGAGGGGAGCGGAGAGGATGAGAGGACTGAACCGGACTTGGGTTTGACTAGGTTTCCTCCTCCGGATGTGGTTTTTGTGGGGACGATGGTGGGGGCGGTGTGGGCCATAGCAGGCCGATCCGACGTGGCGGGGGTATCCGGGCCTCCCCATATCCGCCCCACATATGGGATGGATATGGGGGTTGCCAGACAGCCGAGGCGTTTGGGCTTGATGTGGGGAGGCCGATTGGGTGGCAATTTCATGTCCGAGCAGTGACCGGGTAGCCTGCCCGAGCGTTTGAGGAGGATGTGGGGGTCCGATTGTAGATGCTCTAGTCCCCATGTGTTTGGTGCATTGATGTTGTACCAGATTGGATAGGGGTACATGGGCAATACATCATGGCACTAGACGATGGTAGCTCGTTCATGTGGGCGCCCAATCTCCGGTAGAAGTTGTTGAACCTAGCATGACTCCGCAAGCAACCGCTTGATATTCTGCTTCATTGATAGAGCGTGACATAGTCTCTTGATGCTTGAATGGCCAGGAGATCAAATTGTCGCCAGTTCATGGCTGGTCGGCGTGATTCCAAGTGGAACGGCTGTAGTTTCTAGGTAAACTTCCATAGTAGCAGGAGATTGCTTGGAGTCAAAGGGGTTGGCATCAACATCTTAAACTTGGTCATTTCTCAGGCTAGGTTTTGTCATCGTGGTATGTAGACCTTCATCGGCTACAATAGAAATCTCTTTCTCCTTGGCCACATCGATGATGTCTTCTTCCACAGCTTTGGGTTTCCCTTTCTCTCGGGAATCTAGAGAAGGAAGATGTGTACCACCAAAGGAAACAACATCCAACTCAAGTGCTCTTTCAGGCTTCTCTACTACACAAGCGGTTGAATGGGGGACGTACCTCATAGCTAGAGCAACCCTCTGTTGGGGAACATAGTAATTACAAAAAATTTCCTACGCACACGCAAGATCATGATGATGCATAGCAACGAGAGGGGAGAGTGTCGTCTACGTACCCTCGTAGACCGTAAGCGGAAGCGTTATAACAACGCGGTTGATGTAGTCGTACGTCTTCACGATCGACCGATCCTCAGCACCGAACGTACGACACCTCCGCGTTCATCACACGTTCAGCTCGGTGATGTCCCGCGAACTCACGATCCAGTAGAGCTTCCGGGAAGAGCTTCGTCAGCACGATGGAGTGGTGATGGTGATGATGATGCTACCGACGCAGGGCTTCGCCTAAGCACCGCTACGATATGACCGAGGTGGATTATGGTGGATGGGGGCTCCGCACACGGCTAAGAGATCAATGATCAATTGTTGTGTGTTCTAGGATGCCCCCTGCCCCCGTATATAAAGGAGCAAGGGGGAGGCCGGCCGGCCCCTGTAGGGCGCGCCAGGAGGAGGAGTCCTCCTCCTAGTAGGAGTACTCCCCTTTCCTACTCCTACTAGGAGGGGGAAAGGAAGGAGGAGAGGGAGAAGGAAGGAGAGGGAGGAAAGGAGGAAAGGGGGGCCGGCCCCCTAGTCCAATTCGGTTTGGGCTAGGGGGGTCGCGCGCCCTGCCTTGTCCTGCCTCCTCTCTTCCACCAATACTTCTTCTCCCGTATACTTCTTCTCCCGTATTCCCGTAACTCCCCGGTACTCTGAAAAATACCTGAATCACTCGGAACCTTTCCGATGTCCGAATATAGTCTTCCAATATATTGATCTTTACGTCTCGACCATTTCGAGACTCCTCGTCATGTCCCAGATCTCATCTGGGACTCCGAACTACCTTCGGTACATCAAAATACAAAAACTCATAATACCGATCGTCACAGAACTTTAAGCGTGCGGACCCTACGGGTTCGAGAACTATGTAGACATGACCGAGACACGTCTCCGGTCAATAACCAATAGCGGAACCTGGATGCTCATATTGGTTCCTACATATTCTACGAAGATCTTTGTCGGTCAAACCGCATAACAACATACGTTGTTCCCTTTGTCATCGGTATGTTACTTGCCCGAGATTCGATCGTCGGTATCTCAATACCTAGTTCAATCTCGTTACCGGTAAGTCTCTTTACTCGTTCTGTAATGCATCATCCCGCAACTAACTCATTAGTCACATTGCTTGCAAGGCTGATAGTGATGTGCATTACCGAGAGGGCCCAGAGATACCTGTCTGACAATCGGAGTGACAAATCCTAATCTCGATCTATGCCAACTCAACAAGTACCATCGGAGACACCTATAGAGCGTCTTTATAATCACCCAGTTACGTTGTGACGTTTGGTAGCACACAAAGTGTTCCTCCGGTATTCGGGAGTTGCATAATCTCATAGTCATAGGAACATGTATAAGTTATGAAGAAAGCAATAGCAATATACTAAACGATCAAATGCTAAGCTAACGGAATGGGTCAAGTCAATCACATCATTCTCTAATGATGTGATCCCGTTAATCAAATGACAACTCATGTCTATGGTTAGGAAACATAACCATCTTTGATTCAATGAGCTAGTCAAGTAGAGGCATAGTAGTGACACTATGTTTGTCTATGTATTCACACATGTATTATGTTTCCGGTTAATACAATTCTAGCATGAATAATAAACATTTATCATGAAATAAGGAGATAAATAATAACTTTATTATTGCTTCTAGGGCATATTTCCTTCACCCTCATGGGTCAAGGAAGGGAAGTTGCAAACTTCTCCAAGATTTAAAAAATCATGATATTGAATGAAAATCACTTACTGTTGGATGGTGGGAATGGCCTTCTTCGGGCAGGGCACTGCTATGGATTTCGTTGGCTTGCCAACAACTTTCTTAGCAGGGGCCTTGGGAGGAGCCTTCAGCTTCAAAGTAACATGCTTGACTCGGGCTTTCTTGGGGACCCGGCTAACATGATCATCTTCAGTCGGATTGTGCCTTTTCTTGCACGGGTTCTCCGAATGAACATTTACTGGGGGACAGGGCGTCGATTGCACTTTGTCATCTGAGCCTTGTTCCCCTTCCTTATGCTAGTTTTGAGACCCCTGTCTTGTGCCACTTTTCGATACCTCCTCATTCGGAGAAGGAACGAATGAGTACAAGTTGCAGAATTCCTGCGAGACCATCCAATCAATCAGTTGTTATTTCAGTCAGTTTACAATTCAATTGGAAGATAAAAAATGCTTTCAGTTGAAAGATAAGCAGATGCATTTAGTCAGGACATACCAGCAGAGCTAGTTCGGAGGCATTGAAGGGGCGCACGCTGCCTTCCATGCGATGGTTATCTCACACCATCGTCAGGTGCCTCATCTTTTCTTCAATTTTCTCTTGGGAAAGCACATGGGGATTCACTTGGATGGGATCATCAATCCCCCTATATGTCTACATGGGCCTCTCTCGGGCTTGAAGCGGTTGGATTCGACGGCTCACCCATGCAGTAGGCAGATCGTCCCGAGCAGTTATTTATCATGAAGCACACCAAATGCCTTCATCAAATGTTCCGCTTCTTCTGTTTCCGCCTTGGTGAGCCTTGGATTCCACCAGGACAATTTCATGACTCGACCAGAGGTGTAAGGAGGCAGGCCAATCTCCCCATCCGGCATGATCACATCCTCACAATACAACAAGTTTTGTTGCGGCATTTTTATGGTGTTAAGCCACTTCATAATTCATATCAAAGTAACCTGCGGTTTTCCTCATTTGTAACCCTAATTGACCACACTACTGTGTAGTGTTGGCAGGTGGATCAATTGGGCTTGGAATTGAAGGTATATCTCCATAGCACACCCAATCCATTTCGGTGCCAAGATAGTTTTTGCAGAATGAAACGAAGCAAGACATATGCTATGGCATTTGGGGGAAGATGATGAAGTGTGTATTATGGAATCGGAGAAAAGCTCTCAAGAATGGATGGGGCAGAAGAGAAAAACTGCAATCTAAATGGGTGGTAAGTAGTACTCGTTCGCCGGGGCGTGGATGCTGCTACATCTCGTGGGTATCGGGATCCTCCACCCTTGCTCCACCAAGAGCCCTTCGTCAGCGTACTTAGTGAGCACCTCTCCTACATCACCTTCGATGGCACCCATCCGCCTTGCCTCCAACTGGCGGTAGCGTGGTCGAGAAATACGCGACAACGATCTTCTACTACTCGAGTTTGCGGGTTTGGTCGCTGGCCATGGCAACCACGGAGGAGAATGCGAGCGAAGGTGTGGATTGAAATTGGGGGCAACATTGATTTCACTAGAAAGGATGAGGACTGGGGAGTGCTTTCCCTTATTTTGCAAGGGAGCAACAACCATCGCACAATCCAAGCCACACATCCTAAGATTCAACCATACATGTGTCGGCGACTCGGGTGAGATTTTTGGGCAGTGGACGGTTCACGCACGGTAACCCAGGCGACATCAACATACCTCTCTCAAATATGCGGCGTTCAAAACAGTCAAAGCATGCGAGCGGGAACCGAGAAATTTGCCTGCATCAATGTCACACCATAGTCCCATGAACTTCACTCCTGAATATTTTTGCAGCACGCAAGATAGGTTGTGATGCGTTCACATTAGAAATCAATCAGTTTTCTTGCAGTCAAACCAAACCCGAAACCCGACTAAAGAAATCCCGAGTCAAATGTTCCGCTCAAATTTCACGAATAGATCATCCCGAGTGAACTTTGACTCGGTACACACCAGTTCTACAACTTTAGGTGCTGATGATTTGTCTCCCCGAGATGGCCAGATTAGTCGGACACACCTTGAAAAAGGGGTGAAATCGATATCCTCCATGTCATGGTTTGGGCCTTTTTACACAAAGGAACCAAAGTATCGAAAATCGCAAGCTTGGATGTGAAACAAATGAGTTCTCGGTGTTCCTAGGGATATTGATTGGCATCTCTCTGAGATGAACCATCCATTCAGCCAAATCTAGTGGACATAATTAACGGGTACTCCACCTTAACCATCTGGGAGTACCGTCACTCAAAATTACGGAGTGCCTAGGCAGTAAGGATAAAATCGTAATCTCCGTAAAATCATAATAACCTAAGAAAGTCGATGGACATGACAAGTAGAAAACGGCGGCTCCTCATTGATGACGACCGCTGGCCGGCGCTTGCAGGCCACGGTGGTGTCCACAATGGGCGATCAGGGCGCTGGAAGCGGCGTGCCTCCTTTTGATCGGCAATACTGCTTTGATTGATCATTCTCTGATCGTTCTATTCATACATTGCACGGAATCGTATTCAATTGCAAAACTAATCTCATTTTGTTATCTGGCCATTCGTTGATTGATTGTATTGCCATGCATGGAGAACCGGAATTGTCTCGCTTGTTGATGAAAGATCCTTCCTTCCAGTGTACGGATATGCAGCGGCCAAATTGCGGCGGCGGCAGCGGCTTTCAAATTCTCCAGCCATTAGGTTAAACCAAAACACCTTAGGAGATGTTTATAATACCCTCTAATACGAGTGGTCAGATTTAATTGGTACTCCATGTTACTTTGATGGAGTACCAGGGTACCGTAAAAACTCTCGATAATAATGCCAACACTGAAGCGGTGGTGATGGGAGACCCAACGGCTCTCGTACGGATAGGTGACTTGGGAGGCGACTCTAGTGGCGATGGCGCGCGCGTGCCTGGCGGGACCGCGGAGGCGGACAGCGGATGGATGGCGGTGAGGCCAGCAGAGGGGCGAGCGCTATGGAGCCCGGCGCCCGGCTGGCGGTCGCCAGGGCCGGTGTCTCCCTCGGGCAGTAGGTTCTGGGCGCTGGCGGGTGTCGACTCCGACGAAGAAGAGGAAAATCAGGTAAGCTTCCAGGTGAGTGGAGGTGTTTCGCCGAGGCCTCGCGAGGCTTGCTCGGTGCGTGACTTTGTCGCCCGTGCGGAGGAGCTTGGGGGCTCCTTCAAGGCCGGCCACCGGCGTGCTTTTGCACCCGGTGGTCATGGCTGCCGCCGTCTGGCGGCGCGGATCTGGTGGCCGCCCAGTGGCGCGGATGCTAGCCCAGAGGGCCGCTCGTGTGTCTTGGCGGCGGCGGGGCAGAGAGGACAGGAGGTTCTGCTGCCTCCCTTGGCCGCTGCGAGCTCGTCGACGTTGACAGGGGTCGGCAGCGGCGGGGTGGTCCCTGCCAGAGAGACGAGCGCCCTGGCTTGGGCTGATGGGCCTGGTTCCTAGTTGGACCCGGAGGAGTGGCCCAGTCTTCCTTCGCTTGGGCCAGGGGGCCCAGACGTGGCTTTTCCCACCACTCCTTCTGATCCGGCGCAGGGGTGTGAGCCAGCTGTTGGACATGGCCTTCCCAGGTCGCTGGTCACGTGTGCCCAAGCGGTCAGGCCCAGGCCCAACGCGGAGGTGGATGCGCGGCTGCCCCTCTCCCGTTATAAGTGGCTGTGGCTGCCGAGGGGTGCCCTAGATCTCACTCTAGGGTTTCCAGCTTCCACTTCGCAAGTGCGGCGCTTTGGGCATCTCGCTCGTCGGCTGGTTCGCTCCGCCCCACCTCCCCCCTCGCGAGCTCGTTCGCGGCCGTGGTGAGGATGGGATCCTGCGCTAACCGGCGCGCGGAGAAGCAAGCCTTGCTGCCGCTGGATCCGGTGGCTGAGCATCAGCGCGAGCTCGATCTCCGGGCGCAGGTGCAATCCAAGATGTCGGCGGGCCCGGCGGAGGGAGGTGGCTGGGGGCCGCTGATGACCGACAAGTATAGGGGATCTATCGTAGTCCTTTCGACAAGTAAGAGTGTCGAACCCAACGAGGAGCAGAAGGAAGTAACAAGCGGTTTTCAGTAAGGTATTCTCTACAAGCACTGAAATTATCGGTAACAGATAGTTTTGTGATAAGGTAATTTGTGACGGGTAACAAGTAATGAAAGTAAATAAGGTGCAGCAAGATGGCCCAATCCTTTTTGTAGCAAAGGACAAGCCTGAACAAACTCTTATATAGAGAAATGCGCTCCCGAGGGCACATGGGAATTATCGTCAAGCTAGTTTTCATCACGCTCATATGATTCGTGGTCGTTACTTTGATAATTTGGTATGTGGGTGGACCGGTGCTTGGGTACTACCCTTTCTTGGACAAGCATCCCACTTATGATTAACCCCTATTGCAAGCATCCGCAACTACAAGAGAAGTATTAAGGTAAACCTAACCACAACATGAAACATATGGATCCAAATCAGCCCCTCACGAAGCAACTCATAAACTAGGGTTTAAGCTTCTGTCACTCTAGCAACCCATCATCTACTTATTACTTCCCAATACCGTCCTCTAGGCCCAAACAATGGTGAAGTGTCATGTAGTCGACGTTCACATAACACCACTAGAGGAAAGACAACATACATCTCATCAAAATATCGAACGAATACCAAATTCACATGACTACTTATAGCAAGACTTCTGCCATGTCCTCAGGAACAAACGTAACTACTCACAAACCATATTCATGTTCATAATCAGAGGGGTATTAATATGCATAATGGATCTGAACATATGATCTTCCACCAAATAAACCAACTAGCATCAACTACAAGGAGTAATCAACACTACTAGCAACCCACAGGTACCAATCTGAGGCTTTGGGACAAAGATTGGATACAAGAGATGAACTAGGGTTTTAGAGGAGATGGTGTTGGTGAAGATGTTGATGGAGATTGACCCCCTCCCGATGAGAGGATCGTTGGTGATGATGATGGCGATGATTTCCCCCTCCCGGAGGGAAGATTCCCCGACAGAACAGCTCCACCGGAGCCCTAGATTGGTTCCGCCAAGGTTCCGCCTCGTGGCGTCGGAGTTTCTTCCCGAAAGCTTGCTTATGAATTTTTTTCAGGGTAAAAGACTTCATATAGCAGAAGATGGGCACCGGAGGCCTGCCAGGGGGCCCACAAGGCAGGGGGCGCACCCAAGGGGGTAGGGCGCGCCCCCACCCTCGTGGCCAGGGTGTGTGCTACCTCTTGAGCACTCCATTGGTTTTCCCTTGAAGAGGAAAGGGTGATGCAGTAAAGCAGCGTAAGTATTTCCCTCAGTTTTTGAGAACCAAGGTATCAATCCAGTAGGAGGCCACGCACGAGTCCCTCGCACCTACACAAACAAATAAAAACCTCGCAACCAACGCAATAAAGGGGTTGTCAATCCCTTCACGGTCACTTACGAAAGTGAGATCTGATAGATATGATAAGATAATATTTTTGGTATTTTTATAATAAAGATGCAAAGTAAAATAAAAGGCAATAAAAATAGCTAAGTGTTGAAAGATTAATATGATGGAAAATAGACCCGGGGGCCATAGGTTTCACTAGTGGCTTCTCTCGAGAGCATAAGTATTACGGTGGGTGAACAAATTAGTGTTGAGCAATTGATAGAATTGAGCCTAGTTATGAGAATATCCAGGTATGATCATGTATATAGGCATCACGTCCGTGACAAGTAGACCGACTCCTGCCTGCATCTACTACTATTACTCCACACATCGACCGCTATCCAGCATGCATCTAGAGTATTAAGTTCATAAGAACAGAGTAACGCTTTAAGTAAGATGACATGATGTAGAGGGATAAACTCATGCAATATGATATAAACCCCATCTTGTTATCCTCGATGGGACAATACAATACGTGCCTTGCTGCCCCTGTTGTCACTGGGAAAGGACACCGCAAGATTGAACCCAAAGCTAAGCACTTCTCCCATTGCAAGAAAGATCAATCTAGTAGGCCAAACCAAACTGATAATTCTAAGAGACTTGCAAAGATAACCAATCATACATAAAAGAATTCAGAGAAGATTCAAATATTGTTCATAGATAAATTTGATCATAAACCCACAATTCATCGATCTCAACAAACACACCGCAAAAGAATATAATATAGGCAAAAAACATCAATTCTGGGCTGGGCCTCCGGTTAATAGGTTAGTCCCAAAAATAATATAAAAGTGTATAGCAAATCCCATTAATCATCCAAAACAGAATATAATATAGCATGAAGCAATCAAAAATTATAGATACGTTGGAGACGTATCAAGCATCCCCAAGCTTAATTCCTGCTCGTCCTCGAGCAGGTAAATGATAAAAACAGATTTTTTGATGTGGAATGCTACTTGGCATAATTTTCAATGTAATTCTCTTCATTGTGGTATGAATATTCAGATCCGAAAGATTCAAGATAAAAGTTTAATATTGACATAAAAATAATAATACTTCAAGCATACTAACTAAGCAATTATGTCTTCTCAAAATAACATGGCCAAAGAAAGTTATCCCTACAAAATCATATAGTCTGGCTATGCTCTATCTTCATCACAAAAAGTATTTAAATCATGCACATCCCCGATGACAAGCCAAGCAATTGTTTCATACTTTCGGTGTTCTCAAACTTTTTCAATCTTCACGCAATACATGAGCGTGAGCCATGGATATAACACTATATGTGGAATAGAATGTGTCACGACCGGTTTTTCAATAAAATATTTATTGAGAGACCAATCCCTTTTACGGACCAGTAAAGAAGAATTCCTTCTCACTGGTAGAAAATATCTTGGTCACAGAAGAAAAATACCAGGAGTACTGAATATAATACAAGGTTGAGCGGAGACTGCTCAACAATTTATTACATGTACGCCGATAAAACATAACGGCGGATAGGGTGACATAACTACTAACTCTCGAAAACAACGGTGGTGGAAATATCACCGCGAAGTGGGTGATATGACTCCTGAAAACTACAGCTCTTCGAGCGTCGGAGTGAGGCTCGAGGAGACTTATTGCGGGTGGCGGAAGCGTATATGATACAAGTGACCAATATCCAGGATCGCACGGGACTGACTGGGACTCCTCTAGGCGTCAGACGCACTATCAAACTCTTCATCCAAGAGATCGCCTTCGACAACATCTGGCCAAATCAACAAGCCAGGTGAGTACTATGAAAGTACTCGCAAGACAGTTCGGACATAAGATATAACAAATGTAAGCATGGAGCATAAGAACAGGTTAACAAGCGCATTCAGACATCGAGACAATAATGCGTGGGAAATAAAAGAGAAGTCGGGCGGTAGTCCTCCCGAAATCCCAAAATAAATGCTGGGTGCCAAACGAGGGTCTGAATGACTCCTCGAGAGGAAAATGCAAGAATAACAATGCCGCAGTCGGGCGTCAGGGCGACACCACATAAAGGGCTTATAATTGAAAATAAAAGATAGTGCGTGCCACAGTCGGACGTCAGCGACATCGCAGAAAGGGCTTATATCAAAAGTAAATAACATAAGTGCCACAGTCGGACGTCTGAGCGACATCACATAAAGGGCTTATATCGAAAGTAAATAACATAAGTGCCACAGTCGGACGTCTGAGCGACATCACATAAAGGGCTTATACAAAAGTAAATAACAAACATGCCACAGTCGGACGTCTGAGCGACATCACATAAAGGGCTTCATAACTTAACATCTTAGTAGCTCAAGAATTTAAATCATATCCAGAGAATAATCAGGCATGAGACAAACAACAGGGTTAGTCCATCCACAGGAGTAACGTTCAGCCCAGTTTACTACTCATGCTCGCTTACCGGAAAGAAGAATAAACCACGAGGGCTTGACATAGATATGGATACACTGATCACGATACTTGACCATGGATACGATGACTCGAAAGGATTTGACTCTGCAGAGTTTGTACTTTAACCACAGCCAACGGATTTCAGTAGTCACGGGGACTAGTTCCGTCTACGGTGTTTTGGGAGAAACACGTCTAACCAGTACACACCCATTCAACATTCCGAAGCCAGGAATCACCCTCGGCAACGTTCAAGAAAAACCTTGAGACGGGGAGGCTACAACCTCGCGTAGCATGGGATCAAAATTTCTATACGCGCGCTCTAAGGGGTGCCCCCCTCTCGGTCCCAACCGGAAACACCCATGCCCCCTGACCGGATGAATGGCTTTAATCCAGGGCCATGGAACCATCATCCCGGCCCCTTTGTTTGGTGTGTACACGGAAAGAGGTTACCAACTTACTAAACCGCATTCTGGCAGAAAACATGTGGTAGCACAGAAGGGGGAAGAACGATAACGTGACTCCGTCCACGTTAACGTCGGAATTTTAACGGATGACGTAAGGCTGGCATGCTACAACAGTACCACCTTACTGCCCTTCATGTCACCACATGACTAGGCCATCTCTCATCAGAGATCACCGTAACTTTGGAACACACGGGTAGTTGCCTCACATGCAACGAGGTGCTCACCGATACTCGTATGCCATGCACAACCTTTCACGCAATCATGCAAACACCTATCATATCAAAGGTTCAAACATGCTTGCCTGGTTCGGAGAAGTCGAAGTCTAGCTCGGCGAAGTTCGCGGCTCCGTCACCTCTTCCGGAACCTACGGTATAGCGAAAAAGCATACTAACGTGAAAACCAACGCGTGCATAAAATTTGTTCCAAATTTTTTTCAAATAAATCCCATAAAAAACTACACAAAATTTTAAGACTGTCAGACAAAGAATCACTCAAAAATCACTTTTTATTAAAAAGTTATAAGGGTTTCTGTCCAGGGACTCATCTGTAATGAAACAGAAAAGTTCCAGGGGTTTAACTGAGAAAACAAAAAACGGTTCGAATAGAAACGCGCAAGCCCACAGAGAAAACGTACTCTACCCGAAGGCGCCAACAGGAAACGGTTCACGGGGAAAGAAAGAGAGGCTGACGTGGGGGGTCCACATGTCAGGTTTGAAAGACCTCGCCGGCGCCCGAAGGCTGCGGTGGTCGCCGGCGTCGAACCACGGCGAGTCAGGGAGATCGGAGTGTCCCAAGAGTATCAGCGTGTCCTTCCGCGTCGGTGGGTGGTGGACTTGGGCGTCGGGGAGCACCACGTCGACGGCGACACTTTCTCCGGCGGACGGCAGCTCGGGCGATGGTGGGGAACTCCGGTGGTGTGCTGCAAACTTCGAATTGAAGCGCGGGTCAGAAGGAGGGATGCACTAGAGAGCTACTGGCAAGAGATGGGAGGCAGAGGTGCACGCACGGGAGCGAATCGAGCTGGATCCCGTGGCGGGTCGCGGCGGCCGGAGTTGAGGAAGGAGACTTCCTCGGGGCTCTTCCAGTGGCTAGGCAGGGTCTTGGTGGAGTGTAGAGGTGGTGTGGGTACTAGCTGGAGCTCGGGGCCTCTATTTATAGGCGGCTCGAGGGGTGGCCGTGAACGGGGTTGCTCCGGCGAGCAATTACGGCGAGGCAGCGGCTTGGCAAGGAGTTTAGGTGGCCAGGCAGCATCAGTGAGGTGTACTGGTGTCGTTCCCCCGCTAATCCTGGTCGGTCTTGGCGTAATGGCGCCGGTCCACGGTGGGGTGGCCGCATGGGCACGACGGCGGCAGAGAGCGCGCTCCGCGCCTAGCGGTTCACGACGAGGGTGGAAGCGCGCACTGGTGAGTGGAAGACCATGCGGCGCTCTCCGGTGGCTTGGGCGGCGCTGGGTGGCGCCGTCTGCGCTGCGCCTCTCTCTGGCGGCCGCAAAGCCGCCGCTGGCGTCGGTCACGGGGCGGCGCACCTCCTCCAGCTCGTCGCCGACGCCCGCAAGCATCCAGGCACTCGTGCGGTGCAGAGGACAAGGGGGAGGGGACAGGAAGCACGGCGACGCCGGGCACTGGCGAGATCGACAACAGACACTGAAGAAAACGACAGTGTTTCAGCCACTGTTAACTGAATTTGACTGAACCTGATATTGACAGTGCTCTGAAGGTGTTCGATGAAATGATTAGGTATGAAGAAAATTTTTCCTAGAGCTGGGGCTTGGTGAGGTGACCACTCAATGCACCCAGAGGCTGCCTGATTTTACTCAGAATTTTTGGAGAAGGATTTGAATGAATTTCACCAAATTTGGCAAATCTGGTGCAAACTTGCAGCAAGTATAGTTTGAAAAATTTGAACTGGAGACCAGTGGATCTTCATGGATCTTGGTTGAGGGTTCAAAGGACTAGGAAGGGAAAAAGGTTTGGGGGCAAAAATCAAAGCAGAAAGAGTAGCTCCTTTGTAAACCTCCAATGATCAAGATATAAGGTAGAAATTGTTTTGATAAGAAATAAGTGGAAAATAAAAATATGGAGAGGTCCAACTTGCTGGATTTGAAGTAAATCATGATCCAAAGATAAGGAAAGGTTTATGAGAGTGGATTTGCACTAAGGTCATGGCAAGAGAGATTTGTTGAAAGTGGTAAAGGATTATTCCAAAAGCTATAGAGTATTTTCAAAGAAATTTTCAAAAGACATTTTTCCCAAGTGAAAAGCATTTTGGCTTGAGTCCAAAATAAAAAGCAAGAACCTCCAAGACCAAAAACAAGTCTTGGGTGTATCCAAATAAAACTCTTGCCATAAAAAAATATTTTGAAAGGGAGGGTTCTTTTGAAGAAAATTTTTAAATCACCTCCCTCAAGTCAAATAAATTTTTTGAAAAAATCCAAATGAAATTTTGGGTGTCACAGAATGGTGGTTGTGGAGAAGACAAAAAGGGAGAAGATAGTCTCACGTCAACTAGGCATATCAACGGGCTATGGAGATGCCCATTAATAGATATCAATGTGAGTGAGTAGGGATTGCCATGCAACGGATGCACTAGAGCTATAAGTATATGAAAGCTCAACAAAAGAAACTAAGTGGGTGTGCATCCAACTCGCTTGCTCACAAAGACCTAGGGCATTTTGAGGAAGCCCATCACTGGAATATACAAGCCAAGTTCTATAACGAAAAATTCCCACTAGTATATGAAAGTGACATCATAGGAGACTCTCTAGCATAAAGATCATGGTGCTACTTTGAAGCACAAGTGTGGAAAAAGGATAGTAACATTATCCATTCTCTCTTTTTCTCTCATTTTTTATCTGGGCCTTTTCTCTCTTTTTCTATGGCCTCTTTTATTATTATTATTATTATTAATATTTATTTTTCGTTCGGAGTCTCATCCCGACTTGTGGGGGAATCATAGTCTCCATCATCCTTTCCTCACTTGGGATAATGCTCTAAAAATGATGATCATCACACTTTTATTTACTTACAACTCAACAATTACAACTCAATACTTAGAACAAAATATGACTCTATGTGAATGCCTCCGGCGGTGTACCGGGATATGCAATGAATCCAGAGTGACATGTATGAAAGAATTATGAACGGTGGCTTTGCCACAAATACGATGTCAACTACATGATCATGCAAATCAATATTAAAATTTGTCAACATTTTAAAAAATTAAGAATATATTCAAATTCATTAATGTTTTTTAATTTCATGAACATTTATAAAGTCTGTGAATTTTTTTGAATTTTTGAACCTTTTTTAAAATTTGTGAGCATATTTGAAATCCATGAATATTTTTAAATTTGTGACCTTTATAAATCATATCTAATTGGGAAATTTTTTAAAATTGAGCGTGTCATAGTAAACGGAACGATGGTAAGTTGCATGGCAACATATCTCGGAATGGCTATGGAAATGCCATGATAGGTAGGTATGATGGCTGTTTTGAGGAAGGTATATGGTGGGTGTATGATACCGGCGAAAAGTGCGCGGTATTAGAGAGGCTAGCAATGGTGGAAGGAAGAGAGTGCGTATAATCCATGGACTCAATATTAGTCATAAAGAACTCATATATTTATTGTAAAAATATACAAGTTATCAAAGCAAAGTATTACGCATGCTCCTAGGGGAATAGATTGGTAGGAAAAGACCATCGCTCGTCCCCGACCGCCACTCATAAGGAAGACAATCAATAAATAAATCATGCTCTGACTTCATCACATAACGGTTCACCATACGTGCATGCTACGGGAATCACAAACTTTAACACAAGTATTTCTCAAATTCACAACTAGTCAACTAGCATGACTCTAATATCACCATCTTCATATCTCAAAACAATTATCAAGCATCAAACTTCTCATAGTATTCAACACACTCGTAAGAAAAGTTTTCTTTACTAATCTTGAATGCCTATCATAATTAAAACAAATTACCACGCTGTTTTGTAGGACTCTCAAAATAATCTAAGTGAAGCATGAGAGAACAATAGTTTCTATAAAAAAAATCCACCACCGTGCTCTAAAAGATATAAGTGAAGCACTAGAGCAAAAACTATATAGCTCAAAAGATATAAGTGAAGCACATAGAGTATTCTATCAAATTCCGAATCATGTGTGTCTCTCTCAAAAGGTGTGTACAGCAAAGATGATTGTGGCAAACTAACAAATAAAGACTCAAATAATACAAGACACTCCAAGCAAAACACATATCATGTGGTGAACAAAAATATAGCTCCAAGTAAAGTTACCGATGGAAGTAGACGAAAGAGGGGATGCCTTCCGGGGCATCCCCAAGATTTGGATTTTTGGTGTCCTTAGATTATCTTGGGGTGCCATGGGAATCCCCAAGCTTAGGCTCTTGCCACTCCTTGTTCCATAATCCATCAAATCTTTACCCAAAACTTGAAAACTTCACAACACAAAACTCAACAGAAAATCTTGTGAGCTCCGTTAGCGAAAGAAAACAAAACACCCCTTCAAGGTACTGTATTGAACTCATTCTTTATTTATATTGGTGTTAAACCTACTGTATTCCAACTTCTCTATGGTTTATAAACTCTTTTACTAGCCATATATTCATCAAAATAAGCAAACAACACGCGAAAAACAGTATCTGTCAAAAACAGAACAGTCTGTAGTAATCTGTAACTAACGCAAACTCTGGAACTATAAAAATTCAGCAAAAATAGGACGACCTAAATAATTTGTTTATTGATCTTCTGCAATTGGAATAAATATTATATCACGTTCTGGTAAGTTTTAACAATTGTTTTCGTGAACAGAAAGTTTCTGGAATTTTCAGCAAGATCAAATAACTATCATCCAAGAAGATCCTATAGGTTTAACTTGGCACAAACAATAATTAAAACATAAAAAATCTAACCAGAGGCTAGATAAAATATTAATTCCTAAACAGAAGCAAAAAACTAAAATAAAATTGGGTTGCCTCCCAACAAGCGCTATCGTTTAACGCCCCTAGCTAGGCATAATTTTTATTGATGCTCACAAGGATGATAATAATCGAAACACAAAGAGAGCATCATAAAAAATGTGACAAACACATATAAGTGTAACATACTTCCTATGCATAGGCATCTTATATGCAAACAAATTATCAAGGCAAGCAAAAACTAGCATATTCAAGGAAGAAGAAAGAGAGACGATAGCGATCTCAACATGAAGAGAGGTAATTTAGTAACATGAAAATTTCTACAACCATATTTTCCTCTCTCATAATAATTGCATGTAGGATCATAAGAAAATTCAACAATATAGCTATCACATAATATATTCTCAACACGATCCACATGCATGTGAAGTTGACTCTCTTCCAAAATAGTGGAGTTAACATTAGCTAAAGTCATGACCTTTCCAAACCCACTTTTATAAAAAATTTCATAAGATTGAACATTCTCCAAGTATGTGGGATCTAAAGTTAACACTCTTCCAAACCCACTTTCAATAATATTGCAAACACTATTATCAATCTCATATTCATCATGGGGCTTAAATAAATTTTCAAGATCAAAAGAAGAATCACCCCAATCATGATCATTGCAACAAATAGTAGTCATAGCAAAACTAGCATCCCCAAGCTTAGGGTTTTGCATATTATTAGAACAATTGACATCAATAGAATTTATAGTAGAATCATTGCAATCATGCTTTTTATTCAAAGATCTATCATGAATCGCTTCATAAAGTACTTCATCACAATTTTCAGATTCACGAATTTCAAGCAAAACCTCATAAAGATAATCTAGTGCACTCAACTCACTAGCAATAGGTTCATCATAATTGGATCTCTTAAAGAGATTAGCAAGTGGATGAGGATCCATAAACTTTTAGCAAGCGAAGATGCAACCAAAAAGAAGGTACATGGTAACACAAGCAAACAAAAGGACGAACGGAAGAAGGGTGAAGAAAAGGCAAAGGTGAAGTGGGGGAGAGGAAAATGAGAGGCAAATGGCAAATAATGTAATGCGGGAGATTAGAGTTTGTGATGGGTACTTGGTATGTTGACTTTTGCGTAGACTCCCTGGCAACGGCGCCAGAAATGGCTCGTTGTCGGGAGAGCAAATCTTGACTTGACTTGGCGTAAGCCTCCCCGGCAACGGCGCCCGAAATCCTTCTTGCTACCTATTGAGCACCGCGTTGGTTTTCCCTTGAAGAGGAAAGGGTGATGCAGTAAAGCAGCGTAAGTATTTCCCTCAGTTTTTGAGAACCAAGGTATCAATCCAGTAGGAGGCCACGCACGAGTCCCTCACACCTACACAAACAAATAAAAACCTCGCAACCAACGCAATAAAGGGGTTGTCAATCCCTTCACGGTCACTTACGAAAGTGAGATCTGATAGATATGATAAGATAATATTTTTGGTATTTTTATAATAAAGATGCAAAGTAAAATAAAAGGCAATAAAAATAGCTAAGTGTTGAAAGATTGATATGATGGAAAATAGACCCGGGGGCCATAGGTTTCACTAGTGGCTTCTCTCGAGAGCATAAGTATTACGGTGGGTGAACACATTACTGTTGAGCAATTGATAGAATTGAGCATAGTTATGAGAATAACTAGGTATGATCATGTATATAGGCATCACGTCCGTGACAAGTAGACCGACTCTTGCCTGCATCTACTACTATTACTCCACACATCGACCGCTATCCAGCATGCATCTAGAGTATTAAGTTCATAAGAACAGAGTAACGCTTTAAGTAAGATGACATGATGTAGAGGGATAAACTCATGCAATATGATATAAACCCCATCTTGTTATCCTCGATGGCAACAATACAATACGTGCCTTGCTGCCCCTGCTGTCCCTGGGAAAGGACACCGCAAGATTGAACCCAAAGCTAAGCACTTCTCCCATTGCAAGAAATATCAATCTAGTAGGCCAAACCAAACTGATAATTCGAAGAGACTTGCAAAGATAACCAATCATACATAAAAGAATTCAGAGAAGATTGATATATTGTTCATAGATAAACTTGATGATAAACCCACAATTCATCGATCTCAACAAACACACCGCCAAAGAAGATTACATCGAATAGATCTCCACAAGAATCATGGAGAACTTTGTATTGAGATCCAAAGAGAGAGAACAAGCCATCTAGCTAATAACTATGGACCCGAAGGTCTGAGGTAAACTACTCACGCATCATCGGAGAGGCTATGGTGTTGATGTAGAAGCCCTCCGTGATCAATGCCCCCTCTGGCAGGACGCCGGAAAAGGCCCCAAGATGGGATCTCACGGGTAAAGAAGGTTGCGGCGGTGGAATTAGGTTTTCGTAGATGCTTCTGTTGGTTTGGGGGTACGTAGGTATATATAAGAGGAAGAAGTACGTCGGTGGAGCAACGTGGGCCCCACAAGGGTGGAGGGCGCACCCAGGGGGTAGGCGCGCCCCTACCTCATGCCCTCCTGGTTGCTTTCTTGACGTAGGGTCCAAGTCCTCTGGATCACGTTTGTTCCGAAAATCACGTTTCCGAAGGTTTCATTCCGTTTGGACTCTGTTTGATATTCTTTTTCTGCGAAACACCGAAATAGGCAAAAAACATCAATTCTGGGCTGGGCCTCCGGTTAATAGGCTAGTCCCAAAAATAATATAAAAGTGTATAACAATGCCCATTAATCATCCAAAACAGAATATAATATAGCATGAAGCAATCAAAAATTATAGATACGTTGGAGACGTATCAGTGTGGGCCCCCTCTGGTGGATTCTTTCGCCAGTATTTTTTATTAATTCCAAAAGAAGTTCCTGAAGTTTCATGACTTTTGGAGCTGTGCAGAATAGGTCTCTAATATTTGCTCCTTTTCCAGCCCAGAATTCCAGCTGCCGGCATTCTCCCTCTTCATGTAAACCTTGTAAAATAAGAGAGAATAGGCATAAGTATTGTGACATAACGTGCAATAACAGCCCATAATGCAATAAATATCGATATAAAAGCATGATGCAAAATGGACGTATCAACTCCCCCAAGCTTAGACCTCGTTTGTCCTCAAGCGGAGCCGATAAAAAAAATATGTCCACATGTTTAGAGATAGAGGTTTCGATAAAATAAAATATGGACATGAGGGCATCATGATCATTCTTATAACAACAACATATATGGATATCGTCATATGATTTCTTATGCTCAAGTAACAATCTATTCACAATGTAAAGTATGAATCAGAAATTTCATTGAAAACTAACAAACTATAATCTCAGTCATTGAAGCAATTGCAATTTATCATAACATCGGAAATAGTCAATATAAGAGCTTTTCAGCAAGTCAACATACTCAACTATCATTTAGTCTTTCACAATTGCTAACACTCATGCAATAGTTATGTGTATGGAGTTTTAATCGGACAGAGAGAAAGATAGGGGCTTATAGTGTTGCCTCCGAACCTTTTACCTCAAGGGTAATGTCAACAATAATAGTTCATGCTAACTTACATCCAATTGGATATATATGTCAGGATCTTTCCAACACAAGGTGCTTGCCAAAGGATAAAATGTAAAAAGGAAAGGTGAAGATCACCATGACTCTTGCATAAGGTATAGGACAAAAGTAAAAGATAGGCCCTTCGCACAGGGAAGCAGAGGTTGTCATGTGCTTTTATGGTTGGATGCACAAAATCTTAATGCAAAAGAACGTCACTTTATATTGCCACTTGTGATATGGACCTTTATTATGCAATCCGTCGCTTTTATTGCTTCCATATCACAAGATCATATAAAGCTTATTTTCTCCACACTAATAGATCATACATATTTAGAGAGCAATTTTTATTGCATACAACAATGACAACTTACTTGAAGGATCTTACTCAATCCATAGGTAGGTATGGTGGACTCTCATGGCAAAACCGAGTTTAAGGATATTTGGAAGCACAAGTAGTATCTCTACTTGGTGCAAAGAATTAGGCTAGCATGAGGGGAAATGCAAGCTCAACATGTTGTATCATCCATGACAATATACTTTATTTCAGATATAAGAAAACATAACCCATTACATTGTCTTCCTTGTCCAACATCAACTCTTTAGCATGTCATACTTTAATGAGTGCTCACAATCATAAAAGATGTCCAAGATAGTATATTTATATGTGAAAACCTCTCTTTCTTTATTACTTCCTATTAATTGCAACGATGACCAAAACTAAGTTTGTCAACTCTCAACAACTTTTATTCATCATACTCTTTATATATGAAGTCATTACTCTCCATAAGATCAATATGATCTCTTTACTTCTTTTTATTATTTCTCTTTTCTTTTATTCCCTCACAATCATAGAAAGATAATCAAGCCCTTGACTCAACACTAATCTTTATTATATATAGCTCACGGACTCGATTACATAGAAGGATCATAAAGCAGAACTCAAAACTAAATGATACTAAAACTTTATTCTACTAGATGAAGATATTACTAAAAGGATTGAACTAAGAAAAAGGGTAAAGATAGGAGTGTGATGGTGATACGATACCGGGGCACCTCCCCCAAGCTTGGCGGTTGCCCAGGGGAGTGCCCATACCCATGCGGTTATATCTCTTTTGTTGATGAAGGAGATGGTGGTGATGATGGGTAGTCACACATCGAGCGTAGAAGATCCTCCAATTTGCGAACAATGCCCTTGAGTGCGGTGATATGCTCCTTAAACAAAATATTTTCACGTGTGAGATACTTATTTTGTATGCGAGCTAACTCAATCATCTTGAAAGCTTCAATCTCCGTTGGGGTTAGAAGATTGTGATGAGGTTGGAGGATGTCTTCATCTTCTGCTGCCGGAACTTGGTCCTCCATGGCCTTCTTGATCCCATCGTCCTTGTTGATCTCCCCGGGTTCTTCTCTATTCAGCTCTATCTTCATTAGCCAAGCATCGTTATCACCATTGTTGGAGGAGGGGGACGACATGATGCCTGGCCTTGACAACTTTGGCAGAAAACAGCTCGAACCGAAAACAGAGGATATTTGTGTGGTACGGTGGTCAAAACCTTCGGGAGATTATATAATGAATTTTTACTGACCAAAAGAAGTATCGTGCAAGAAAACAGAGTCCGGAGAGCACACGAGGTGCCCACGAGGCAGGGGGCGCGCCCAGGGGGGTAGGGCGTGCCCTCCACCCTCGTGGGCGCCTCGTGTCCTTCCCGGACTACTTCTTATTTTCTTAAATATTCCAAAATGGAGAAAAATTGCCATTAGAACTGTTTTGGAGTCGGTTTACTTACCGTACCACGTACCTATTCCTTTTCGGAGTCTGAAACATTCTGGAAAGTGTCCCTTATGTATTCCTCCGGGTTTACGGTTTCAATAACATTAGTTTCAATATTTATAGGATTACCTGAGATATAATGTTTGATTATTTGACCGTTCACCACCTTTGGATTTGTGCCTTCGAAGTTGTTGATTTTTATGGCACCGGAACGATAGACCTCCTCGATAACGTAAGGACCTTCCCATTTAGAGAGAAGTTTGCCTGCAAAAAATCTTAAACACGAGTTGAATAGCAACACATAATCACCTACATTAAACTCACGCTTTTGTATCCTTTTGTCATGCCATCTTTTAAATTTTTCTCTAAACAGTTTGGCATTCTCATAGGCCTGGGTTCTCCATTCATCAAGTGAGCTTATGTCAAATAAGCTCTTCTCACCGGCAAGTTTGAAATCATAATCGAGCTCTTTAATGGCCCAATATGCCTTATGTTCTAGTTCGAGAGGTAAGTGCCATGCTTTTCCATAAACCATTTTATACGGAGACCTACCCATAGGGATTTTATATGCAGTTCTGTAGGCCCATAATGCATCATCAAGTTTCTTGGACCAATTCTTTCTAGATCTATTAACAGTCTTTTGCAAAATTAATTTGAGCTCTCTATTACTCAATTCTACTTGACCACTAGACTGTGGGTGATAAGGGGATGCAATTCTATGATTAACATCATACTTAGCAAGCATTTTACGGAAATCACCATGAATAAAATGTGAATCACCATCAGTCATTAAATATCTAGGGACTCCAAACCTCGGAAAAATAACTTCTTTAAGCATCTTAATAGAGGTGTTATGATCAGCACTACTAGTTGGAATAGCTTCTACCCACTTAGTAACGTAATCAACAGCAACTAAAATATGTGTATACCCATTAGAGGAAGGAAACGGTCCCATATAATCAAAGCCCCAAACATCAAATGGTTCAATAACGAGTGAATACTTCATAGGCATTTCTTGACGTCTACTAATATTACCAATTCTTTGACATTCATCACAAGATAAGACAAACTTACGGGCATATTTGGAGAGAGTAGGCCAATAAATACCGGATTGCAATACCTTATGTGCAGTTCTATCTCCAGCGTGGTGTCCTCCATACGCTTCGGAGTGACACTTGCGTAGGATCTGTTCCTGGTCATGCTCAGGTATAAAACATCTAATAACACCATCTACTCCTTCTTTATAAAGGTGTGGGTCATCCCATAAGTAAGTCTTAAATCATAGAAAAACTTTTTCTTTTGCTGGTATGTGAAACTAGGTGGTATAAATTTAGCAACAATGTAATTAGCATACCATGGAGCAGCACGAGAAGCATTTATGACAGCCAATTGTTCATCAGGAAAGCTATCATCAATAGGTAGTGGGTCATCAAGAACATTCTCTAACCTAGACAAGTTGTCTGCAATGGGGTTCTCAGCTCCCTTTCTATCAATAATATGCAAATAATACTCTTGTAGCAAGAGGACCCATCTAATAAGTCTAGGTTTAGCATCTTTCTTTTCCATAAGGTATTTAATAGCAGCATGATCAGTGTGAACAGTTACTTTAGAATCAACAATATAAGGTCTGAACTTATCACAAGCAAATACAACTGCTAAAAATTCTTTTTCAGTAGTAGCATAATTTCTTTGGGCATTGTCTAGAGTTTTACTAGCATATTGGATAACATTTAATTTCTTATCAACTCTTTGTCCTAGAACAACACCTACAGCATAATCACTAGCATCACACATAATTTCAAAGGGTAAATTCCAATCAGGTGGCTGAACAATAGGTGCAGAAATCAAAGCTTTCTTAAGTATTTCAAATGCTTCTACACAATCATCATCAAAGACAAAAGGAATATCTTTTTGTAAGAGATTAGTCAGAGGCCTGGAGATTTTGGAGAAGTCCTTAATGAACCTCCTATAAAAACCGGCATGACCAAGGAAACTTCTTATACCTTTAATGTCCTTGGGACACAGCATCTTTTCAATAACATCAACTTTAGCTTTGTCAATTTCAATACCTCTTTCAGAAATTTTATGCCCCAAAACAATACCTTCATTAACCATAAAGTGGCACTTTTCCCAATTCAAGACAAGATTAGTTTCTTCACATCTCTACAAAACTCGATCAAGGTTGCTCAAGCAATCATCAAAAGAAGTTCCATATACGGAGAAATCATCCATGAAAGGCTCAACAATCTTTTCACAAAAATCAGAGAATATAGCCATCATGCATCTTTGAAAGGTGGCAGGTGCGTTAGATAAACCAAAAGGCATACGTCTATAAGCAAAGGTACCGAAAGGGCAAGTAAAAGTGGTCTTTTCTTGATCCTCTTTTGACACAAGTATTTGAGAGAAACCGGAATAACCATCTAGAAAGCAAAAATGTGTATGTTTGGATAATATTTCTAGCATTTGATCAATAAAAGGTAAAGGGTAATGATCCTTTTTAGTAGCTTTATTTAATTTGCAGAAATCAATTACCATTCTATAACCTGTAATAGTTCTTTGTGGGATCAATTCATCTTTATCATTAGGAACAACTGTAATACCTCCCTTCTTAGGGACACAATGGACATGACTTACCCACTGCTATTAGCAACGGGATAAATTATACCTGCCTCCAGAAGCTTTAGTATTTCTTTCCTTACCACTTCTTTCATCCTAGGATTTAACCGTCGTTGGTGATCAATGACCGGTTTAGCGTCTTTCTCCAATTTTATTTTGTGTTGGCATAGAGTGGGACCAATGCCCTTAAGATCATCAAGAGTATATCCAATAGCAGCTCGGTGCTTCTTCAGAGTTTTCAATAATTTCTTTTCTTTATGCTCTGAAAGGTTAGCACTAATAATAACAGGATATATCTTCTTCCAATCAAGATAAGCATATTTAAGAGTATCATGTAATGGTTTAAGCTCAAACACGGGATCGCCCTTGGGTGGAGGAGGATCCCCTAGGATTTCAAGAGGCAAGTTGTGTTTCAAAATAGGTCCCTGTTTAAAGAATACTTCATCTATTTCCCTTCTTTCATTCATAAACATATCATTTTCATGGTCTAGCAAATATTGTTCTAAAGGATCACTAGGAGGCACAACAATAGAAGCAAGACCAATAATTTCATCTTTACTAGGCAATTCGTCATCACGGGGTTGTCTACGAAATTTAGCAAAGTTAAACTCATGAGACATATCCCCCATACCAATAGTAACAACATCCTTTTCACAATCTCTCCTAGCATTAACAGTATTCAAGAAGGGTCTACCAAATATAATGGGACAAAAGTTATCTTGTGGGGAACCAAGAACAAGAAAATCAGCAGGATATTTAACTTTCCCACACAAGACATCAACATCTCTAACAATCCCAACTGGTGAAATAGTATCTCTATTGGCAAGCTTAATTGTAACATCAATTTCATCCATCTCAGCAGGTGCAATATCATGCATAATCTCTTTGTATAAGGAATGAGGTATTGCACTAGCACTAGCACCCATATCACATAAGCCATGATAACAATGATCTCCTATCTTAACAGAAATAGAAGGCATGCCTATAACATGTCTATTTTTATTTTTAGCATCAGGTCTAGCAATTCTAGCAGCTTCATTGCAGAAGTAAATAACATGCCCATCAATAATATTAGCCAAGAGATCTTTAACCATAGCAACACTAGGTTCAACTTTAATTTGCTCAGGGGGTTTGGGTGTCTTAATATTACTTTTGTTGAGCACAGTTGAAGCTTTAGCATGATCATTTATTCTAACAGGGAAATGTGGTTTCTCAATATAAGCAGTAGGAACGACAGGATCATTATAAGTGATAGTCTTTTCTTCAACTTTAATAGGTGCAACTACTTTTACTTCAATGGGAGGATTATATTTAAACAACTTCTCCTTAGGGAGATCAACATGAGTAGCAAAGGATTCATAGAAAGAAGCTACTATCTCAGAGTCAAGTCGATATTTAGTGCTAAATTCATGGAAAACATCGGTATCCATAAAAGATTTAACACAATCGAACTTAGGTGTTATACCTGACTCCTTACCTTCGTCGATGTCCCAATCTTCAGAGTTGCGTTTAATTCTTTCCAATAAATCCCATTTGAAATCAATAGTCTTCATCATAAAAGAGCCAGTACAAGAAGTATCGAGCATGGAACGATTATTGAGAGAAAGCCGAGCATAAAAATTTTGAATAATCATTTCTCTTGAGAGCTCATGATTGGGGCATGAATATAACATTGACTTAAGCCTCCCCCAAGCTTGAGAAATTGTTTACCCTTCACGAGGCCAAAAATTATATATATAATTACGATCACGATGAACAAGATGCATAGGATAAAACTTCTGATGAAATTCCAATTTCAATCGGTTGTAGTTCCATGATCCCATATCATGACATAGCCTAAACCATGTCAATGCCTCTCCCTTCAAAGATAAAGGGAAGACCTTCTTATTGATAACATCCTCGGGCATACCTACGAGCTTAAATAATCCACAAACTTCATCCACATAGATTAGGTGCAAATCGGGATGTAATGTTCCATCTCGTGTAAAAGGATTAGCTAGCAGTTTCTCTATCATACCCGAAGGAATTTCAAAGTAAACATTTTCAGTAGGTTCAGTAGGTTGAGGAGAAATTCTTTGCTCTACTAGTATGGGTGAAGATACCACGAACAAGCCCCTCAGGGGATTACTTTCCATAGTAACAAGTGACAGTAAATTTCAGCACACTATATAAATTTATCCTTACCAAATTCCACCTACCAAAGGCGCTTCACTCCCCGGCAACGGCCCCAGAAAAGGGTCTTGATGACCCACAAGTATAGGGGATCTATCGTAGTCCTTTCGATAAGTAAGAGTGTTGAACCCAACGAGGAGCAGAAGGAAATGACAAGCGGTTTTCAGTAAGGTATTCTCTGCAAGCACTAAAATTATCGGTAACAGATAGTTTTGTGATAAGGTAATTTGTAACGGGTAACAAGTAATGAAAGTAAATAAGGTGCAGCAAGATGGCCCAATCCTTTTTGTAGCAAAGGACTAGCCTGGACAAACTCTTATATAGAGAAAAGCGCTCCCGAGGACACATGGGAATTATCGTCAAGCTAGTTTTCATCACGCTCATATGATTCGCGTTCGTTACTTTGATAATTTGGTATGTGGGTGGACCGGTGCTTGGGTACTACCCTTTCTTGGACAAGCATCCCACTTATGATTAACCCCTATTGCAAGCATCCGCAACTACAAGAGAAGTATTAAGGTAAACCTAACCATAGCATGAAACATATGGATCCAAATAAGCCCCTCACGAAGCAACTCATAAACTAGGGTTTAAGCTTCTGTCACTCTAGCAACCCATCATCTACTTATTACTTCCCAATGCCTTCCTCTAGGCCCAAACAATGGTGAAATGTCATGTAGTCGACGTTCACATAACACCACTAGAGGAAAGACAACATACATCTCATCAAAATATCGAACGAATACCAAATTCACATGACTACTTATAGCAAGACTTCTCCCATGTCCTCAGGAACAAACATAACTACTCACAAACCATATTCATGTTCATAATCGGAGGGGTATTAATATGCATAATGGATCTGAACATACGATGTTCCACCAAATAAACCAACTAGCATCAACTACAAGGAGTAATCAACACTACTAGCAACACACATGTACTAATCAGAGGCTTTAGGACAAAGATTGGATACAAGAGATGAACTAGGGTTTTAGAGGAGATGGTGCTGGTGAAGATGTTGATGGAGATTGACCCCCTCCCGATGAGAGGATCGTTGGTGATGATGATGGCGATGATTTCCCCCTCCCGGAGGGAAGTTTCCCCGGCAAAACAGCTCCGCCGGAGCCCTAGATTGGTTCCACCAAGGTTCCGCCTCGTGGCGGAGGAGTTTCTTCCCGAAAGCTTGCTTATGATTTTTTTCAGGGTAAAAGACTTCATATAGCAGAAGATGGACACTGGAGGCCTACCAGGGGGCCCACGAGGCAGGGGGCGCGCCCAGGGGTAGGGCGCGCCCCCACCCTCGTGGCCAGGGTGTGGGCCCCCTCTGGTGGATTCTTTCGCCAGTATTTTTTATTAATTCCAAAGTTTCAGGACTTTTGGAGCTGTGCAGAATAGGTCTGTAATATTTGCTCCTTTTCCAGCCCAGAATTCCAGCTGCCGGCATTCTCCCTCTTCATGTAAACCTTGTAAAATAAGAGAGAATAGGCATAAGTATTGTGACATAACGTGTAATAACAGCCCATAATGCAATAAATATCGATATAAAAGCATGATGCAAAATGGACGTATCAGCTGCCTCCTCCATGGTGGCTCGCTGAACAAGTGCGGAAGAAGCAAGAGGAGCGCGAGCGCAAGAAGAAGAAAAAGGAGCAGTACAGGCGGCGGGGGCTGGAGCAAAAGAAAGAGCTCACGCGGAAAGAGATCCAACACCCTCTGTGCGGCGAAAGGAATTAGGATCCCTATGCCAAGAAGCAGAAGCAGAAGGGGGGGAGTTCGGCGGAGCCCAAGCGGGCGCCGCTGGCCTTGACGGCTGGGCCGTGGGCTTCTAAGGGTTCAACGGAGGCGCCCATTCCAGTGGAGGAGACTGAAGGGCTCGAGTGCTTCAAGTGTGGCCGGGTTGGCCACTACGAGAGCATGTGCTCATTCAAGCCGTTGTGCGTCGTGTGCCATGAGGAGGGCCATGCTTCTGCTCACTGTCTTTCGCGGGGGCGGCCCTTGATGCTGAAGATCATGGGAAATGCCATCCCTGGTGAAGGCTTCTTCTGCCTGCCATACATGGAGACGGAGGGCGAGGAGGTGCGAGCCCAGCCGGTGGCGGATGCGGCTCTCATTTCCACGGCGCCCGGGCTGCTTTCGGTGCCCATCCTGGAGGCGGAACTCCCCCACCGTTTTGAAGGGGTGTGGGACTGGCAGGTGACGGCGATTGGCGACAATCTGTTCTCGGTCGTCTTCCCCAACAAGGCCATGCTGCGGATGGCGACCCGCAGCGGCAAGATCTTCCTCTCCCTCAACAACATCATGGCCGAGATCAAGGAATCTGTCCCGGAGAGCCCAAGGCCGAGATCATGCCGGATGTGTGGGTTAAGCTGTGGGGCGTGCCTCCCAAGCATCGCTGTGTGGACCGCCTCATGGCCGGGATCATCATGATTGGCTGCCCCATGGAGGTGGATGTGGCGTCGCTGGCGGGTCTCGGGCCGGTGAGGATGCGCTTCGCCTGCCGCTCTCCGGCCAAGCTTCGTGGCTACGTCCAGCTCTGGTTCAACAGCGAAGGCTACACCATCAAGATGGAGGCCGAGACGGACGGGCCTCAAGGTGTTGTCCCCCCTCCCCCTCCTCCCGCGAGCTTGGACAAGGGCCCGGATGGCCAGGACAAGGATCATGAGATGAGCTTGGGCGATGATTCGATTGGCACGGCGTTGTGGGACAAGTTGGGCCTCAACGACAAGGACATGGCGGCCGTCGCCCCTAAAGGGGGCGGGTGCAGCTGATGTAGTGGAGCGCCATGTTGGAGTGGGCAGCAACAAGACGGCCTTTAACCAGTATGGTTTCCAACATGTCGCTTGGCTTCGACACGGACAAAGGTGTCTCGGCCTCCTGCGACTCGGGGGGGGGGGGGGGCGCTCGATGCTCATCTCTCCGGCGGCTGCTGGCGTGGGTGGGGTGAGTGCTCGAGGAGTGCTCCCCTCCACCTTCTTCTTTGGTGGGCGGCGTCAGTTGCGACAAGCGGACCCCCAAGAAGACGGCGGGGCGCAAGACTCCTACGGTGGCGCCGTCGAGCCCCCCCGACGGTGAGTGCGGGCACGCCTGCCTCACAAAGGCAGGTGGTGATGGCGCTGGCTTCCCCTGGAGGTCTGGCTGGCGGGACAACGGCGACCGCTCCTCCCTCCCCCACGGATGCGCTCCGGGCGGCGGTGGGCAAGACAGCGCCCATCTCCACTGCCAAGCGTTGCAAGGCGGCGGTGGCAGTGTCCTCGACTCTGGAGCGGTCCAGCTCTCGCCTAAAAAGGCGCCAAGGGCAACCTTCCCTCACTGCAGCGCGCCCAGCTCCTTTTGGCGCAGAAAAACATGGAAATCGAAGGTAATCCTCTGCCCCAATTCACTATTTTCGATGAGTATTCGGACAAGCGATTGGGTGGGATCTTAGATGACTGTGGAGTAGACATGTCGAACGAGGGTGAAGTACGCGAGCTTCTCTCTCTCCTTCGTTCGAAGGAAACTGCGCAGGCAGCGCTTGCCCAGGCCGCAGCTGCCCGTGTGGCGCCATCGACAGATGAAGCAGGGGCTTCTCTGGAGATTGTTGCGCGACCCGACCAGGGGGACCTTGCAGCTGGGGTTGTGCCGTCCCCCTCAACCCGTTGTCCTGCCAAGACACGACGTGTGGCCAAACCGGTTACCGCGAGGGGTATCCGTCTCCGCAATCGCATAATTTAATGTGTTTCATTTTTTGGAACTTTCATGGCTTCGGCCATGCTTTGGAGCGTTTTGCGTGGAATTGGGTTCCCGCTGCGGGCCACTCTGGGGGTCTGTTGCTTGGTGTCAACCAAGTTTGCTGCAAAGTGCTGACGTGGGATGTGGGTAGGTTTTACATCTCTGCACACGTTCGCCACCGCGCGACCCTGTGCGAGTGGGTGGTCATAGTGGTATATGGCCTGGCCGACCACTCTCGCTCTCAGGAGTTCCTGGGGGAACTCCAGGTGAAGGTTGCGGCCTTGGCTGTGCGAAATCTGCCACTACTGGTAGGTGGCGATTTTAACTTAATTCACTCGAGAGCGGACAAGAATAACGAGATTATTAACTGGACAAGTGTAACGCCCCGAGACCGACGCTTCAGAGGACTTCCATATTTTTCATGATCACCGTGTGTTTCTTTTGTGCTTGCTCTTTTATTTTTTTCATTGCATCATGTCATCATGCCATCATGTCATTAATTTTTAACAAACTCAACTAAGTAAATTGCATGGATCTTCGATCCATTTAAATCGAGGGAAATGCACATGGTGATTTCTCTTTATAACATATATCCTCCCAATATTATTAGGGAGCTATATTAAAAATATTCCATTAATTGGAGTTCACCTTAACACACGTGCAAAATTAATCCTATGCCTTTTCTGCTTTGAGTCGATCTCTCTAACCTTGCCAATAATTCTTTTCCTATTTATCGAGGCTCTTCCTAAATTCCCAACATTTTTGGACTCCTCAATACCTTGAACTCTTTCAAACCATTTGAATTAAATTCAAATGAGTTTGAATTTAAATCTTTTAATCATGGGTTTTTCTATTTTCTCGGAACAAGCTCATTTTTGTGAGTCCGGGAAAGTAATCCCCATGTCCAACTTCTTCCCCTAACCTCTCTTTCTTTTCTTTTCTTTCTTATCTCTGTTTTTGTTTTTTATTTGTTTTAGAGTGAGAGGGAGCACAACAGGCCATCTAGGCCCATCCGCAGCCCAGCCCCTCCATGGCCCAAGGCCCACCGCGCCCCCGCTGTTGACCTAGCCCAATCCCCATCTCTCTCAGCCCTCGCGCCGCGCGCCTCGCCCGCCCCTGCTCCCGGTCACCCTCGCCGCCGACCTCCTCCTCGCTCCCATGGCGTCGCCACCCTCACCCACCGCCGGCGCCCTGCAGCCGCCGCCGTTTTGCAGCATGCTGTGCCCCACCTCCATGGCCGCCGCGCCTCCCTCTGCAGCACCAGGCCGCGATCGCACCTCCTCCTCGTCAAGTCCCCGTCGCCCGAGCGCTCGAGGAGAGGAGCTCCTCGAGCACCTGCGCCCGCATCCGCTCGTCCCCTCCGTTTTGGTCAGAGTTCGCCGCAGCCCGAGCACCGGCCGCCTTGCACCCGAGAGCACCACCACCTCCAGCGCGCCTCGAGCCTCCTCCTGTGCGCCTCCACCCTGGTTCCAGACTCGACGACTCATCCCTGACCTCCTCCTCGCGTGCCATCTCCGCCTTTGCCTCCTGCTACCGGCGCGCCGCCATACCTCCGCCGCCCGGCGACCTTCTGGATCCACCTCTAGCAGCTCTCCCTGCGACCTCCTCTTCATCACCGCCTCGTGCCGTCCCTACCGACTCCAACCAGGGAGCCCCGCAGCTCGCCTGAGCGTGGCATCCGCCTCCTGTTCGTGCTGCATCGTCTCGTTCGCGGGCACTTCCTTGCCACAAGTGCTCCTGACTGAGACCCTCAAGTCATCTACCCGGAGCCCAAGTCCGAAGACTACCGTGGACGTGTGCCTCGTGTCACCTGTATCGTCAAGTACC
The DNA here is from genome assembly GCF_002575655.3 of Aegilops tauschii subsp. strangulata. NCBI lineage: Eukaryota > Viridiplantae > Streptophyta > Magnoliopsida > Poales > Poaceae > Aegilops > Aegilops tauschii. The sequence continues at coordinate 578,868,163 of NC_053036.3, forward strand.
GTCTCCGGGATTCACCAAGTACCACGATGTCGGTGTCCCTCCAAGTGTGATGTTGGAACATGCACAGCTACTGTCGCCGAAGACCCGGGTAGCGTAAACGGCAAGTTCCTCTCCGCCGTGAACCACTACTTCCACAACATGTCGTGTATGACTACCGTCGCTCGGATTCGACAAGACAACGTGTACCACGACACTGGCGACATGAACATCTACGAAATGTGTACGACTACACGATGTGATGCCAAGTACCACGACGTCCGTGCACCACTACCGTCGCCCCGTAGATGTTGGGTTCGTCAAGTCCCTCTCCGAACGTGTACGACTACTTCCACTACGGCCCGTGTACCTTTACTTCCTTCGACGAACTGGATTCGTTTCGAAATTGCACGCTTCAAAGGTATAACCGCCGAGATGACCTTTCGAGAACGAATGTTTGCGATGCATGAGATGCCCGCGTTTGCACCGTGTTCGAAATTGTCGCTTGCGCGTTCCTTGTTTCCATGCCGTCGTACCGTGGGAACCCGGTAACCGGGAGCACCCCACCATCTCTTGCGTGTTTCACACATCCGCACAATTCTCTTTTGCACCGGTATCTCCATGAGCTACCGGAACCGATATGTTGCCGTAGCATCATCTTCGGATTCGTTGCCGTGGCACCCTTTTCCTTCCGCCATGGCGACAAATGCCTCGTATCATGCTCATGTCCACGTTTTCATAAAATTGCTTAAAAACTTGCATATGTCATTCGCATCATGATAACAACATTTAAATGTTTAAAATTGTTGTTTGCCGTAAATTGCGAAATGACATATGGGGATTTTCCAGAATTGTTGTTCGTTGTTCCGGCCTCATTTCAAATTGCCTAGATAGTTAGTTTATTTATGCTTCACCTCTTGCCATGGTAATCAACATTTAATATGGTCGAGTACATAATGAGAGAGAACTAAATAATTGATGTGGTGTTTCGTCAATATGCAACTCGTTGCATATTGAGCTCCATTTAATTTGTAGTATTGTTTGTTGCACTTTGCCATGCCATGCATATTTAAACCGGACATGAATCATACTTGACTGTGCATCATGCCATGTGTATGTGGTGGTTGTTTACTATGTTGTTTGTTTCTTTCCGGGTTGCTTCTCTCGTTAGCTTCGGTTTCGTTCCGGAGTTGTGAGGATTCGTTCGACTACACCCGTTTGTCTTCTTCATGGACTCGTTCTTCTTCCTTGCGGGATCTCAGGCAAGATGACCATACCCTCGAAATCACTTCTATCTTTGCTTGCTAGTTGTTCGCTCTATTGCTATGCAGCGCTACCTACCACTTGCTATTTCATGCCTCCCATATTGCCATGAACCTCTAACCTTTGTCACCCTTCCTAGCAAACCGTTGTTTGGCTATGTTACCGCTTTTGCTCAGCCCCTCTTATAGCGTTGCTAGTTGCAGGTGAAGATGAAGATTGCTCCATGTTGGATTATTTTTATGTTGGGATATCACAATATCTCTTATTTAATTAATGCATCGATATACTTGGTAAAGGGTGGAAGGATCGGCCTTATTCCTGGTGTTTTGTTCCACTCTTGCCGCCCTAGTTTCCGTCATACTGGTGTTATGTTCCTTGATTTTGCGTCCCTTACACGGTTGGGTGATTTATGGGACCCCCTTGACAGTTCGCTTTGAATAAAACTCTTCCAGCAAGGCCCAACCTTGGTTTTACATTTGCCTCACCTAGCCTTTTTCCCTTGGGAGTCGCGCATCCCAAGGGTCATCTTTATTGTACCCCCCGGGCCAGTGCTTGTCTAAGTGTTGGTTCAAACTAGAGCACCGTGCGGGACCATCCCTTGGTAACTTGGGTTACGTCGGTACCTGTACGCTTCGCTTATCCGGTGTGTCCTGAGAATGAGATACGTGCGACTCCTATCGGGATTGTCGACACATCGGGCGGCTTTGCTGGTTTTGTTTTACCATTGTCGAAATGTCTTGTAATCGGGATTCCGAGACTGATCGGGTCTTCCCGAGAGAAGGTTTATCTTTCGTTGACCGTGAGAGCTTATGATGGGCTAAGTTGGGACACCCCTGCAGGGTATTATCTTTCGAAAGCCGTGCCCACGGTTATGTGGCAGATGGGAATTTGTTAATATCCGGTTGTAGAGAACTTGACACTTGACTTAATTAAAACGCATCAAACGCGTGTGTAGCCGTGATGGTCTCTTCTCGGCGGAGTCCGGGAAGTGAACACGGTTTCTGGGTTATGTTTGACGTAAGTAGAAGTTCAGGATCACTTCTTGATCATTGCTTGTTCACGACCGTTCCGTTGCTTCTCTTCTCGCTCTTATTTGCGTATGTTAGCCACCATATATGCTAGTGCTTGCTGCAGCTCCACCTCACTACCCCTTTCCTACCCTTAAGCTTAAATAGTCTTGATCTCGCGGGTGTGAGATTGCTGAGTCCTCGTGACTCACAGATACTTCCAAACAGTTGCAGGTGCCGATGAGACCAGTGCATGTGACGCAACTGAGCTCAAGTGGGAGCTCGATGAAGATCTTGTTCGTTGTATTGTTTCTTTTTCATACAGATCAGTAGTGGTGCCCAGTTGGGACGATCGGGGATCTCGCAGTTGGGTTGTCTTCTTTTCTTTTGGTTCCGTAGTCGGACCTATGTGTGTATCTTGAATGATGTATGATTTAATTATGTATTGTGTGAAGTGGCGATTGTAAGCCAACTCTTTATCCCATTCTTGTTCATTACATGGGATTGTGTGAAGATGACCCTTCTTGCGACAAAACCACAATGCGGTTATGCCTCTAAGTCGTGCCTCGACACGTGGGAGATATAGCCGCATCGTGGGTGTGACAACAAGGGTGTCCATGTTCAACAATGCGATTGCGGCAATGGCCCTTAGGGAAGTGGCTCGAGTGGGGGCTAGGTATACGTGGACCAAAAAGCAGTTAACGCCGGTTCGGTCGGTGCTGGACCGCGTTTCCATGTTTTCAGAGTGGGAAGTTCTTTTCCCCCTTTGCTCTCTACAAGCCGAAACTAGGATTGGATCGGATCATATCCCTCTTATCCTTTCCTCAGGGGAGGACATGTTGAAACGGAATTCCCGTTTTTCTTTGAAACTGCATGGCTCGAGTCCCCGGGCTTCGATCAAATCTGTCAAACCAAATGGGCGGCATGTGTTGCCCGGCTCGGGTCGCAACACGGGACTATGGAGTTCTTGAAGGAAATATGCCCTAGAGGTAATAATAAAGTTATTATTTATTTCCTTATTTCATGATAAATGTTTATTATTCATGCTAGAATTGTATTAACCGGAAACATAATACATGTGTGAATACATAGACAAACAGAGTGTCACTAGTATGCCTCTACTTGACTAGCTCGTTAATCGAAGATGGTTGAGTTTCCTAGCCATGGACATGTGTTGTCATTTGATTACGGGATCACATCATTAGGAGAATGATGTGATTGACTCGACCCATTCCGTTAGCTTAGCACTTGATCGTTTAGTATGTTGCTATTGCTTTTTTCATGACTTATACATGTTCCTATGACTATGAGATTATGCAACTCCTATTTACCGGAGGAACCCTTTGTGTGCTACCAAACGTCACAACGTAACTGGGTGATTATAAAGGTGATTTATAGGTGTCTCCGAAGGTACTTGTTGGGTTGGCATATTTCAAGATTAGGATTTGTCACTCGATTGTCGGAGAGGTATCTCTGGGCCCACTCGGTAATGCACATCACTATAAGCCTTGCAAGCATTGTAACTAATGAGTTAGTTACGGGATGATGTATTATGGAACGAGTAAAGAGACTTGCCATTAACGAGATTGAACTAGGTATTGAGATACCGACGATCGAATCTCGGGCAAGTAACATACCGATGACAAAGGGAACAACGTATGTTGTTATGCGGTTTGACCGATAAAGATCTTCGTAGAATATGTGGGAGCCAATATGAGCATCCAGGTTCCGCTATTGGTTATTGGCCGGAGACGTATCTCGGTCATGTCTACATAGTTCTCGAACCCGTAGGGTCCGCACGCTTAAAGTTTCGGTGACGATTGTATTATGAGTTTATGTGATTTGATGTACCGAAGGTAGTTAGGAGTCCTGGATGAGATCGGGGACATGACGAGGAGTCTCGAAATAGTTGAGACGTAAAGATCGATATATTGGACGACTATATTCGGACATCGGAAAGGTTTCGAGTGATTCGGGTATTTTCGGAGTACCGGGGAGTTACGGGAATTCACCAGGAGAAGTATTGGGCCTTATTGGGCCATACGGGAATAGAGGAGAGAGGCCAAAAGGAAGGAGGCGCGTGCCCCCCTCTGGTCCGAATTGGACAAGGGGTGCAGCCCCCTTTTTCTTCTCCCTCTCCCCCTCTTTCCTTCTCTCCTACTCCAGAAAGGAAAGGGGAATTCTACTAGGACTTGGGAGTCCTAGTAGGACTCCCCACACTTGGCACACCCCCTCTAGGGCCGGCCTCTCCCTCCCTCCTTTATATACGGGGGCAGGGGGGCACCTCTAGACACAAAAATTGATCATTGATCTCTTAGCCGTGTGCGGTGCCCCCCTCCACCATATTCCACCTCGGTAATATCGTAGCGGTGCTTAGGCGAAGCCCTACGTCGGTAGCATCATCATCATCGTCACCACGCCGTCGTGCTGACGGAACTCTCCCGTGAAGCTCTGCTGGATCGGTGTTCGCGGGACGTCATCGAGCTGAACGTGTGCTGAACTTGGAGGTGGCGTACGTTCGGTACTTGGATCGGTCGGATCGTGAAGACGTACGACTACATCAACCGCGTTGTGCTAACGCTTCTGCTTTCGGTCTACGAGGGTACGTGGACACACTCTCCCCTCTCGTTGCTATGCATCACCGCATTCCGGAGGGACCATTTGATTTTTTCCACCACCTCCAAATCACCCACATTTTCTTTTACACGGTGACCCACATGTGCCAAACATGTCTATCAAAGAAAATTTGGAAAATATATATTTTACAATGCCCCCTAGAGGGATAGACCGATGTTTTGAGCACTCAGTCTAGAGGGCAGTATAAATTCAAAAAAAATCAAAAAAATATAAAACCTTGGAAACCTAGCTTTGTTTGTGCAAGAGATCATGTGTGCCAAAATTTGGGTGATTTGGAGGTGGTCGAAAAAATCACCGCATTCCAGAGGGACCATTTGGTCTAACTTAAGCCATTTTTAAACAAAGGTGATTTTTTCCACCACCTCCAAATCACCCACATTTTCATTTACACAATGACCCACATGTGCCAAACATGTGTATGATTTTTTTTGGAAAATACATATTTTACAATGCCCCCTACACTACTAGGAAAAGGCCTGGTAGTGGCACACCTGTTTTGGCCATTAATGGCGCACTACAGGTGCGCCACTATCATCACGCCATTAGTAACTAATACTAATGGCGCACCCCTGGTGCGCCATTAGTATACCAGATAGTAGTGGCACCAGGCAGTGCGCCATTAGTATGTCCCCTGGTGCGCCATTACTATGCCTCCCAGGGGTCATATTTACCTTGTGCTCTGGGTTACTAATGGCGCACTACTAGATAGTGCGCCACTAGTGTGTTTATTGCAGTGCGCCACTAAAGTGCTGTGTGGTGCGCCACTAGTATGAATATTAGGAATTTTTTTCTTTTCTGATATTTGCACAGGTTACAAAATATATTACTGCACAGAATATAGACAACACAACATATAAACAGCAGATTTATCGAATACAATAGAAGATTAGTCTTCGAATACAATTCATCATATTAGTCTCCGAATTCAAAAGACCGAACAAAGTCAGAACATTACAAGTCTCGAGACCGCGAGTAGTGAGTTTGTCTTCACATTACAAGTCGATATCGATCATCTAAACTACCATCACATAGAAGAGAGCTGTTGTCATCATGATTAGCATCATCGCGATGAAACTGGTCTTCATCCGGTTCCTCCTCTGCTCCCTCCTCTCTCCCGCTAGATAGCGCGCGTATCTAGCTTCCGCCTCCGCCCTAGTGGTGTACCCTTTGTAACTGTTACCGCTGAAACGGTGAACCTGTCTCCGTCCTCCCAGTCGTCGTAGACTCCGGGAACCTTACCCTTGTACACGACATATGACGGCATCTCTATGCACTCGTCAAACAAAACGTTAGTAGCAATTCACAGACAATAGATAAGCAATATATAAGTATGCAACAAAAGGATCGGAAGAGAAAAGCAAGACATTAATAGCACGACTCATGGTCCTACTAATAAATAGCATCGATTACATATAAGTTGAGCGACTGTCCAAACCAAAGAGACATACAAGTTCATTAAAGTTTAATTACAACATGAGCTAATCGATATTTTAGAACTACATAGCATCACTACTTTCGACTCGACTCAGGGACCGGAGCGTGGATGAAGCCGCCGTCTGTCGTGATGGTCATGAAATCGTGGGCGTTGTCAGCCTGCATTTGTAGCGTTGTTTCTATCTCACTGTTGGATGGTTGATATCTGAGGTAGAACTGCCCCGAGGTACGAAGGACATCTTGATGGATGATTTCCGCAAACTCCGACTGGATGCGAAAGAATTCTTGTCTGATGTCCGCGTCCTGGATTGCCGACAAGCGTGCGGCCCAATCTTTGAGATTATTTGGTAGCAGAAGGTGATTATGGTCCCGTACGATCGCCCGCATGTGATGGAGGGCGTAGTAGGCATCCTTCTGACCGCCAGGTGGCTGCTTGACGCAGGGGAACGTCGTATTGTGGGTGAACACGTGCTTGCCGTACCTATGAACTGGCCTGCTGAAGGTGCCTCCAGATATGGCGTAACCGGGGAGAACATCATCAAGAACTTTCTTGATATTTGTGTAGTCTTTCTTCGACTAACGGTCCGAGTCGAAATACGTGGCCATGGAATATTTCGGGCTTAAGAGGATGAGTGTGCAATGTGTGTCACTGCACAAAACACGGAATGTTAGAAAAAAAAAGAACGATCGAAATCTAAGAAATCATATGTTACGGGGCGGTGAGGGGATGACTTACTCGGGAAAGTAAGGCACGAGGAAGTTATCCTTATCTGGGTTTGCTAGAATGACGCTTTCGAGGTATGAACTCGCGACTTGCCGGTCCCCAGCGCTACCCAAGATCTTGGCACACATGTAGAAGGGGTCGACTATCACGATGTCCGGGGTCTTGTCTCTAATGATCCGCATCTCCATACTCAGCGAAAATAGCCGAATGAAGGTGTAGTGCAGCGGATGAAGGTTAAACATAGCGAAGATGTCATCAAACCGCAGGACGATCGTACCCCCGATGGCGCTATCCACAAAGCCCTTGCCCTTTGGCACCTTGGCCACGAAAACCGGGTATGCCACATCATTCTCGGAGAGACGCCGCTTCTCCAAAGAAAGAACACTGTCATGCAGACTCCGCATAGCACCCGTTGCAGCATTCAGCAGATTAGTTGGTAGCATTGGCCTACCCGCCACATGCACCCTCCTCGAGATATCCTTAGGTGAAGGTGGCCCGTCCTGAGCACGGATCATACTCGGTGCCGGCTGGCTCGCACCCTTGTTAGTCTTTCTTTTCCGTCCCTTCTTCTTCTGCTGTAATGGGATCGAGTTCTGCTCAGAGACCGCCTTCTTGAGTGTGTTGGGGCTGATAATATTTCGCACCTCGGCTATCTGAGGCTCGGTGAAGGCGGCAGCTGGAGGCGTCTCCTGAGAACTGAATGCCAGACGACGCCTGTTGCAATTGGGTTTCTCCGCGGTACCAGCTAGATCGTCTTTTGCAGGGTTGGGTTCTTGAGAAGGAGGCCCCAAGAATTCGTCACCGTACCCATGTTCGTTGAAGTACTTATCGAAGTTGGTAAATGTACCGTCGTCGTTGTCGTCATCCGGATCCTGTGCCATATGCATGTCCGGCATGTCCGGTAGCGTTGCGGGGGTCTTGCCATGGCTTGGCGCCGGCACGACTGGCGGTGTTGTGTGTGGGGTGGTGTCCCCCGCCCCCAAACGAATCTGGCTCTTCGGCCAAAGCATGGGCCAGCTTATGCAGGCGCTGAGGGTCATCACATCATCTTCGTCGGCCCCATGGGGTCGATACGGAGGTAATATGTCGTCGAAGCCCGGCAGCACCCGAACCAGTTGAACCCTATAAACAGTGGGTGGCATCTGATTACCGTGGAACACGCGGCTGCCCGGTTGAATGATTCTGCCGTTGGCGACATCGACCAACTCGTCGTTCACGAAGTGCAGGAGAGTGGACGGAACGTCAGCGGCGCCCTGCGAAAACATGTAGGGCGTTAGGGATGCCCAGTCAAAGGCAAGGAGATGAAGTCATCGGCCGAGAGGCTTAATTAGTTACCGTGATGGCGTCGAGCTCGGCTAATGTCGAGGCACCGCCAACGGCGGGCGTGCAATTGACGGAGGGGCCGCTTGCTGCCGAGGTGCCGGCCGGCGTATTCTTCCCACACCCGGGTGCATTAAGCTACAATGCCGGCACCGCTGCGGGAGACACCAATGCCGCCTCCGCCGGAGACACCAATGGCGCCGCCGCGGGAGACACCAATGCCGCCTCCGCCAGAGACACCAATGGCGCCGCCGGCGCGTTGCGCGAGTTGCTGCCCGTGAAGCTGGGAATCAGGGGCGGCCCCTGTTGGCCGCCCGCCACCCACGCCTGCAGCCCGGAAACCAAGGTAGGTATAATGGCGGTGATCGTCGCTCCCAATTGGTCTCGCACTTGCTCTTCGACCATCTCTGGAATCCGCGCCACTTGTGCCTTGAGTTGTTGAACCTCGCGCTGCTGGCTTTCCGAGATGGTCTTTCTCTCCTTTCGCCCAGCGGTATAGTACTCCGACCATTTCGTGGACAAGCCTTTGCCGGCCACACGACCAGCTGACGACGGCTTACTGAGCTTATCCTTGTTTTTCATTACGTTCAACGCCCTATTTAAAGGGGTGTCGAAAGGGGAGCTCTGAGATGACCCCGCGCTACTGCTTTCAGTGTCCCGCGGAAGGAACATGAACCATTTAGAAATTTGGCTTCATTAATTAGAATGCAACCATATGGAGCTAATTACGCGTGGGTGTATTCCTTACCAGAACACGCTCAAGCGCCTTGGTCTTCGTATCCGTGGTAAGCTCCTTGGTTACCGGGTCAATCTTGTACCGGGCCCTGACATAGTGCCTGGTCTGCTTGTCACGGTATTTCTCAAAGAGGGGCGGTAGGCCTTGCTCGGCACGCTCCGCGTCCTCCTTGTCCCATATAGGTTCCGCCACTCTGTAACCGCCGGGACCGAGTTTGTGTACCCCTAAGTTCAAGTCCCGCATATCTTTCCCCCACTGACTTGATTCCGCAGATGCGTTGCTCTCGCACTTGATCTTGAAATCCCGGTAGTCATCTTCGCGGATCGAAGGATTTTTCTCCTTGATCTTCTCATAACTATCACCTTTTTCAATCATGCTCTTCACCGCGGCTCTCCAAGTAGCCAGGGACGTGCTCATCTTCGTGAGGGCGGCACTGTTCACTTTATTCCCTGAGAGGCGTGTGTTTGCGAAGTCACCGGGGAACTTGTATCGTTCGTGTAGCTTCGTCAAGAGGAGGTTGCGCAAATTCCCTCGGTCACGATGCCTTAGGTTCTCGGTGTTGATCGAGACGGTGCTCCGGAGAATGCACCCGAGCTGTCCAGCGTACCCCTTGACTATTTCTTTGGGCGCCGTTGGATACCCCTCGGAGGACACTTCAGTAAATTCCTCCTTGACGGTGCCGAGCACGTTCGGGCGCCGGTCCTTCCGTTGCCTCTTCGGTTGGCTGCCATCTGTGCGTGCGCTGCCATCATCAGTGGTGGCATCCTCGGCGGCACCATCAGTGGTGTCATCCCCGACGCCACTAGGGGTTGTGTAGTGAGGATCGGTGTCTTCCGCGGCGTCCTCATAGCGGTGAGGTTCTTCCTCCATCTCCTGGGACAGCTCCCAGAATGCCTTGCCCGAACCGCCGGCCTCATCGTTGTGGGCCATGTTTCGCTCTAAATAGGAAAAAAGTTTGGTCAAAAAGTTGGTTATTGTCAAGGAACAAGATCGTGGTCTCATCATTTAGGGTTTGTCGACACCGAGGCATCCTAAAAGCTAAGGTTTTATCATTTAGGGTTTCTCGACGCCGAGGCACCCTAAAAGCCTAAGCTTTCATCATTTAGGTTTTTATCGACGCCGAGGCACCCTAAAAGCCAAGGTTTTATAATTTAGGGTTTGTCGATGCTAAGGCACCCTAAATGCTAAGTTAAGTTTTCATCATTTAGGGTTTATCGATGCCGAGGCACCTTAGGTTGACTGATATATATGGGTATCTTCTAATAATATACCCTATCAAGAAAAGGGAAGGAGAATTCTAAGTTGGGCCTAATCACTTGGCTCTATTGCCACCTATGGCAGTTGCATATTAGTTGTGCAAATTTTTTTAAGAGCGGGCAGTAATGAATAATATTGAATGGGATACCTCAAAAAGCTAATCTAGTATCTTCATTTAACAGTTTTCAACTAGAAAGTGCATAAAGTTCGACAAACAGATTATTTCAACCCCCCAAACAATAAAGGGGCAGTTGATCCTACTTAATTAAGTACTAAGATACCCCGGCCCATGCATTAGTCACAAGTACCCCATATGTCCTATTTTTAGCAAAGTTATGCTAAAATTCACGGAAAATTTCAGCATGACCTTTGCTGAAAATAGGACATATGGAGTACCCGAATTTGTCGGAACGAAAGTTAATCGACATTCCGGCAAACTCAAGGGCCTCTCGGGGTACAGCAGCAGCATCACAAGTTGACAAGATTCCCAAGTAGTACAGCGGCAGCATCACAAGTAGTACCAATGAACATATAGTCCAGCACATTCTGAATTTCGATAAATGACAGCAAGTTAACTCATGCTGACAGCAACAAACTTATAACAACATAAATGAAATTGCAGTTGTATGAAACAGAAAGACCATAGTGCTAGTCACTAGGCTAGATAGCCCTGCTGACTGAACAGACTTACAGAAATTCCTGATACAACATCCCATGATCAAGATATAAATTCCTTGTATTACAGTTGCCTTTACGAACATAGAACCTCTACTGGTAAAGAGAAGAAAAATGTTGTTCCTAGCAGGTACACTTCACAGTTCGCACATATTATTGACAATTACAGTCCTAGAAGCAATTTTTTTTCAAGATTCCCCTGTGCCAAATCACTACATCCTCAAAGGTATGGGTACTGATTGTTATAACATATCCTGTAGTATTCATGGGTTTCAAGATCTCTTATTTTTCTTCATTTTAAACTAATGTAAACCCTGAGATTTCACACACAAGGAGAAGGCAAAGGGGAGAAAAATACAGGACTATTGTAGGTGCAAGGATCAAGCTATCTGAAAACAGAGTACTTGTTGATTAACTATCAAGCTATCTGAAAACAGAGTACTTGTTTATTAACTGGCAGGGTAGATAAGAGACTGCTTTGAAATCTTGAAAAGCGGAAAGCATTCTACATGTGTATGGGAAATAATAAAACCAGATAACTGACAGTTCCAAGTGGAGGTTCAATCAGCACAGCTACATGAAAAATAATCATCCATGATAAATTGGCAAGGATGCTTATAACTGAAACAGTGTCATACTACTCTGCATCTCCGTAGGCAGTTATGGTAGATGAGATCATGTACCACAATGGAGCACCCAATTCTAAAACAAGTGCAATATCTGATAACTAGGATATGAAAGCACAAGTTACTAGCATTTGCCTAAAAACTAGAGCATTCTATGCCCTCTGATTACAATGCACTTCCTGGTTATTTTACACTGGTCAGACATCAGGAAGTAGTGCACTTCATATGCATCCAGTGGCTCTATAGATATCCAATAGACAACTAACACATGATGTACTAATTCTGTTATTTTTTCTGCAAATTAAATAGCCATATATCCATCTTCTGAGCTATGAGCCATGGACCATCCACCCCATGAACTAGGAGTGTCATGCAGCATAAAAACTGCCAGTGGCCAGAAGAAAAAACAAGCATATCAGAACTAGGAGCATCCAAAGCAGCAGGATCACAGTGGCCAATTGCTCAGTTTGGAGTTTGGCACATGCACCAACTCTAGTTTGAGCTACACACATCACATCAAGAACTGCAGTTTAGATGCCCTGATGTATCATCATCCTTGACGCTAACATTCAAGATTCAGTAGTCTTTTTCCATGGCTGTGGACGACGCAGCGGCGGGCTCGACGCCAAGGCTCACACGTGGCTCGCTCCCATTCGCTGCCTTGGACATGCATGGATAATGCACCACCCAATACCTTCACTGACACCAAGGGACCCACCACCACACCCAGTTCTCTCACACCACACCAGTTACATCAAGGACATCTAACAATCATCATCTAAAAATGACTGTAAAAAACAGTTGTTTCTACTGCCAAATTACCCAGTTTTCTCAAGCAGTCAATTACACCATGATGATACCAAATTCTTGTAGCAGTACAATGAGTTCACAGGATAAAAAAATCATCCACATTCACCAATCACCTTGTTACAGCAAGCAAAAAAATTTCATTTTCATGGGCAACTAAGGACCAGGTGAACTCTGGACTAACTTCAGTCACAGATGTTGGTGGCTACATAATCTCCTCAATCAAGAGCTGCTAGCTATAGGGTGCACCTAGTGACCCTGTTTCTTATAAATCTAAAATAAATAGGCCCAAATCTGCACCTAGTGACACTGTTTGATATATAGCAGGAAACAAGTATCATACACAATCCAGTGGTTATTCAAGATTCTTGCTGAAAATTGCGCCAACAAGCAATGCACGCGGGGACACAGGGGTTCGGCCATGGCGGCCATGGGCAGAGATCGGGGCGTGCTTGGAGTGAGGGGAGAGAGGGGATTTGGCGAGGGAGGGAAGCGATCGGGGGGCTCACAGTGAGGTCGGGGCATGCTTGGAGAGGTCCGGGGGGTGCCGGTGTTGCAGATCGAGGCGGCGGCAGCGGCGATGCCGACGGTGGTGGAGCAAGGCGATCCGGCGGAGGAGAGCTTCCCGGCTCCAGCTGGTGGTCCAGGAGGAAGAAGCAGTGGGCAGTGCACCTCGTCGGAGCGGGCGCGGGGGTCATCGGAGCGGGTGCGGGGGGTCGGCGGCGGCGGTGGAGCGGGCGATGGGATCTGGCGAGGGAGGGAAGGGGGATCTGGCGAGCGATGGACAGAACGCACGTACATAGCTAGAGGGGGAAGGATAGAAATGGCACACCATCTAGGGGTGCGCCATAAAAACAGTGATAGCAATGGCGCACCCACCTCCGGTGCGCCATTAGTAACTTTTTTTTATTTTTGTTGCATCTAATAATTTTTTAGAAAATGAATATGAATATGAAACAGTAATAATTTTTTATAAAAACAGTGATATGAATGGCGCACCCACCTCTGGGGCGCCATTAGTAACACCTTTTATTTATTTTTGTTGCATCTAATATTTTTTAGAAAATGAATATGAATATGAAACAGTAATAATTTTTTATAAAAACAGTGATAATTTTTTAAAAAATATCATCAAATTTGTTATTTGAAAATATTTATGAATATGAAAAAATATTATCAAATTGGTTATTTGAAAATATCGTCAAATTTGTTTTTTTTGGATTTTTAATTGCATTCATTTGTGAATTGGTAAACATTTATGAATATGAAAAAATATCATCAAATTTGAAAAAATAATCATGAATTCAAAACGTGCCCATGAAATTTAAAAATATCCATGAGTTCAAAAAATATTAACAAATTCAATACTTTTTGTGAGTTAGAAATTCAATACCATAATAAACATAAATAAATATTCATGAGGACTAGAACAGAAGAAATATCATTTCAATATGTCGAATTACAATCGAGAAATGAAGACTACGATTTAAATACAATTGATCTTAGCTAGCTATCTTTTCACAATCTTCTTGCCCTTCTTTTTCGCAAATGGAGTTCTTCTCTTGAACGGACGTCCTTTAGGTAGGGTGGTCCTGCTTCTTCTTATGGTGTATGGAACTTCATCGTCGTCGTCATGTTCCATCTTCGGGTCACCGTACTTGTCGAAGTCTTGCTCATTGGTGACTCCATCCATTCCGATGATCTTCCTTTTGCCTCTCCTCACGATAACATGACTGGGCTTTGACGGGTCGGTAATGAAGAAGCATTGGTCCACATGGGAAGCCAGTACCCATGGCTCATTTTCCGCGGTGACGTTTGCGCCCGCGGTCTTGGATTTGGCTTCGGGTATAACCATGGTGGTGAAATACCGATCTTCTTTTAGGACGCTCTTGGCCCATCTGACACGGAACATCGGGACCTTCTCTCCAGCGTAGCTCAGCTCCCAGATCTCCTCGATCCTTCTGTAGTATCTGTCCTTGTCGTTACCGGTGTAGGTTTCCATCATTACCCCGGAGTTCTGATAATCATCGCTCTTCATGTCCTTGTCCTCGGTGTAGAATGTGTAGCCGTTGATGTCGTACGCCTCATAGGTCATCAGGTTGTGCTCGGTGCCCTGTGACAAGGCGACTATGCGTTTTTCTTCCGCGGAAGAATCCTCATGTAAAGGGTACGACAGAAGCTTCTCCTTGAACCAACGCGTGAAACATGAGTTGTTCTCTTTGATTATATCTCCGTCCGTCCTCTGTTGGCCTCGGTCATTGTACGTCTTCTCAATAAAGGTTTTGTGCTCTACCACCCAAGGATCGACCACGTCTATGTGTTGTAGCGTGACTAGGTTTGCTCTCTCAAAGTCAGCAGTTGACCCTTGAAGTCAACATGCATTTCGCGGCGACCATCGCGGTGACCCCATCCAGCGAGCCTGCCAAGGTGCCTGTTTACGGACAGACCAACAGGTTTCTCGATGCCTAGATAATTCGTGCAGTAGGAGATGCACTCTTCAGTCAGAAAGCCCCTGGCTATGCTTCCCTCTGGACGTGACATGTTGCGAACGTATCCTTTGATGACACCATTCATCCTTTCGAACGGCATCATGCTGTGCAGGAACGTCGGCCCGAGTTGGATGATATCCTCCATGATATGGACCAGCAGATGCACCATAACATCAAAGATTGCGGGCGGGAAATACATCTCAAGCTCGCATAGTATCACCACGATCTCTTCCTATAGCCTTCTGAGTTGCCTCATGCCAACCGACTTCCGAGAGATGACGTCAAAAAAGTTGCATAGGCCAAATAGCGTTTCATGGATGTGCGCGTCCATGATACCACGGATTGCAACTGGAAGTATCTGCGTCATCAGCACGTGACAGCCATGAGACTTCATCCCGCTGAACTTCTGCTTCGCTGAGTCTAGGTATCTGCTTATCTTCCCCGCGTAACCGTAAGGAAGTTTTACTCCTACGAGGCAGGTGAAAAACTGCTCGATCTCCTCCTGACTTAGAGTGAAGCACGCAGGAGGGTAGTCATTTCCGGTCTTCTTGGCCTTTTTGCCTTTGCGACGACTTTCCGTGTCCTGCTTCGCCTCATCATCATCATCACCATCATCATTAGTGTGAAGCTCCTCCCTGATGCCCATTGATTTCAAGTCTGCCCTTGCTTTCGGCCCATCTTTGGTCCTCTCTGGCATGTTGAGCAGGGTACCAAGCAGACTCTCGCACACGTTCTTGGTGATATGCATGACATCAAGGCTGTGAGGCACACAGTGGATCTTCTAGTACGGCAAGTCCGAGAAAACAGACCTCGTTTTCCATACCTTCAGCAGCGGCTCTGGCGCCTTTCGCTTCTTTCCCGGCTCTGGCGCCTTTCGCTTCTTTCCCGGCAGTGGGCAATCTTTCCAATTTTTCAACAGCTCGTCTATTTCCTCGCCGCTCCTCGTACACGGGCGTCTTCAGGGTTCGGTTTCACCATCGAACAGATCCTTGCGTTTTCTCCATGGGTCATCATCGCGAAGCCACCTTCGATGTTCCATGAACACGGTTTTCGAAGACCCGGGATCTCTATCTAGCTGGCGATACGTTGTGTCATCCATGCACCTGACGCATCCAGAAAATCTGTGGACCACCTGCCCCGCGAGATATCTGTAACCGAGATAGTCGTGCACTGTCGTGAGCAGTGCGGCTCTCATAGGGAAATATTCTTTCTCTGCGGCGTCCCACGTATTGGCTGGCGTTTTCCACAGCGTGTCTAGCTCCTCTTTCAGCAGCCCCAGATACAGATTGATGTCGTTCCCTGGTTGCTTCGGCCCTTCAATTAGCATACTCATGTGAATGTACTTCCTCTTCATGCACAACCAGGGGGGAAGGTTGTACATCCACACAAACACATGCCAGGTGCTATGTGTGCTTCTCTGGCTGCCAAACGGATTGACTCCATTGGTGCTCGCGCCCAGCACGATGTTCCTTGGATCGTCCCCAAATTCTGGGTGTTTGAAGTTCAACGCTTGCCACTGGCTCGCATCCTTAGGGTGACTCAGCATCTTGTCTTTTTTATTTATCTCCGGATAATTTCCGTCATCTTCTCGCTTCTTCTCCTCCCTATCTGCGTGCCAACGCAGCAGCTTTGCTAGCTTAGGGTCCGCGAAATACCGCTGCAGACGAGGAGTGATCGGGAAGTACCGCACCACTTTTCGAGGAGCTTTCTTCCTCTTCTTGTATCGAGTGACGCCGCACACCAGACATATGGTAGACTCCACGTGCTCGTCTCGATAAATGATGCAATTGTTCATGCACACATGGTATTTCACGTGCGGTAAATCCAGAGGACACACGATTTTCTTCACCTCCTCGAAACTGGTCGGGCACTTGTTCCCCTTGGGAAGACGTTCGTGCCAGAATGACATGTTCTCGTCGAAGCATGCGTCGGTCATTTTGTGTTTTACCTTCATCTCCAGAGCCATCAGCGTTACTTTCAGGCGGGTATCCTCGGGCCTGCATCCTGCATACAATGGAGTAACCGCGTCTATCTCCAGTTGATCCAGCTTGGCTTTCTCTCGGGCGGCAGCTCTTGCGTTATCCATCTGCTTGAGAAGCAGCTCTTGAATATGAGGGTCCTGCACCCAGCCCATCGATGGTCCATCGTCGTCTGCTCCAGCATCTTCATCTTCATGATCATGCCCTTCGTCTTGATCTTCCTCATCATCATGTCCGGCATCTTCTACATGATGACTGTGTACTGCATCACCATCGTGATCATGTCCTGGAGATTCTTCGTCTTCTCGCCCGCCCTCGCCGTGGTGGTTGTCTTGCTGCCCTTCCTCATTTCTTGCCCGGCCCCCATGGACGACTTCATAGTCATCTTCATCACCTTGCCACCGATAGCCATCCATGAAACCACGCAAGAGCAGGTGGTCCCGCACCAGCCCGGAATCCGGGTCCGCAATAAGGCTCTCCAGCTTGCATCTTTGACACAGACATCACTAGTGCAGAACAGGCCTTTATCACCGGTTCGTAAGGGCCTTTAGTGCCGGTTCTGCAACCGATACTATGGAGTGGAGACTAAAGCCCCCCCCCCTTTAGTACCGGTTCGGCACGAACCGGCGCTAAAGTGCCACCACGTGGCACGAGCCAGGCCCGGGTGCTGGTAGACCATTAGTACTGGTTGTTAGCACCAACCGGTACTAAAGGTTTGGGGGGGGGGTTTGGTTTTAATTTTTATTTTCCATTAATTTTGTGTTTTCCATTTAATTCTTTTTTTTGCTGGTATTTTACGATACTACATATTGTACACGTTATGCATATATATAAATAGATTTTCTCGTAGAACTGATCATATATATATAATCGAATGTCTCACAACCACCATTAATTATTCACACATACACATGTATATATGTACAATTTCTCCTACATGTTGCCTTGGTGCCTTTGGAGCACGATGACAAGTGGTTCATGGGGGTGGTAGCGGGTAATAGTATTCTCCTTTGGGATCTATGACCTGGTCGAGCAAAAATCCCGCTATTTCCTCTTGAAGTGCTCGTATGCGCTCCTCTGATAGGAGCTTGTCCCACAGCTCTTTGAACTGTTAAGAAGGACATCAATATGCATGTGTATTAGTTGTGTGACTAGATATCGACAATCATGTAAGATTTGTGAATAGTGTTCTGGCAAACGTACCCAGTCCTGTCTATCAGATCTGCTCCTTTCGGACGCCATCATGCGAATGTTCTCGCAAACGTAGTATGCACACACTTCAGTCCCCGGCGCCTGCTTCAGGGCCTTTACGACAATAGAATTTAATCAGATAATAATTAATCAAGCATGTTAATTAATTAATGGTATTGAAACAAGAATTAAAGAGATGGTAGCTAGCTAGCTAGTACTACTTAATTACTTACCTTGGGTCGATACCAACATAGCTTTTGTCACCATTTTCCTGGAGTCACCTTGATGTACTTTGCCCAAGCCCTACCCGACGGCAAAGAAAATTAATAAAGGAGTTATTAAAAATAGTTCATATCAGGAAATGACGTACTAAATAGGCCGAGATATAGTTAATAATGATTGAAATAACCTGTCGACTATCTGCTTCACAATGCTGTAGTCACTATTTTTTTAAGTAGTGAGTCCAGTACTTTAACTTTTCATTCGTCAACTTTAATGTCTAACAAGATCCAGTGGAAGCTGCATGCGCATACGTTTGCATGTATAAATTAAGCCAGCATGTGCATAACACTAACCAACTATAACCCTAAACCCTATACACTTATTAACATGTAGCTAGTAAGCAAAAACAGAATTTGTAGTACAAGACAGTGTGACTCACTCGAAGTTGTAAGGAAGTAGTATATCTTCATTGCTATTGAGGCGCTTCAAGAACTCTACCATGTTTTTCTCTACATCTTGTCTACACCATTCCAATTTCCATGTGTATTCATTAACGGTATTTGGGTCAATGAACCAAATGCCATAGCGTCCAGCTTTTTTCATTTCATACATCTTCATCCTGCATAATACCACAGAAAAGAATATATAGTGAGGATATATAATTACAGGTAATTAATGATCAATCCATGAGCACTAGAGCTAGCTTGAGACTTAAATTACAGAAAGAAATCACTTACAGACAATAGCAACTGACGATAGATTTGTCGAGTGCATCTTGATTGAATAACTGAAATAGTTCTGAATACTCAACGGCCAGAGCTTTCTTATGGAAGTAATGATCTTCCTCGACTTGCACCATGAGGGACTCTCGATTGGAAATCTTGGTAATTTTCATGTACCAATCATGCAATTCATACATTCTTGTTGGGAGGTTCTTGACCTCCTCGGGCTCGACCAAAGGTTCACCGCGGACATATTTCCGTTTTATTTCCTCCTCTCTAAGCGGAGGCATGGGCTCGATATCGAGGAGTTGTCCAACAGTGATCTTGAGCATTTCAGCCTGCATTATATGCTCCTCGGTTATTACCACATCGCCCAGCTCGGGAACGTAAACGGTTTGCCCACAATAATATTGGGCGCGCATACTCTCATGTGTTGTTGGCACAACAAGCGGGGGGTTCGATTGCGCCGCCTGTTCTCCCAGTCGGGGAACGGTTTTCCCGCATTTTTTGACAGCTGCTTGTTGGCTCGAGCTCGAGCTCGCTTCTTTCTGTAGTCGTGCTCGATGTGCCTTCCTGATTTGGCGCTCATAGTCTGAGTCAACAGGCTTGGGAGCTAGTGGTCTAGCCATACGAATGAAGTGGTCAATCTTTTCCTCAGGCACTTTCTCCCTCGGCGGCGTTGCCGGTTTCGGTCGAAAATGAGCGTCCACTTCGGCCCGCACTATTGCATTGTTTTGCTCCTCGGTCATGTCGTAAGGCCTCTGAGGAAGAGGAGCGAGGCTGCTTGGACCATATTTATATCGCTTGTCTCCGCCTGTACTTTCTGTACTACCTCGACTCGTACCGCTACGCACCATAGCTGTGGCGTGTCTCTTCTGCGATTGCTTAGGCGGCGGAGACGGCTGACGTGGCTTAGTTGGAGCAGGAGGAGTGGCCTGACGCTGTGCCGGACTTGAAGCAGGAGGTGTGGCCTGACACGGTGTCGGACTTGAAGCAGGAGGTGTGGCCTGACGCTGTGCCGGATTTGAAGCAGGAGGTGTGGCCTGACACGGTGTCAGACTTGAAACAGGAGGGGTGGCCTGACGCTGTGCCGGACTTGAAGCAGGAGTCTGCTCACGCGTTCTTGGACTTGGAGGAGCGGGAGTCTGCTGACACGGTGGCGGACTTCGAGGAGGAGTCGGCAGATGCGGTGTCGGTGGACTTCGAAAGATGATGCAATCCTTTTTCCATAGGATGATACGATGTATGGCCTCTCCCAGTGTTTGCTCGTCGTCACCTCCAGGAATGTCAAGCTCTAGCCCCGAATATGGGCCCACCACCTCATCAACCAAGACACGAGCATAGCCCGCTAGAATCGGGGCGCAATGGAAGGTTGCTTCGGGGGTAATTGTAAAAGCAACGGCGTTCGCCACCTTCATGGATATGTTCTTCATTTTGAAGTGTAGCTCACAGTTAGTGTTCTCTATGATGTCATCCACAGGGTATGTATCCAGCAGTGCGTTGCCCGGGGCGGAAGCAACGCTGCTTCTCGGCATCGATGGGACGGTGCTATCCAATGCTGGATGATCATCCACTTGCTGCTGCCGCTGCTGAGACCCCCTTTCCTGGCTAAGTGAGTCGATCTGATACTGCTGCTGCTGGAATTTGAGTGCCAAGTCCGCGTGCCTTGCTTCTAGGCCTTGAAGGCGTTCCGCGTCCTGCTTCCTCTGCTCCTCCTCCAGCTTCCTCTTCTTCTCCTCCTCCATCTTCTTTCTTGCATGGGTCATGTAGTCGACGTTCCATTCCGAAAAGCCCTCATACCAGGGAATAACGCCCTTGCCTCGTGTTCTTCCCGGGTGTTCAGGATTTTCCAGGGCGCGCGTAAGCTCGTCGTTCTCTCTGTTGGGCGTGAACACCCCCTTTCGAGAATCTTCTATTGCGTCAAGTAACTTTTGTTCTGCTCCTTTTAGACTTGCCTTCTTCGAAACCAGGCCTGTCTTCGGGTCCAACGCCCCCCCATGCGCATAGAACCAAGTTCTGCACCTAGGGGGCCAGCTCCTAGTAACCGGAGTGACCCCTGCATCCTCCATCTCTTGCTCAGACTTATCCCACTTAGGCATTGCCACCGTGTAGCCACCTGGACCCAGCCTATGGAAGTGCGTCTTTTTTGCGGCATTGGCCTTGTTTTTTCTCGACCGTTCCTTAGATAATTCTGATTCCTTGAATTTCACGAAAGCGGGCCAGTGTTCTATTTGCTTCTCCAGTGTTCCCTTGAATTCTGGAGTCTTCCTTTCTGCAGCGAGGTAGTTGGCCCATACAGTTTTCTTGTGGGTGTTGAATGCAATTGCCATCTTTTTAAGAGCAGCGTCCTTGACTTTCTGCACATCTGCATCAGTGAAATAATCTGGTAGGGTGAAATGTTCCATCAGAGATTCCCAAAGCTTTTGTTTTGCTCTGTGGTCGACCCAAGTAACATCTGGGCGTTTAGTTTTTGGCTCTTTCCATTCTTGAATGGAGATCATGAGTTGGTCCTTCACAAGAACTCCGCACTGACGAACAAACTTGCTCGCAATGTTCTTAGGCGTGAGGGGTTCGCCACTAGCTTTGATGGAATCGATGTTGTACTTTACACCCTCCTTCAACTTTTTGCTCGGGCCGCGCTTTGTCCTGCTGTCTGTAGAAGCAGATTTGCTCGACCCGGAGGGCTGAAAGAAGAAAGATCGATTCGTTAATATATCTTCAAATAAAAAAACATGTGATGATCACTAGATGCCTGCTTATATAAATATACCTCGCCGGTAGTCTTTGTTATTTCAAGATCAACATTGTATTCGTCATCATAATCATTGTCTGCGTCATCATAATCATAATCATAGTTCATGACTTCATCAGCTCGGTCGTCGAGATCGAATATCTTCTCATCACCCTCCCCGGTATTGTTCAGATATTGGGAGCCGTCATTTGCTTCATTCAGATCATCTGGCCTGCTAGGGCTGCGTATGATCTCGAAGAGGGCCTCTTCTCCCTCTCTGCCGGTATTGTCCGCCATAGATTTTATTTAATAATACAGAAGAAATATAAAACAATTTAGTATTCAAATTACAATGCATGGATGCAATCAATAAGGAAAAACTGAATCATATAGTACATAATAGGCATCGTCTCGAATAATATATAATCTCGAATACATCGTCTCGAATAATATATAATCTCGAATACATCGTCTCGAATAATATATAATCTCGAATACATCGTCTTAAATAATATATAATCTCGAATACATCACTGGCTAGGTAGCTAATAAAGATCGAATACTATAGAAGAATCTAGGCCACTCGCGGTTCCTGGGGCGCGGGCGGTGGACACCCAAAGACAAGGAACCATCATAGGATCATATCTCCGGTCATCTACCCAAAGAACCTGCCAGGTATTGGAGAACCTGACGTCCATAGCAGCCATGTAGCGATGGACGTACTCGTCCTCCTCCCTGACACGACGACGCACCACCTCCGGCGGGGCGGGCTCCCTCTGCACCGAATGTGGCCCACGCGAACGCCACCAAAGGAGATCAGGGTCGACGACCGGACCCAAGGCCGGGTTCCTCACCAAGCGTCGCGCCCCTCCAGGTAGCACCTCCCAGTGCCAGCCCGGCGGAGCCCAATCCCGGACATGGGTCCTCTGAAGCAGGACGTCGACGCGAACGGGTCGACGGCGAGGATGCGGGCCGGGCATCGTCGACAACAAATACTATATGCCGCAAAAGTAAAGTAACTTTTTTTAAATGATTGGATTGTGATTTCTTATATGCAAATTCTAAATTTTATAACTAAAAATATAATAAACTAAAAAAACATCGACCATATCTAAAACTAACATTTCTATAACTAAAATTGTATAACTAATTTTTCTTTAACATTTCTATATAACAAACATTTCTATATATAACTAACATTTCTATATAACTAACATTTCTATAACATTAATACAGAAAAAACTGAAAAAACTAATAACTAATAACAGAAAAACTAAAAACTAAAAACAGAAAAACTAAAAACTAAAAACAGAACAAAAATTGTGTATGTGTGTGTGTGTATGGTGTGTGTGTGTATGTGTGTGTATGTGCTGTGTGTGCGGGCGACGGCGACGGCGCCGGCAGCGCGCGCGGTGGCTTCGATTGGAGGGAGAGGAGAGGGGGGACAGGGGCTCACAGCGCGGGCGTGGTCGAGGCGACGGTGAAGGCAACGGCGACGCGGGCCGGTGCGGGGATGGGGACGGGCCGGCGACGCGGACGGCGCGACGACGATGGGGGTGGCGCGGAGTCGACGGGGATGGCGCGACGGCGGCGGCGACGCCGCGGGACGGGGCGGCGGCGATGAAGCAGAGAGAAGTGGGAGGAAACTGACGAAATTTTCGTAAGTGTTTCTTGTATAGGATGGTCCTTTAGTACCGGTTGGAGCCACCAACCGGTACTAAAGGTCGATTTTGGCCAGGCCAAGCGGCGGGAAGCGCCCACCTTTAGTACCGGGTGGTGGCACCAACCGGTACTAAAGGCCCATCCTTTAGTACCGGTTGGTTCCACCACCCGGTACTAAAGGGTGTGCGCTGCCAGGCGAGGGGCGCAGAAGTTTAGTCCCACCTCGCTAGTTGAGGAGCGCCAGGACCAGTTTATAAGCCCCGACGCGGGCACTGCATTGAGCTCCTCTCAATAGCAGGCCTTCTGGGCCTACCTCTCCTACTCTGCCTGTGGGCCTACTGGGCTTGCGGGCCTGCATCCTGGCCCAACTACAGGTTGGGTTTCTAGTCGTATGCAGGCCGCTTTGGCCCAGTAGGTGGGCTTTTTATTTTCTTATTTTTTTGCTTTATTTATTTTTGGTTTATTTATTTTTGAGTTGTTTTTTGTTGTATTTAGAGTTTCTTTGGGAATATTATTGCTTTAGGTACAAAAAATTACAAACTTTCTGTTAGTGCCGGTAGTTTACAAATTTGAATAGTTTACATTTTGAATTATTTGAAATTTGTGTGAATCACTAGTTTGTGAATAACTTAACTTTGAAAATAGATTTTCATTGATTCTTTTTTTATTATGTTTAATATTAGTGTGTTTTATCATTATATTCAATTTGGTATGCTTAGGTTATTTAAAAAATGAAATCCATTTGTAACGGATGAGGTGTCGTCCGAAACCCTGATACTTCGAAAGAGATTGTCCATTTTATACACGAAGTGCATCCAGTTTTTGCGGTAACCCTCTCTACTTTTTTGCACATGCTATGTGGGTGAAATTATGATACCATGCCAACTTTCAACCTTTTCTGAGTTCATTTGAAATGCTTTTCAATTTCAGGGTCATTTAGCTGAAAAAATCAGTAAATGCATGAAAGAATTTGTTTGCACATAAAATTTCTTCGCGTTTCAAATGCCAAAACACATAACTACCCTAACTATTACAGAGATTCCCTCCTGGGTGTGAAACACAGAAGAAAGTGATGATAGTGAAGCCGATTACATCCCAGATCTTTGGGTGTGAAACGTTTTCTTCGCGTATGTCCCTTTGCGCCGTAGCCATGGAAAATCTTCATCATTTAACTGGATGGAAAATCTTCATCATTTAACTGGATGGGTCAATATTCACTGTGAATGGAGCAATTTCATTAAACTTTTCATAATCTTCTGACATGTCTGTCTTGTCATCCACTCCCACGATGTTTCTCTTCCCAGAAAGAACTATGTGGCGCTTTGGCTCATCATATGATGCATTCGTTTCCTTATCTTTTCTTTTTCTCGGCTTGGTAGACATATCCTTCACATAGAAAACCTGTGCCACATCATTAGCTAGGACGAATGGTTCGTCTGCATACGCAAGATTGTTGAGATCCACTGTTGTCATTCCATACTGCGGGTCTTCCGTTACCCCATATCGTGTCATATTGACCCATTTGCACCGAAACAAAGGGACCTTCAAATCACGTCCATAGTCAAGTTCCCATATCTCCTCTATGTAACCATAATATGTTTCCTTTCCCATCTTGGTTGTTGCATCAAAGCGGACACCACTGTTTTGGTTGGTGCTCTTCTTATCTTGGGCGATTGTGTAAAATGTATTACCATTTACCTCGTACCCTTTGAAAGTCATTATATTTGAATATGGTAACTGGGACAACGAGTACAGGTCATCTTCAATAGAGGCGTCATGCATGGTACGTGTCTGCAACCAGCCGGCGAAACTCCTGGTTTGTTCACGTGTAATCCAGTCATCAGACCGCTCCGGGTGTTTGGAGCGTAGAAAATTCTTGTGTTCGTCCATATACGGAGCCACCAAGGCGGAATTCTGTATAACTGTGTAGTGTGCTTCAGTGAGAGAATGTCCGTCCATACATATTTTTTGATTCCCTCCTAGCGTGCCTTTTCCATCCAGTCTGCCCTTATGCCGCGATTCAGGAACACCAATCGGCTTAAGGTTAGGAATAAAGTCAATACAAAACTCAATGACCTCCTCATTTTCATGGCCCTTGGAGATGCTTCCTTCTGGCCTAGCACGGTTATGAACATATTTCTTTAAGACTCCCATGAACCTCTCAAAGGGGAACGTATTGTGTAGAAATACATGACCCAAAACGCTAATCTCTGCGCATAGGTGAACTAGGACATGCGTCATGATGTTGAAGAAGGATGGTGGGAACACCAACTCGAAACTGACAAGACATTGCACCAAATCATTCTCTAACCTTGGTATGATTTCTGGATCGATTACCTTCTGAGAGATTGCATTGAGGAATGCACATAGCTTCACAATGGCTAATCGAACGTTATCCGGTAGAAGCCCCCTCAATGCAACCGGAAGCAGTTGTGTCATAATCACGTGGCAGTCATGAGACTTTAGGTTCTGGAACTTTTTCTCTGCCATGTTTATTATTCCCTTTATATTCGACGAGAAGCCAGACGGTACCTTAATACTGAGCAGGCATTCAAAGAAGATTTCCTTCTCTTCTTTGGTAAGAGCGTAGCTGGCATGCCCCTGATGTATGTCGTCTTTTCCATGCATACGATGCTGGTCCTCCCGTGCCTCAGGTGTATCTTTTGTCTTCCCATACACGCCCAAGAAGCCAAGCAGGGTCACGCAAAGATTCTTCGTCACGTGCATCACGTCGATTGCGGAGCGGACCTCTAGGTCTTTCCAATAGGGTAGGTCCTAGAATATAGATTTCTTCTTCCACATCGGTGCGCGTCCGTCAGCGTCCTTTGGAACAGGTTGTCCGCCAGGACCCTTTCCAAAGATTACCTTCAAATCCTTGACCATATCATGTACATCAGCACCAGTACGGTGCCGAGGCTTCGTCCGGTGATCCGCCTCACCTTTGAAATGCTTGCCTTTCTTTCTTACGGGATGCCTGCTCGGAAGAAATCGACGATGTCCCATGTACACATTCTTCCTACAATTCTCCAAATACATACTGTTGGTATCATCCAAACAGTGCGTGCATCCGCGGTATCCCTTGTCTGTCTGTCCTGAAAGGTTACTGAGAGCAGGCCAATCATTGATGGTCACGAACAGTAACGCCTTTAGGTCAAATTCTTCCCCCATGTGCTCATCCCACGCACGTACACCTGTTCCATTCCACAGCTGTAAGAGTTCTTCAACTAATGGCCTTAGGTACACAGCAATGTCGTTGCCGGGTTGCTTAGGGCCTTGGATGAGCACTGGCATCATAATGAACTTCCGCTTCATGCACAACCAAGGAGGAAGGTTATACAAACATAGAGTCACAGGCCAGGTGCTATGGTTGCTGCTCTGCTCCCCAAAAGGATTAATGCCATCTGTGCTTAGACCAAACCATATGTTCCTTGCGTCATCTTCAAACTCCTTCCCGTACTTTCTCTCAATTTTTCTCCACTGCGATCCGTCAGCGGGTACTCTCAACTTTCCGTCTTTCTTACGGTCTTCTCTGTGCCATCGCATCGCCTTGGCATGCTCTTTGTTTTGGAACAAACGTTTCAACCGTGGTATTATAGGAGCATACCACATCACCTTGGCAGGAATCTTCTTCATGGGGCGCTCGCCCTCGACATCACCAGGGTCATTGCGCCTGATCTTATAGCGCAATGCACCGCATACCGGGCAAGCGTTCAAATCCTCGTACTCACCGCGGTAGAGGATGCAGTCATTAGGGCATGCATGTATCTTCTGCACCTCTAACCCTAGAGGGCAGACAACCTTCTTTGCTTCGTACGTACTCTCGGGCAATTCGTTGTCCTTTGGAAGCATATTCTTTATCATTACCAGCAACTTTCCAAATCCCTTGTCAGATACACCATTCTTTGCACTACTACAAAAACAGCTATAGCCAATATGGACACTAATGGCGCACTGTACATGTGGTGCGCCATTACTAACTAGTAATGGCGCACCATGTGTTGGTGCGCCATTAGTGTGAAAATACTAATGGCGCACCACATCCACGGTGCGCCATTAGTAAAATATTTTTTATTTTGTTTTTATTTTCAAAACTACTAATGGCGCACCAGGGGATAGTGCGCCATTACTAGTTAAACTAGTAATGGCGCACCACTCCCACGGTGCGCCATTAGTAATTATGTTTCAAAAATTTTATTTTTATTGATATGTGGTCTAGTTGTTAGCAAAATTTACAAACATGAATTTTTGACTTTTTTGCAAAATCTCTCGAGAATTTGTAAAATGGGCATAACTTTCGCATACGAACTCGGATGAAAAAGTTTTTTATATGAAAAATCATCTACTCGAAAAGATACATCCGAGAAAATTCAAAAAAATTCAAAAAAATTCAAAAATATTCAAACTTACTAATGGCGCACCTGCCCATGGTGCGCCATTACTATCTTCCCGCCTTCAAAATTCCAAATAAATAAAAAAAAAAGTTAGTAATGGCGCACCTGCCCACGGTGCGCCATTACTATGCCGTATATATGGCTGGGCGTGGTCCTCTCCTCCTTACCTCCTCATTGTTCTCCTCCACTCCACCTCTCCTCCACTCCATCTCCTCCTCTCCTCCACTCCATTTCCCCTGCTCTCCTCCACCATACTACCCTCCTCCTCTCCGGCGACCTCCTCCTGCTCCTCTCCGGCGACCTCCTCCTCTCCGGCGACCTCCTCCTCCTCTCCGGCGACCTCCTCCTCCTCCTCTCCGATGACCTCCTCCTCTCCGGCGACCTCCTCCTCCTCCTCTCCGGCGACCTCCTCGTCCCTCCTCTCCTCCCCTCCCCTCACGGTTTCTCCTACCTCCTCTCCGGTGAGCTCCTCCTCCCTCCTCTCCGGTGAGCTCCTCCTCCCTCCTCTCCTCCCCTCCTCTCCCCTCATGGTTTCTCCTTCCTCCTCTCCGATGCTCCGGTGAACTCCTCTCTGGCGACCTCCTCCTCCTCTCCGGCGATGTAGGCGAGCGCCTCTCTGGTGACCTCCTCCTCCTCCTCCTCTCCGGTGACCTCGGCCCTCCTCTCTGGCGAACTCCTCTTCGGCAAAAGAACACGGCAAAAGAACGTACAAGATCCAAAAACGAGAACAAAATTTGAAAAAATATCGTGCAAAAAAAGAGCAAAAAAACAAGGAAAAAATGGGCAAAAAATCGTGATCCAGATCCAAATTCAAAATTCAAAAATACTAATGGCGCACGGTGGGGGTTAGACGGTGCGCCACTACTATTTTCCCGCCTTCAAAATTCAAAAATACTAATGGCGCACCGTGGCCTATACTAATGGCGCATCAGTGGCCTATACTAATGGCGCACCGTGGCCTATACTAATGGCGCACCAGTGGTGCGCCATTAGTATTTAATACTAGTGGCGTGGTACTAGTGGCGCACTAGTAGTGCGCCATTAGTAGGCAAAACTGGTGCGCCACTAGTAGGCCTGTTCCTAGTAGTGTTGCCTTCCATTGCAGCAATTCCAGTGTGGTGCCCAACTTTTTCTTGTCAGCTTCGCAATTCGGGTACAAAAATTTCTTGTGATCCTCTAACATGCGCTGCAACTTCTTCTTCTCCAAATCACTTGCGCAGTTTCTCTTTGCATCGGCAATGGCCCGACCTAGATCATCAGCGGGCTCATCTGATGCCTCTTCTTCAGCTTCTTCCCGCATTGCCAGCTCAGCTTCTTCCCCCATTGTTGTATCATCGTATTCAGGGAACCCATGGCCAGGATAGCTGTCGTCGTCCTCTTCTTCTTCATTGTCTTCCATCATAACCCCTCTTTCTCCATGCTTGGTCCAAACATTATAGTGGGGCATGAAACCGGACTTAAACAGGTGGACGTGAATGGTTCTTGACGTAGAGTAATTGTGATCATTCTTACAGACTAAACATGGACAAGGCATAAAACCATCCGCCCGCTTGTTTGCCTCAGCCGCAAGCAGAAAAGTTTGCACACCATTAATGAACTCGGGAGAGCATCGGTCATCGTACATCCATTCTCGGCTCATCTTCATTACACAACACCGAATAGACCAAATTATAACAAGTTCATACATAAAGTTCAAACATAAAGTTCATACATAAAGTTCATACAAGACTTAAATGCAACAAACAAATAACTCTCTAACTAAAGAATTTAAATGCAACAACAAATGCGATCAAGATCGCAACTAAGGTAACAATTGATCCAACAGCATAATGATACCAAGCCTCACTATCAATGACATATTTTCTAATCTTTCTAATCTTCAAGCACATTTTCTCCATCTTGATCTTGTGATCATCGACGACATCGGCAACATGCAACTCCAATTCCATCTTCTCCCCCTCAATTCTTTTCAATTTTTCTTTCAAATACTCGTTTTCTCTTTCAACTAAATTTAACCTCTCGACAATAGGGTCGGTTGGAATTTCCGGTTCACAAACCTCCTAGACAAAAATATCTATGTCAACTTGATGGGCATAATTTGTCATAAAGACGAAATGCAACAAGTAGTTTTAAAAGAGAATATACCACATCCGAATCATAACAAGGACGAGGGCCGACGGGGACGGATAGCAAAACCATGGCACTATGTATAACAAACAACGTACGGGTAAGATAATTATACGAGTAACTATATATTCAAATCACACAAACATCAATTTGGTAATGTAAAACATTCATGAACAAGAGGCTCACCACAATGTGGTGCCGGCGACGGGACGGTGCGGGCGATCGACTGTGGTTACGACGGAGATTTAGAAGGCACTAAGTAAACCACACCTATATATGAACCCTAACTGGTTATGACGGAGATTTAGAAGGCACTAAGTGTTAGTTTTGACCACAAATTGCATATAAATCAAATCCTAGCACATATATTTTCTACCAAATTACTAAACTCATAAATTAATCACTATACAAAGCATTGCAAGAGCTAATCTAGCAATGAGAGATGAAAGGACAAAGTTGCTAACCTTTGCGATCATTTGAATGGATGGGGGCCTTCAAATCTTGACAAATTTTGGGCAAAATGTGTGATGAGCTCGAGAGGAAGAGGGGAAGAACATAGAGCAGAGGGGAAAGGGGAAGAACAGAGCGAGCTCGGGTGGACGAAGGGCTTATGTAGGACGACCTTTAGCACCGGTTCATGCCATGAACCGGTACTAAAGGTGCTGGAGGGGCCCGGGACTGACAACATCCTGCCAACACTCACTTTAGTACCGGTCCGTGGCACGAACTGGTGCTAAAGGTCGGCCACGAACCGGTACTAATGAAAGCGGCTGGCTAGCCATTGGAACCGGCACTAATGCACACATTAGTGCCGGCTCAAAAGCAAACCGGCACTAATGTGCTTGACATTTGACCCTTTTTCTACTAGTGCATCTTATCTCCGTCTCGTTCTTTTGAAGCATCTCGGCCTTTGCAGAGCTCAAAAACCTATTCACGATGCCTTCGGTCATCGTGCGGACCATGGTCGCCTGCGGGGTAGAGCAGAACGATATTTTAGAACCAAGAAAAAATTTGGCATGACTTTGCCTAAAAATAGGACCAAAAAGAATGCATAGTGCCAAATTCTCGCCGAAACGAAATGAATCAACATTCCGGCAAAATATTGGCAACTATCGCATTTCAAATACCGGTACCTGCAAACACAAACATATATGCAACACCACAAACATACGTAGATCTAGCTAGGCCATAAAAAGTGCATGTGAACGTTGTTGGAGGGAGAAAAAAGTAGATCTACAACATAAAGAAAGCTTTCCCCTTACTTACCTCTCAAAAAAAGGTAATTTAACCACTTAATTTGGGTGAATCTATGGTGCAAATGAGGTGAGGAGGAGGAGGCAGCCGAGACAAGCTTGGAGGAGGAGGTGGAGAGAATGAAGTGGGGAAAGTGAGTGTGGTAGGTGGCTGTCCAAAATATCTAGCTGGTCTCAAGTTACTAATGGCGCACCACCTAAAAATGCG
The DNA here is from genome assembly GCF_002575655.3 of Aegilops tauschii subsp. strangulata. NCBI lineage: Eukaryota > Viridiplantae > Streptophyta > Magnoliopsida > Poales > Poaceae > Aegilops > Aegilops tauschii. The sequence goes on from NC_053036.3 coordinate 578,899,600, forward strand.
CCATTAGTAACCCTGGTTACTAATGGCGCACCAGTTAGGGGTGCACCATTACTAGTTTTGAAAAAAAAATATAATTGTTAGTAGTGGCGCACCGTGGTTGTGGTGCGCCATTACTAGTTTGAACTAGTAATGGCGCACTTTACACAGGTGCGCCATTACTAGTTTTGAAAAAAAGTAAAAAATTGTTAGTAGTGGCGCACAGAGGGTGTGGTGCGCCATTACTAGTTAAAAACTAGTAATGGCGCACTGTGCCCTGGTGCGCCATTAATAGTTTTGGAAAAAAAATTGCTAGTAATGGCGCACCATGTGTCTGGTGTGCCATTAGTAATGAGGACACTAATGGCGCACCTGTATCTGGTGCGCCACTGCTAGATAGCAGTGGCGCACCACATACATGGTGCACAGTTAATGTCCATATTAGCTATAGCCCTTTTCCTAGTAGTGCTAGAGGTATAGACCGATGTTTTGATCTGTAAGTCTAGAGGGCAGTATAAATTCAAAAAAATTCAAAAAAATATAAAACCTTGGAAACCTAGCTTTGTTTGTGCAAGAGATCATGTGTGCCAAAATTGAGGTGATTTGGAGGTGGTCGAAAAAAATCCCCGCATTCCGGAGGGACCATTTGGTCACTTAAGCCATTTTTTGAACAAAGGTGATTTTTTCCACCACCTCCAAATCACCCAAATTTTCTTTTACCCGATGACCCACATGTGCCAAACATGTCTATGAAAGAAAATTGGAAAAAAATATATTTTACAATGCCCCCTTGAGGTATAGACCGATGTTATGGTCAGTCAGTCTAGAGGGCAGTATAAATTTAAAAAAATTCAAAAATATATAAAACCTTGGAAACCTAGCTTTGTTTGTGCAAGAGATCATATGTGCCAAAATTGAGGTGATTTGGAGGTGGTCGAAAAAGTCACCGCATTCCGGAGGGACCATTTGGTCTAACTTAAGCCATTTTTGAACAAAGGTGATTTTTTCCACCACCTCCAAATCACCCAAATATTCTTTTACACGATGAACCACATGTGCCAAACATATCTATGAAAGAAAATTTGGAAAAAAAATATATTTTGCAATGCCCCCTTGAGGTATAGACCGATGTTATGATCAGTCAGTCTAGAGGGCAGTATAAATACAAAACAATTCAAAAAAATATAAAACCTTGGAAACCTATCTTTGTTTGGCAAAAGATCATGTGTGCCAAAATTGAGGTGATTTGGAGGTGGTCGAAAAAAATCACCGCAGTCCGGAGGGAGCATTTGGTCACTTTAGCCATTTTTTGAACAAAGGTGATTTTTTCCATGACCTCCAAATCACCCAAATTTTATTTTACACGGTGACCCACATGTGCCAAACATGTCTATGAAAGAAAATTTGGAAAAAATATATTTTACAATGCTCCTTGAGGTATAGACCGATGTTATGATCAGTCGGTCTAGAGGGCAGTATAAATTCAAAAAAATTCGAAAAATTATAAAACCTTGGAAACCTAGCTTTGTTTGTGCAAGAGATCATGTATGCCAAAATTGAGGTGATTTGGAGGTGGTCGAAAAAATCACCGCATTCCGGAGGGACCATTTGGTCTTAACTTAAGCCATTTTTTGAACATGCGGTGATTTTTTCCACCACCTCCAAATCACCCACATTTTCTTTTACACGGTGACCCACATGTGCCAAACATGTCTATGAAAAAAAATGGAAAAAATATATTTTAAAATGCCCCCTTGAGGTATAGACGAATGTTATGATTAGTTAGTCTAGAGGGCAGTATAAATTCAAAAAAATTCAAAAAAATATAAAACTTTAGAAACCTAGCTTTGTTTGTGCAAGAGATCATGTGTGCCAAAATTGAGGTGATTTGGAGTTGGTCGAAAAAATCACCGCATTCTGGAGGGACCATTTGGTCTAACTTAAGTCATTTTTTGAACAAAGGTGATTTTTCCATCAACTCCAAATAACCCAAATTTTCTGTTACACGGTGACCCACATGTGCCAAACATGTCTATGAAAGAAAATTTGGAAAAAAACATATTTTACAATGCCCCCTTGAGGTATAGACCGATCTCATGATCAGTTAGTCTATAGGGCAGTATAAATTCAAAGAAATTTCAAAAAAAAAAATATAAAACCTTGGAAACCTAGCTTTGTTTGTGTAAGAGATCATGTGTGCCAAAATTGAGGTTATTTGGAGGTGGTCGAAAAAATCACCGCATTCCGGAGGGACCATTTGGTCTACTTAAGCCACTTTTTGAACATGCGGTGATTTTTTCCACCACCTCCAAACCATCCACATTTTCTTTTACATGGTGACCCACATGTGCCAAAAATGCCTATGAAATAAAATTTGCAGAAAATATTTTACATTGCCCCCTTGAGGTATAGACGGATGTTATGATCAGTCAGTCTAGAGGGAAGTATAAATTCAAAGAAATTCAAAAAAATATAAAACCTTGGAAACCTAACTTTGTTTGTACAAGAGATCATGTGTGACAAAACTTGGGTGATTTGGAGGTGTTCAAAAAAATCACCGCATTCCGGAGGGACCATTTGGTCACTTAAGCCATTTTTTGAACAAAGGTGATTTTTTCCACCACCTCCAAATCACCCAAATTTTCTTTTACACGGTGACCCACATGTGCCAAACATTGTCTATGAAAGAAAATTTGGAAAAAAATATTTTTTACAATGCCCCCTTGAGGTATAGACCGATGTTATGGTCAGTCAGTCTAGAGGGCAGTATAAATTTAAAAAAATTCAAAAATATATAAAACCTTGGAAACCTAGCTTTGTTTGTGCAAGAGATCATGTGTGCCAAAATTGAGGTGATTTGGAGGTGGTCGAAAAAATCACCGCATTCCGGAGGGACCATTTGGTCTAACTTAAGCCATTTTTGAACAAAGGTGATTTTTTCCACCACCTCCAAATCACCCAAATATTCTTTTACACGATGAACCACATGTGCCAAACATATCTATGAAAGAAAATTTGGAAAAAAAATATATTTTGCAATGCCCCCTTGAGGTATAGACCGATGTTATGATCAGTCAGTCTAGAGGGCAGTATAAATACAAAACAATTCAAAAAAATAGAAAACCTTGGAAACCTATCTTTGTTTGGCAAAAGATCATGTGTGCCAAAATTGAGGTGATTTGGAGGTGGTCGAAAAAAATCACCGCAGTCCGGAGGGAGCATTTGGTCACTTTAGCCATTTTTTGAACAAAGGTGATTTTTTCCATGACCTCCAAATCACCCAAATTTTATTTTACACGGTGACCCACATGTGCCAAACATGTCTATGAAAGAAAATTTGGAAAAAATATATTTTACAATGCTCCTTGAGGTATAGACCGATGTTATGATCAGTCGGTCTAGAGGGCAGTATAAATTCAAAAAAATTCGAAAAATTATAAAACCTTGGAAACCTAGCTTTGTTTGTGCAAGAGATCATGTGTGCCAAAATTGAGGTGATTTGGAGGTGGTCGAAAAAATCACCGCATTCCGGAGGGACCATTTGGTCTTAACTTAAGCCATTTTTTGAACATGCGGTGATTTTTTCCACCACCTCCAAATCACCCACATTTTCTTTTACACGGTGACCCACATGTGCCAAACATGTCTATGAAAAAAAATGGAAAAAATATATTTTAAAATGCCCCCTTGAGGTATAGACGAATGTTATGATTAGTTAGTCTAGAGGGCAGTATAAATTCAAAAAAATTCAAAAAAATATAAAACTTTAGAAACCTAGCTTTGTTTGTGCAAGAGATCATGTGTGCCAAAATTGAGGTGATTTGGAGTTGGTCGAAAAAATCACCGCATTCTGGAGGGACCATTTGGTCTAACTTAAGTCATTTTTTGAACAAAGGTGATTTTTCCATCAACTCCAAATCACCCAAATTTTCTGTTACACGGTGACCCACATGTGCCAAACATGTCTATGAAAGAAAATTTGGAAAAAAACATATTTTACAATGCCCCCTTGAGGTATAGACCGATCTCATGATCAGTTAGTCTATAGGGCAGTATAAATTCAAAGAAATTTCAAAAAAAATATAAAACCTTGGAAACCTAGCTTTGTTTGTGCAAGAGATCATGTGTGCCAAAATTGAGGTTATTTGGAGGTGGTCGAAAAAATCACCGCATTCCAGAGGGACCATTTGGTCTACTTAAGCCACTTTTTGAACATGCGGTGATTTTTTCCACCACCTCCAAACCATCCACATTTTCTTTTACATGGTGACCCACATGTGCCAAAAATGCCTATGAAATAAAATTTGCAGAAAATATTTTACATTGCCCCCTTGAGGTATAGACGGATGTTATGATCAGTCAGTCTAGAGGGAATTATAAATTCAAAGAAATTCAAAAAAATATAAAACCTTGGAAACCTAACTTTGTTTGTACAAGAGATCATGTGTGACAAAACTTGGGTGATTTGGAGGTGTTCGAAAAAATCACCGCATTCCGGAGGGACCATTTGGTCACTTAAGCCATTTTTTGAACAAAGGTGATTTTTTCCACCACCTCCAAATCACCCAAATTTTCTTTTACACGGTGACCCACATGTGCCAAACATTGTCTATGAAAGAAAATTTGGAAAAAAATATTTTTTACAATGCCCCCTTGAGGTATAGACCGATGTTATGGTCAGTCAGTCTAGAGGGCAGTATAAATTTAAAAAAATTCAAAAATATATAAAACATTGGAAACCTAGCTTTGTTTGTGCAAGAGATCATGTGTGCCAAAATTGAGGTGATTTGGAGGTGGTCGAAAAAATCACCGCATTCCGGAGGGACCATTTGGTCTAACTTAAGCCATTTTTGAACAAAGGTGATTTTTTCCACCACCTCCAAATCACCCAAATATTCTTTTACACGATGAACCACATGTGCCAAACATATCTATGAAAGAAAATTTGGAAAAAAAATATATTTTGCAATGCCCCCTTGAGGTATAGACCGATGTTATGATCAGTCAGTCTAGAGGGCAGTATAAATACAAAACAATTCAAAAAAATATAAAACCTTGGAAACCTATCTTTGTTTGGCAAAAGATCATGTGTGCCAAAATTGAGGTGATTTGGAGGTGGTCGAAAAAAATCACCGCAGTCCGGAGGGAGCATTTGGTCACTTTAGCCATTTTTTGAACAAAGGTGATTTTTTCCATGACCTCCAAATCACCCAAATTTTATTTTACACGGTGACCCACATGTGCCAAACATGTCTATGAAAGAAAATTTGGAAAAAATATATTTTACAATGCTCCTTGAGGTATAGACCGATGTTATGATCAGTCGGTCTAGAGGGCAGTATAAATTCAAAAAAATTCGAAAAATTATAAAACCTTGGAAACCTAGCTTTGTTTGTGCAAGAGATCATGTGTGCCAAAATTGAGGTGATTTGGAGGTGGTCGAAAAAATCACCGCATTCCGGAGGGACCATTTGGTCTTAACTTAAGCCATTTTTTGAACATGCGGTGATTTTTTCCACCACCTCCAAATCACCCACATTTTCTTTTACACGGTGACCCACATGTGCCAAACATGTCTATGAAAAAAAATGGAAAAAATATATTTTAAAATGCCCCCTTGAGGTATAGACGAATGTTATGATTAGTTAGTCTAGAGGGCAGTATAAATTCAAAAAAATTCAAAAAAATATGAAACTTTAGAAACCTAGCTTTGTTTGTGCAAGAGATCATGTGTGCCAAAATTGAGGTGATTTGGAGTTGGTCGAAAAAATCACCGCATTCTGGAGGGACCATTTGGTCTAACTTAAGTCATTTTTTGAACAAAGGTGATTTTTCCATCAACTCCAAATCACCCAAATTTTCTGTTACACGGTGACCCACATGTGCCAAACATGTCTATGAAATAAAATTTGGAAAAAAACATATTTTACAATGCCCCCTTGAGGTATAGACCGATCTCATGATCAGTTAGTCTATAGGGCAGTATAAATTCAAAGAAATTTCAAAAAAAATATAAAACCTTGGAAACCTAGCTTTGTTTGTGCAAGAGATCATGTGTGCCAAAATTGAGGTTATTTGGAGGTGGTCGAAAAAATCACCGCATTCCGGAGGGACCATTTGGTCTACTTAAGCCACTTTTTGAACATGCGGTGATTTTTTCCACCACCTCCAAACCATCCACATTTTCTTTTACATGGTGACCCACATGTGCCAAAAATGCCTATGAAATAAAATTTGCAGAAAATATTTTACATTGCCCCCTTGAGGTATAGACGGATGTTATGATCAGTCAGTCTAGAGGGAAGTATAAATTCAAAGAAATTCAAAAAAATATAAAACCTTGGAAACCTAACTTTGTTTGTACAAGAGATCATGTGTGACAAAACTTGGGTGATTTGGAGGTGTTCGAAAAAATCACCGCATTCCGGAGGGACCATTTGGTCACTTAAGCCATTTTTTGAACAAAGGTGATTTTTTCCACCACCTCCAAATCACCCAAATTTTCTTTTACACGGTGACCCACATGTGCCAAACATTGTCTATGAAAGAAAATTTGGAAAAAAATATTTTTTACAATGCCCCCTTGAGGTATAGACCGATGTTATGGTCAGTCAGTCTAGAGGGCAGTATAAATTTAAAAAAATTCAAAAATATATAAAACATTGGAAACCTAGCTTTGTTTGTGCAAGAGATCATGTGTGCCAAAATTGAGATGATTTGGAGGTGGTCGAAAAAATCACCGCATTCCGGAGGGACCATTTGGTCTAACTTAAGCCATTTTTGAACAAAGGTGATTTTTTCCACCACCTCCAAATCACCCAAATATTCTTTTACACGATGAACCACATGTGCCAAACATATCTATGAAAGAAAATTTGGAAAAAAAATATATTTTGCAATGCCCCCTTGAGGTATAGACCGATGTTATGATCAGTCAGTCTAGAGGGCAGTATAAATACAAAACAATTCAAAAAAATATAAAACCTTGGAAACCTATCTTTGTTTGGCAAAAGATCATGTGTGCCAAAATTGAGGTGATTTGGAGGTGGTCGGAAAAAATCACCGCAGTCCGGAGGGACCATTTGGTCACTTTAGCCATTTTTTGAACAAAGGTGATTTTTTCCATGACCTCCAAATCACCCAAATTTTATTTTACACGGTGACCCACATGTGCCAAACATGTCTATGAAAGAAAATTTGGAAAAAATATATTTTACAATGCTCCTTGAGGTATAGACCGATGTTATGATCAGTCGGTCTAGAGGGCAGTATAAATTCAAAAAAATTCGAAAAATTATAAAACCTTGGAAACCTAGCTTTGTTTGTGCAAGAGATCATGTGTGCCAAAATTGAGGTGATTTGGAGGTGGTCGAAAAAATCACCGCATTCCGGAGGGACCATTTGGTCTTAACTTAAGCCATTTTTTGAACATGCGGTGATTTTTTCCACCACCTCCAAATCACCCACATTTTCTTTTACACGGTGACCCACAAGTGCCAAACATGTCTATGAAAAAAAATGGAAAAAATATATTTTAAAATGCGCCCTTGAGGTATAGACGAATGTTATGATTAGTTAGTCTAGAGGGCAGTATAAATTCAAAAAAATTCAAAAAAATATAAAACTTTAGAAACCTAGCTTTGTTTGTGCAAGAGATCATGTGTGCCAAAATTGAGGTGATTTGGAGTTGGTCGAAAAAATCACCGCATTCTGGAGGGACCATTTGGTCTAACTTAAGTCATTTTTTGAACAAAGGTGATTTTTCCATCAACTCCAAATCACCCAAATTTTCTGTTACACGGTGACCCACATGTGCCAAACATGTCTATGAAAGAAAATTTGGAAAAAAACATATTTTACAATGCCCCCTTGAGGTATAGACCGATCTCATGATCAGTTAGTCTATAGGGCAGTATAAATTCAAAGAAATTTCAAAAAAAATATAAAACCTTGGAAACCTAGCTTTGTTTGTGCAAGAGATCATGTGTGCCAAAATTGAGGTTATTTGGAGGTGGTCGAAAAAATCACCGCATTCCGGAGGGACCATTTGGTCTACTTAAGCCACTTTTTGAACATGCGGTGATTTTTTCCACCACCTCCAAACCATCCACATTTTCTTTTACATGGTGACCCACATGTGCCAAAAATGCCTATGAAATAAAATTTGCAGAAAATATTTTACATTCCCCCTTGAGGTATAGACGGATGTTATGATCAGTCAGTCTAGAGGGAAGTATAAATTCAAAAAAATTCAAAAAAATATAAAACCTTGGAAACCTAACTTTGTTTGTACAAGAAATCATGTGTGACAAAACTTGGGTGATTTGGAGGTGTTCGAAAAAATCACCGCATTCCGGAGGGACCATTTGGTCACTTAAGCCATTTTTTGAACAAAGGTGATTTTTTCCACCACCTCCAAATCACCCAAATTTTCTTTTACACGGTGACCCACATGTGCCAAACATGTCTATTAAAGAAAATTTGGAAAAAAATATTTTTTACAATGCCCCCTTGAGGTATAGACCGATGTTATGGTCAGTCAGTCTAGAGGGCAGTATAAATTTAAAAAAATTCAAAAATATATAAAACCTTGGAAACCTAGCTTTGTTTGTGCAAGAGATCATGTGTGCCAAAATTGAGGTGATTTGGAGGTGGTCGAAAAAATCACCGCATTCCGGAGGGACCATTTGGTCTAACTTAAGCCATTTTTGAACAAAGGTGATTTTTTCCACCACCTCCAAATCACCCAAATATTCTTTTACACGATGAACCACATGTGCCAAACATATATATGAAAGAAAATTTGGAAAAAAATATATTTTGCAATGCCCCCTTGAGGTATAGACCGATGTTATGATCAGTCAGTCTAGAGGGCAGTATAAATACAAAACAATTCAAAAAAATATAAAACCTTGGAAACCTATCTTTGTTTGGCAAAAGATCATGTGTGCCAAAATTGAGGTGATTTGGAGGTGGTCGAAAAAAATCACCGCAGTCCGGAGGGAGCATTTGGTCACTTTAGCCATTTTTTGAACAAAGGTGATTTTTTCCATGACCTCCAAATCACCCAAATTTTATTTTACACGGTGACCCACATGTGCCAAACATGTCTATGAAAGAAAATTTGGAAAAAATATATTTTACAATGCTCCTTGAGGTATAGACCGATGTTATGATCAGTCGGTCTAGAGGGCAGTATAAATTCAAAAAAATTCAAAAAATTATAAAACCTTGGAAACCTAGCTTTGTTTGTGCAAGAGATCATGTGTGCCAAAATTGAGGTGATTTGGAGGTGGTCGAAAAAATCACCGCATTCCGGAGGGACCATTTGGTCTTAACTTAAGCCATTTTTTGAACATGCGGTGATTTTTTCCACCACCTCCAAATCACCCAAATTTTCTTTTACACGGTGACCCACATGTGCCAAACATGTCTATGAAAGAAAATTTGGAAAAAAAAAATTTTACAATGCCCACATGAGGTATAGACCGATGTTATGGTCAGTCAGTCTAGAGGGCAGTATAAATTTAAAAAAATTCAAAAATATATAAAACCTTGGAAACCTAGCTTTGTTTGTGCAAGAGATCATGTGTGCCAAAATTGAGGTGATTTGGAGGTGGTCGAAAAAATCACCGCATTCCGGAGGGACCATTTGGTCTAACTTAAGACATTTTTTAAACAAAGGTGATTTTTTCCACCACCTCCAAATCACCCAAATATTCTTTTACACGATGAACCACATGTGCCAAACATATCTATGAAAGAAAATTTTGAAAAAAATATATTTTGCAATGCCCCCTTGAGGTATAGACCAATGTTATGATCAGTCAGTCTAGAGGGCAGTATAAATACAAAACAATTCAAAAAAATATAAAACCTTGGAAACCTATCTTTGTTTGGCAAAAGATCATGTGTGCCAAAATTGAGGTGATTTGGAGGTGGTCGAAAAAAATCACCGCAGTCCGGAGGGAGCATTTGGTCACTTTAGCCATTTTTTGAACAAAGGTGATGTTTTCCATGACCTCCAAATCACCCAAATTTTATTTTACACGGTGACCCACATGTGCCAAACATGTCTATGAAAGAAAATTTGGAAAAAATATATTTTACAATGCTCCTTGAGGTATAGACCGATGTTATGATCAGTCGGTCTAGAGGGCAGTATAAATTCAAAAAAATTCAAAAAATTATAAAACCTTGGAAACCTAGCTTTGTTTGTGCAAGAGATCATGTGTGCCAAAATTGAGGTGATTTGGAGGTGGTCGAAAAAATCACCGCATTCCGGAGGGACCATTTGGTCTTAACTTAAGCCATTTTTTGAACATGCGGTGATTTTTTCCACCACCTCCAAATCACCCACATTTTCTTTTACACGGTGACCCACATGTTCCAAACATGTCTATGAAAAAAATGGAAAAAATATATTTTAAAATGCCCCCTTGATGTATAAACGGATGTTATGATGAGTCAGTCTAGAGGGCAGTATAAATTCAAAAAAATTCAAAAAAATATAAAACTTTGGAAACCTAGTTTTGTTTGTGCAAGAGATCATGTGTGCCAAAATTGAGGTGATTTGGAGTTGGTCGAAAAAATCACCGCCTTCCGGAGGGACTATTTGGTCTACTTAAGCCACTTTTTGAACATGCGGTGATTTTTTCCACCACCTCCAAACCACCCACATTTTCTTTTACACGGTGACCCACATGTGCCAAACATGCCTATGAAAGAAAATTTGCAAAAAATATTTTACATTGCCCCCTTGAGGTATAGACGGATGTTATGATCAGTCAGTCTAGAGGGCAGTATAAATTCGAAGAAATTCAAAAAAATAAAACCTTGGAAACCTAGCTTTGTTTGTGCAAGAGATCATGTGTGCCAAAATTTGGGTGATTTGGAGGTGGTAAAAAAAGCACCGCTTTCCGGAGGGACCATTTGGTCTAGCTTAAGCCATTTTTGAACAAAGGTGATTTTTTCACCACCTCCAAACCATCCACATTTTCTTTTACATGGTGACCCACATGTGCCAAAAATGCCTATGAAATAAAATTTGCAAAAAATATTTTACATTGCCCCCTTGAGGTATAGACGGATGTTATGATCAGTCAGTCTAGAGGGAAGTATAAATTCAAAGAAATTCAAAAAAATATAAAACCTTGGAAACCTAGCTTTGTTTGTACAAGAGATCATGTGTGACAAAACTTGGGTGATTTGGAGGTGTTCGAAAAAATCACCGCATTCCGGAGGGACCATTTGGTCACTTAAGCCATTTTTTGAACAAAGGTGATTTTTTCCACCACCTCCAAATCACCCAAATTTTCTTTTACACGGTGACCCACATGTGCCAAACATGTCTGTGAAAGAAAATTTGGAAAAAAATATATTTTACAATGCCCCCTTGAGGTATAGACCGATGTTATGGTCAGTCAGTCTAGAGGGCAGTATAAATTTAAAAAAATTCAAAAATATATAAAACCTTGGAAACCTAGCTTTGTTTGTGCAAGAGATCATGTGTGCCAAAATTTGGGTGATTTGAAGTCGGTAAAAAAAGCACCGCTTTCCGGAGGGACCATTTGGTTTAACTTAAGCCATTTCTGAACAAAGGTGATTTTTTCCACCACCTCCAAATCACCCAAATATTCTTTTACACGATGAACCACATGTGCCAAACATATATATGAAAGAAAATTTGGAAAAAAATATATTTTGCAATGCCCCCTTGAGGTATAGACCGATGTTATGATCAGTCAGTCTAGAGGGCAGTATAAATACAAAACAATTCAAAAAAATATAAAACCTTGGAAACCTATCTTTGTTTGGCAAAAGATCATGTGTGCCAAAATTGAGGTGATTTGGAGGTGGTCGAAAAAAATCACCGCAGTCCGGAGGGAGCATTTGGTCACTTTAGCCATTTTTTGAACAAAGGTGATTTTTTCCATGACCTCCAAATCACCCAAATTTTATTTTACACGGTGACCCACATGTGCCAAACATGTCTATGAAAGAAAATTTGGAAAAAATATATTTTACAATGCTCCTTGAGGTATAGACCGATGTTATGATCAGTCGGTCTAGAGGGCAGTATAAATTCAAAAAAATTCAAAAAATTATAAAACCTTGGAAACCTAGCTTTGTTTGTGCAAGAGATCATGTGTGCCAAAATTGAGGTGATTTGGAGGTGGTCGAAAAAATCACCGCATTCCGGAGGGACCATTTGGTCTTAACTTAAGCCATTTTTTGAACATGCGGTGATTTTTTCCACCACCTCCAAATCACCCAAATTTTCTTTTACACGGTGACCCACATGTGCCAAACATGTCTATGAAAGAAAATTTGGAAAAAAAAAATTTTACAATGCCCACATGAGGTATAGACCGATGTTATGGTCAGTCAGTCTAGAGGGCAGTATAAATTTAAAAAAATTCAAAAATATATAAAACCTTGGAAACCTAGCTTTGTTTGTGCAAGAGATCATGTGTGCCAAAATTGAGGTGATTTGGAGGTGGTCGAAAAAATCACCGCATTCCGGAGGGACCATTTGGTCTAACTTAAGACATTTTTTAAACAAAGGTGATTTTTTCCACCACCTCCAAATCACCCAAATATTCTTTTACACGATGAACCACATGTGCCAAACATATCTATGAAAGAAAATTTTGAAAAAAATATATTTTGCAATGCCCCCTTGAGGTATAGACCAATGTTATGATCAGTCAGTCTAGAGGGCAGTATAAATACAAAACAATTCAAAAAAATATAAAACCTTGGAAACCTATCTTTGTTTGGCAAAAGATCATGTGTGCCAAAATTGAGGTGATTTGGAGGTGGTCGAAAAAAATCACCGCAGTCCGGAGGGAGCATTTGGTCACTTTAGCCATTTTTTGAACAAAGGTGATGTTTTCCATGACCTCCAAATCACCCAAATTTTATTTTACACGGTGACCCACATGTGCCAAACATGTCTATGAAAGAAAATTTGGAAAAAATATATTTTACAATGCTCCTTGAGGTATAGACCGATGTTATGATCAGTCGGTCTAGAGGGCAGTATAAATTCAAAAAAATTCAAAAAATTATAAAACCTTGGAAACCTAGCTTTGTTTGTGCAAGAGATCATGTGTGCCAAAATTGAGGTGATTTGGAGGTGGTCGAAAAAATCACCGCATTCCGGAGGGACCATTTGGTCTTAACTTAAGCCATTTTTTGAACATGCGGTGATTTTTTCCACCACCTCCAAATCACCCACATTTTCTTTTACACGGTGACCCACATGTTCCAAACATGTCTATGAAAAAAATGGAAAAAATATATTTTAAAATGCCCCCTTGATGTATAAACGGATGTTATGATGAGTCAGTCTAGAGGGCAGTATAAATTCAAAAAAATTCAAAAAAATATAAAACTTTGGAAACCTAGTTTTGTTTGTGCAAGAGATCATGTGTGCCAAAATTGAGGTGATTTGGAGTTGGTCGAAAAAATCACCGCCTTCCGGAGGGACTATTTGGTCTACTTAAGCCACTTTTTGAACATGCGGTGATTTTTTCCACCACCTCCAAACCACCCACATTTTCTTTTACACGGTGACCCACATGTGCCAAACATGCCTATGAAAGAAAATTTGCAAAAAATATTTTACATTGCCCCCTTGAGGTATAGACGGATGTTATGATCAGTCAGTCTAGAGGGCAGTATAAATTCGAAGAAATTCAAAAAAATAAAACCTTGGAAACCTAGCTTTGTTTGTGCAAGAGATCATGTGTGCCAAAATTTGGGTGATTTGGAGGTGGTAAAAAAAGCACCGCTTTCCGGAGGGACCATTTGGTCTAGCTTAAGCCATTTTTGAACAAAGGTGATTTTTTCACCACCTCCAAACCATCCACACTTTCTTTTACATGGTGACCCACATGTGCCAAAAATGCCTATGAAATAAAATTTGCAAAAAATATTTTACATTGCCCCCTTGAGGTATAGACGGATGTTATGATCAGTCAGTCTAGAGGGAAGTATAAATTCAAAGAAATTCAAAAAAATATAAAACCTTGGAAACCTAGCTTTGTTTGTACAAGAGATCATGTGTGACAAAACTTGGGTGATTTGGAGGTGTTCGAAAAAATCACCGCATTCCGGAGGGACCATTTGGTCACTTAAGCCATTTTTTGAACAAAGGTGATTTTTTCCACCACCTCCAAATCACCCAAATTTTCTTTTACACGGTGACCCACATGTGCCAAACATGTCTGTGAAAGAAAATTTGGAAAAAAATATATTTTACAATGCCCCCTTGAGGTATAGACCGATGTTATGGTCAGTCAGTCTAGAGGGCAGTATAAATTTAAAAAAATTCAAAAATATATAAAACCTTGGAAACCTAGCTTTGTTTGTGCAAGAGATCATGTGTGCCAAAATTTGGGTGATTTGAAGTCGGTAAAAAAAGCACCGCTTTCCGGAGGGACCATTTGGTTTAACTTAAGCCATTTCTGAACAAAGGTGATTTTTTCCACCACCTCCAAATCACCCAAATATTCTTTTACACGATGAACCACATGTGCCAAACATATCTATGAAAGAAAATTTGGAAAAAAAATATATTTTGCAATGCCCCCTTGAGGTATAGACCGATGTTATGATCAGTCAGTCTAGAGGGCAGTATAAATACAAAACAATTCAAAAAAATATAAAACCTTGGAAACCTATCTTTGTTTGGCAAAAGATCATGTGTGCCAAAATTGAGGTGATTTGGAGGTGGTCGAAAAAAATCACCGCAGTCCGGAGGGAGCATTTGGTCACTTTAGCCATTTTTTGAACAAAGGTGATTTTTTCCATGACCTCCAAATCACCCAAATTTTATTTTACACGGTGACCCACATGTGCCAAACATGTCTATGAAAGAAAATTTGGAAAAAATATATTTTACAATGCTCCTTGAGGTATAGACCGATGTTATGATCAGTCGGTCTAGAGGGCAGTATAAATTCAAAAAAAATAAAAAAATTATAAAACCTTGGAAACCTAGCTTTGTTTGTGCAAGAGATCATGTGTGCCAAAATTGAGGTGATTTGGAGGTGGTCGAAAAAATCACCGCATTCCGGAGGGACCATTTGGTCTTAACTTAAGCCATTTTTTGAACATGCGGTGATTTTTTCCACCACCTCCAAATCACCCACATTTTCTTTTACACGGTGACCCACATGTGCCAAACATGTCTATGAAAAAAATGGAAAAAATATATTCTAAAATGCCCCCTTGAGGTATAGACGAATGTTATGATTAGTTAGTCTAGACGGCAGTATAAATTCAAAAAAATTCAAAAAAATATAAAACTTTGGAAACCTAGCTTTGTTTGTGCAAGAGATCATGTGTGCCAAAATTGAGGTTATTTGGAGGTGGTCGAAAAAATCACCGCATTCCGGAGGGACTATTTGGTCTACTTAAGCCACTTTTTGAACATGCGGTGATTTTTTCCACCACCTCCAAACCACCCACATTTTCTTTTACACGGTGACCCACATGTGCCAAACATGCCTATGAAAGAAAATTTGCAAAAAATATTTTACATTGCCCCCTTGAGGAATAGACGGATGTTATGATCAGTCAGTCTAGAGGGCAGTATAAATTCGAAGAAATTCAAAAAAATAAAACCTTGGAAATCTAGCTTTGTTTGTGCAAGAGATCATGTGTGCCAAAATTTGGGTGATTTGGAGGTGGTAAAAAAAGCACCGCTTTCCCGAGGGACAATTTGGTCTAACTTAAGCCATTTTTGAACAAAGGTGATTTTTTCCACCACCTCCAAACCATCCACATTTTCTTTTACATGGTGACCCACATGTGCCAAAAATGCCTATGAAATAAAATTTGCAAAAAATATTTTACATTGCCCCCTTGAGGTATAGACGGATGTTATGATCAGTCAGTCTAGAGGGAAGTATAAATTCAAAGAAATTCAAAAAAATATAAAACCTTGGAAACCTAGCTTTGTTTGTACAAGAGATCATGTGTGACAAAACTTGGGTGATTTGGAGGTGTTCGAAAAAATCACCACATTCCGGAGGGACCATTTGGTCACTTAAGCCATTTTTTGAACAAAGGTGATTTTTTCCACCACCTCCAAATCACCCAAATTTTCTTTTACACGGTGACCCACATGTGCCAAACATGTCTGTGAAAGAAAATTTGGAAAAAAAAATATTTTACAATGCCCCCTTGAGGTATAGACCGATGTTATGGTCAGTCAGTCTAGAGGGCAGTATAAATTTAAAAAAATTCAAAAATATATAAAACCTTGGAAACCTAGCTTTGTTTGTGCAAGAGATCATGTGTGCCAAAATTGAGGTGATTTGGAGGTGGTCGAAAAAATCACCGCATTCCGGAGGGACCATTTGGTCTTAACTTAAGCCATTTTTTGAACATGCGGTGATTTTTTCCACCACCTCCAAATCACCCACATTTCCTTTTACACGGTGACCCACATGTGCCAAACATGTCAATGAAAGAAAATTTGGAAAAATATATTTTACAATGCCCCCTTGAAGTATAGATGGATGTTATGATCAGTCAGTCTAGAGGGCAGTATATATTAAAAAAAAATTCAAAAAAATATAAAACCTTGGAAACCTAGCTTTGTTTGTGCAACAGATCATGTGTGCCAAAATTGAGGCGATTTGGAGGTGGTCGAAAAAATCACCGCATTCCGGAGGGACCATTTGGTCACTTTAGCCATTTTTTGAACAAAGGTGATTTTTTCCATGACCTCCAAATCACCCAAATTTTATTTTACACGGTGACCCACATGTGCCAAACATGTCTATGAAAGAAAATTTGGAAAAAATATATTTTACAATGCTCCTTGAGGTATAGACCGATGTTATGATCAGTCGGTCTAGAGGGCAGTATAAATTCAAAAAAATTCAAAAAATATAAAACCTTGGAAACCTAGCTTTGTTTGTGCAAGAGATCATGTGTGCCAAAATTGAGGTGATTTGGAGGTGGTCGAAAAAATCACCGCATTCCGAAGGGACCATTTGTTCTTAACTTAAGCCATTTTTTGAACATCCGGTGATTTTTTCCACCACCTCCAAATCACCCACATTTTGTTTTACACGGTGACCCACATGTGCCAAACATGTCTATGAAAAAAAGGAAAAAATATATTTTAAAATGCCCCCTTGATGTATAAACGGATGTTATAATCAGTCAGTCTAGAGGGCAGTATAAATTCAAAAAAATTCAAAAAAATATAAAACTTTGGAAACCTAGCTTTGTTTGTGCAAGAGATCATGTGTGCCAAAATTGAGGTGATTTGGAGGTGGTCAAAAAAATCACCGCATTCCGGAGGGACTATTTGGTCTACTTAAGCCACTTTTTGAACATGCGGTGATTTTTTCCACCACCTCCAAACCACCCACATTTTCTTTTACACAGTGACCCACATGTGCCAAACATGCCTATGAAAGAAAATTTGCAAAAAATATTTTACATTGCCGCCTTGAGGTATAGACGGATGTTATGATCAGTCAGTCTAGAGGGCAGTATAAATTCGAAGAAATTCAAAAAAATAAAACCTTCGAAACCTAGCTTTGTTTGTGCAAGAGATCATGTGTGCCAAAATTTGGGTGATTTGGAGGTGGTAAAAAAAGCACCGCTTTCCAGAGGGACCATTTGGTCTAACTTAAGCCATTTTTGAACAAAGGTGATTTTTTCCACCACCTCAAATCACCGAAATATTCTTTTACACGATGAACCACATGTGCCAAACATATATATGAAAGAAAATTTGGAAAAAAATATATTTTGCAATGCCCCCTTGAGGTATAGACCGATGTTATGATCAGTCAGTCTAGAGGGCAGTATAAATACAAAACAATTCAAAAAAAAATAAAACCTTGGAAACCTATCTTTGTTTGGCAAAAGATCATGTGTGCCAAAATTGAGGTGATTTGGAGGTGGTCGAAAAAAATCACCGCAGTCCGGAGGGAGCATTTGGTCACTTTAGCCATTTTTTGAACAAAGGTGATTTTTTCCATGACCTCCAAATCACCCAAATTTTCTGTTACACGGTGACCCACATTTGCCAAACATGTCTATGAAAGAAAATTTGGAAAAAATATATTTTACAATGCTCCTTGAGGTATAGACCGATGTTATGATCAGTCGGTCTAGAGGGCAGTATAAATTCAAAAAAATTCAAAAAATTATAAAACCTTGGAAACCTAGCTTTGTTTGTGCAAGAGATCATGTGTGCCAAAATTGAGGTGATTTGGAGGTGGTCAAAAAAATCACCGCATTCCGGAGGGACCATTTGGTCTTAACTTAAGCCATTTTTTGAAATGCGGTGATTTTTTCCACCACCTCAAAATCACCCACATTTTCTTTTACACGGTGACCCACATGTGCCAAACATGTCTATGAAAAAAATGGAAAAAATATATTTTAAAATGCCCCCTTGAGGTATAGACGGATGTTATGATCAGTCAGTCTAGAGGGCAGTATAAATTCAAAAAAATTCAAAATAATATAAAAATTTGGAAACCTAGCTTTGTTTGTGCAAGAGATCATGTGTGCCAAAATTGAGGTGATTTGGAGTTGGTCGAAAAAATCACCGCATTCTGGAGGGACCATTTGGTCTAACTTAAGTCATTTTTTGAACAAAGGTGATTTTCCATCACCTCCAAATCACCCAAATTTTCTGTTACACGGTGACCCACATGTGCCAAACATGTCTATGAAAGAAAATTTGGAAAAAATATATTTTACAATGCCCCCTTGAGGTATAGACCAATTTCTTGATCAGTTAGTCTATAGGGCAGTATAAATTCGAAGAAATTCAAAAAAATAAAACCTTGGAAACCTAGCTTTGTTTGTGCAAGAGATCATGTGTGCCAAAATTTGGGTGATTTGGAGGTGGTAAAAAAAGCACCGCTTTCCGGAGGGACCATTTGGTCTAGCTTAAGCCATTTTTGAACAAAGGTGATTTTTTCTCCACCTCCAAACCATCCACATTTTCTTTTACATGGTGACCCACATGTGCCAAAAATGCCTATGAAATAAAATTTGCAAAAAATATTTTACATTGCCCCCTTGAGGTATAGACGGATGTTATGATCAGTCAGTCTAGAGGGAAGTATAAATTCAAAGAAATTCAAAAAAATATAAAACCTTGGAAACCTAGCTTTGTTTGTACAAGAGATCATGTGTGACAAAACTTGGGTGATTTGGAGGTGTTCGAAAAAATCACCGCATTCCGGAGGGACCATTTGGTCACTTAAGCCATTTTTTGAACAAAGGTGATTTTTTCCACCACCTCCAAATCACCCAAATTTTCTTTTACACGGTGACCCACATGTGCCAAACATGTCTGTGAAAGAAAATTTGGAAAAAAAAATATTTTACAATGCCCCCTTGAGGTATAGACCGATGTTATGGTCAGTCAGTCTAGAGGGCAGTATAAATTTAAAAAAATTCAAAAATATATAAAACCTTGGAAACCTAGCTTTGTTTGTGCAAGAGATCATGTGTGCCAAAATTGAGGTGATTTGGAGGTGGTCGAAAAAATCACCGCATTCCGGAGGGACCATTTGGTCTTAACTTAAGCCATTTTTTGAACATGCGGTGATTTTTTCCACCACCTCCAAATCACCCACATTTCCTTTTACACGGTGACCCACATGTGCCAAACATGTCAATGAAAGAAAATTTGGAAAAATATATTTTACAATGCCCCCTTGAAGTATAGATGGATGTTATGATCAGTCAGTCTAGAGGGCAGTATATATTAAAAAAAAATTCAAAAAAATATAAAACCTTGGAAACCTAGCTTTGTTTGTGCAACAGATCATGTGTGCCAAAATTGAGGCGATTTGGAGGTGGTCGAAAAAATCACCGCATTCCGGAGGGACCATTTGGTCACTTTAGCCATTTTTTGAACAAAGGTGATTTTTTCCATGACCTCCAAATCACCCAAATTTTATTTTACACGGTGACCCACATGTGCCAAACATGTCTATGAAAGAAAATTTGGAAAAAATATATTTTACAATGCTCCTTGAGGTATAGACCGATGTTATGATCAGTCGGTCTAGAGGGCAGTATAAATTCAAAAAAATTCAAAAAATATAAAACCTTGGAAACCTAGCTTTGTTTGTGCAAGAGATCATGTGTGCCAAAATTGAGGTGATTTGGAGGTGGTCGAAAAAATCACCGCCTTCCGAAGGGACCATTTGTTCTTAACTTAAGCCATTTTTTGAACATCCGGTGATTTTTTCCACCACCTCCAAATCGCCCACATTTTCTTTTACACGGTGACCCACATAAGCCAAACATGTCTATGAAAAAAAAGGAAAAAATATATTTTAAAATGCCCCCTTGAGGTATAGACGGATGTTATGATCAGTCAGTCTAGAGGGCAGTATAAATTCAATAAAATTCAAAAAAATATAAAACTTTGGAAACCTAGCTTTGTTTGTGCAAGAGATCATGTGTGCCAAAATTGAGGTGATTTGGAGTTGGTCGAAAAAATCACCGCATTCCGGAGGGACAATTTGGTCTAACTTAAGTCATTTTTTGAACAAAGGTGATTTTTCCATCACCCAAATTTTCTGTTACACCGTGACCCACATGTGCCAAACATGTCTATGAAAGAAAATTTGGAAAAATATATTTTACAATGCCCCCTTGAGGTATAGACCGATCTCATGATCAGTTAGTCTATAGGGCAGTATAAATTCAAAGAAAATTCAAAAAAAATATAAAACCTTGGAAACCTAGCTTTGTTTGTGCAAGAGATCATGTGTGCCAAAATTGAGGTGATTTGGAGGTGGTCGAAAAAATCACCGCATTCCGGAGGGACCATTTGGTCTACTTATGCCACCTTTTGAACATGCGGTGATTTTTTCCACCACCTCCAAACCACCCACATTTTCTTTTACACGGTGACCCACATGTGCCAAACATGCCTATGAAAGAAAATTTGCAAAAAATATTTTACATTGCCCCCTTGAGGTATAGACGGATGTTATGATCAGTCAGTCTAGAGGGAAGTATAAATTCAAAGAAATTCAAAAAAATATAAAACCTTGGAAACCTAGCTTTGTTTGTACAAGAGATCATGTGTGACAAAACTTGGGTGATTTGGAGGTGTTCGAAAAAATCACCGCATTCCGGAGGGACCATTTGGTCTAACTTAAGCCATTTTTTGAACAAAGGTGATTTTTTCCACCACCTCCAAATCACCCAAATTTTCTTTTACACGGTGACCCACATGTGCCAAACATGTCTATGAAAGAAAATTTGGAAAAAAATATATTTTACAATGCCCCCTTGAGGTACAGACCGATGTTATGGTCAGTCAGTCTAGAGGGCAGTATAAATTTAAAAAAATTCAAAAATATATAAAACCTTGGAAACCTAGCTTTGTTTGTGCAAGAGATCATGTGTGCCAAAATTGAGGTGATTTGGAGGTGGTCGAAAAAATCACCGCATTCCGGAGGGACCATTTGGTCTTAACTTAAGCCATTTTTTGAACATGCGGTGATATTTTCCACCACCTCCAAATCACCCACATTTTCTTTTACACGGTGACCCACATGTGCCAAACATGTCAATGAAAGAAAATTTGGAAAAATATATTTTACAATGCCCCCTTGAGGTATAGACGGATGTTATGATCAGTCAGTCTAGATGGCAGTATATATTCAAAAAAAATTCAAAAAAATATAAAACCTTGGAAACCTAGCTTTGTTTGTGCAAGAGATCATGTGTGCCAAAATTGAGGCGATTTGGAGGTGGTCGAAAAAATCACCGCATTCCGGAGGGACCATTTGGTCACTTTAGCCATTTTTTTAACAAAGGTGATTTTTTCCATGACCTCCAAATCACCCAAATTTTATTTTACACGGTGACCCACATGTGCCAAACATGTCTATGAAAGAAAATTTGGAAAAAATATATTTTACAATGCTCCTTGAGGTATAGACCGATGTTATGATCAGTCGGTCTAGAGGGCAGTATAAATTCAAAAAAATTCAAAAAAAATTAAAACCTTGGAAACCTAGCTTTGTTTGTGCAAGAGATCATGTGTGCCAAAATTGAGGTGATTTGGAGGTGGTCGAAAAAATCACCGCATTCCGGAGGGACCATTTGCTCTTAACTTAAGCCATTTTTTGAACATGCGGTGATATTTTTCACCACCTCCAAATCACCCACTTTTTCTTTTACACGGTGACCCACATGTACCAAACATGTCTATGAAAGAAAATTTGGAAAAAAAAATATTTTACAATGCCCCCTTGAGGTATAGACGGATGTTATGATTAGTCAGTCTAGAGGGCAGTATAAATTAAAAAAATCAAAAAATATGAAACCTTGGAAACCTAGCTTTGTTTGTGAAAGATATCATGTGTGCCAAAATTGAGGTGATTTGGAGGTGGTCGAAAAAATCACCGCATTCCGGAGGGACAATTTGGTCTAACTTAAGTCATTTTTTGAACAAAGGTGATTTTTCCATCACCTCAAAATCACCCAAATTTTCTGTTACACGGTGACACACATGTGCCAAACATGTCTATGAAAGAAAATTTGGAAAAATATATTTTACAATGCCCCCTTGAGGTATAGACCGATCTCATGATCAGTTAGTCTATAGGGCAGTATAAATTCAAAGAAATTTAAAAAAAATATAAAACCTTGGAAACCTAGCTTTGTTTGTGCAAGAGATCATGTGTGCCAAAATTGAGGTGATTTGGAGGTGGTCGAAAAAATCACCGCATTCCGGAGGGACCATTTGGTCTACTTATGCCACCTTTTGAACATGCGGTGATTTTTTCCACCACCTCCAAACCACCCACATTTTCTTTTACACGGTGACCCACATGTGCCAAACATGCCTATGAAAGAAAATTTGCAAAAAATATTTTACATTGCCCCCTTGAGGTATAGACGGATGTTATGATCAGTCAGTCTAGAGGGAAGTATAAATTCAAAGAAATTCAAAAAAATATAAAACCTTGGAAACCTAGCTTTGTTTGTACAAGAGATCATGTGTGACAAAACTTGGGTGATTTGGAGGTGTTCGAAAAAATCACCGCATTCCGGAGGGACCATTTGGTCTAACTTAAGCCATTTTTTGAACAAAGGTGATTTTTTCCACCACCTCCAAATCACCCAAATTTTCTTTTACACGGTGACCCACATGTGCCAAACATGTCAATGAAAGAAAATTTGGAAAAATATATTTTACAATGCCCCCTTGAGGTATAGACGGATGTTATGATCAGTCAGTCTAGATGGCAGTATATATTCAAAAAAAATTCAAAAAAATATAAAACCTTGGAAACCTAGCTTTGTTTGTGCAAGAGATCATGTGTGCCAAAATTGAGGCGATTTGGAGGTGGTCGAAAAAATCACCGCATTCCGGAGGGACCATTTGGTCACTTTAGCCATTTTTTTAACAAAGGTGATTTTTTCCATGACCTCCAAATCACCCAAATTTTATTTTACACGGTGACCCACATGTGCCAAACATGTCTATGAAAGAAAATTTGGAAAAAATATATTTTACAATGCTCCTTGAGGTATAGACCGATGTTATGATCAGTCGGTCTAGAGGGCAGTATAAATTCAAAAAAAATTAAAACCTTGGAAACCTAGCTTTGTTTGTGCAAGAGATCATGTGTGCCAAAATTGAGGTGATTTGGAGGTGGTCGAAAAAATCACCGCATTCCGGAGGGACCATTTGCTCTTAACTTAAGCCATTTTTTGAACATGCGGTGATATTTTTCACCACCTCCAAATCACCCACTTTTTCTTTTACACGGTGACCCACATGTGCCAAACATGTCTATGAAAGAAAATTTGGAAAAAAATATATTTTACAATGCCCCCTTGAGGTATAGACGGATGTTATGATTAGTCAGTCTAGAGGGCAGTATAAATTAAAAAAATCAAAAAATATGAAACCTTGGAAACCTAGCTTTGTTTGTGAAAGATATCATGTGTGCCAAAATTGAGGTGATTTGGAGGTGGTCGAAAAAATCACCGCATTCCGGAGGGACAATTTGGTCTAACTTAAGTCATTTTTTGAACAAAGGTGATTTTTCCATCACCTCAAAATCACCCAAATTTTCTGTTACACGGTGACACACATGTGCCAAACATGTCTATGAAAGAAAATTTGGAAAAATATATTTTACAATGCCCCCTTGAGGTATAGACCGATCTCATGATCAGTTAGTCTATAGGGCAGTATAAATTCAAAGAAATTTAAAAAAAATATAAAACCTTGGAAACCTAGCTTTGTTTGTGCAAGAGATCATGTGTGCCAAAATTGAGGTGATTTGGAGGTGGTCGAAAAAATCACCGCATTCCGGAGGGACCATTTGGTCTACTTATGCCACCTTTTGAACATGCGGTGATTTTTTCCACCACCTCCAAACCACCCACATTTTCTTTTACACGGTGACCCACATGTGCCAAACATGCCTATGAAAGAAAATTTGCAAAAAATATTTTACATTGCCCCCTTGAGGTATAGACGGATGTTATGATCAGTCAGTCTAGAGGGAAGTATAAATTCAAAGAAATTCAAAAAAATATAAAACCTTGGAAACCTAGCTTTGTTTGTACAAGAGATCATGTGTGACAAAACTTGGGTGATTTGGAGGTGTTCGAAAAAATCACCGCATTCCGGAGGGACCATTTGGTCTAACTTAAGCCATTTTTTGAACAAAGGTGGTTTTTTCCACCACCTCCAAATCACCCAAATTTTCTTTTACACGGTGACCCACATGTGCCAAACATGTCTATGAAAGAAAATTTGGAAAAAAAATATATTTTACAATGCCCCCTTGAGGTACAGACCGATGTTATGGTCAGTCAGTCTAGAGGGCAGTATAAATTTAAAAAAATTCAAAAATATATAAAACCTTGGAGACCTAGCTTTGTTTGTGCAAGAGATCATGTGTGCCAAAATTGAGGTGATTTGGAGGTGGTCGAAAAAATCACCGCATTCCGGAGGG
Organism: Aegilops tauschii subsp. strangulata; assembly: GCF_002575655.3. NCBI lineage: Eukaryota > Viridiplantae > Streptophyta > Magnoliopsida > Poales > Poaceae > Aegilops > Aegilops tauschii. Next base: position 578,924,580 of record NC_053036.3, read on the forward strand.
ACCATTTGGTCTTAACTTAAGCCATTTTTTGAACATGCGGTGATATTTTCCACCACCTCCAAATCACCCACATTTTCTTTTACACGGTGACCCACATGTGCCAAACATGTCAATGAAAGAAAATTTGGAAAAATATATTTTACAATGCCCCCTTGAGGTATAGACGGATGTTATGATCAGTCAGTCTAGATGGCAGTATATATTCAAAAAAATTCAAAAAAATATAAAACCTTGGAAACTTAGCTTTGTTTGTGCAAGAGATCATGTGTGCCAAAATTGAGGCGATTTGGAGGTGGTCGAAAAAATCACCGCATTCCGGAGGGACCATTTGGTCACTTTAGCCATTTTTTTAACAAAGGTGATTTTTTCCATGACCTCCAAATCACCCAAATTTTATTTTACACGGTGACCCACATGTGCCAAACATGTCTATGAAAGAAAATTTGGAAAAAATATATTTTACAATGCTCCTTGAGGTATAGACCGATGTTATGATCAGTCGGTCTAGAGGGCAGTATAAATTCATAAAAATTCAAAAAAATTTAAAACCTTGGAAACCTAGCTTTGTTTGTGCAAGAGATAATGTGTTCCAAAATTGAGGTGATTTGGAGGTGGTCGAAAAAATCACCGCATTCCGGAGGGACCATTTGCTCTTAACTTAAGCCATTTTTTGAACATGCGGTGATATTTTCCACCACCTCCAAATCACCCACTTTTTCTTTTACACGGTGACCCACATGTGCCAACATGTCTATGAAAGAAAATTTGGAAAAAAATATATTTTACAATGCCCCCTTGAGGTATAGACGGATGTTATGATCAGTCAGTCTAGAGGGCAGTATAAATTAAAAAAATCAAAAAATATGAAACCTTGGAAACCTAGCTTTGTTTGTGAAAGATATCATGTGTGCCAAAATTGAGGTGATTTGGAGGTGGTCGAAAAAATCACCGCATTTTGGAGGGACCATATATATGCTTCTATCCTTGTGTTGTAAATCACCATATCAGAAAAGCAATAAAGCAAGGCTCGATACGAGCCTTTGGCCATCGGTCAGTTTTTTTCGTTCGCTAAAGCTACGTCGAGACGTTCCGCCGAGGCCGCCGGCCAGGACAAGTTCACGTATATGTCTACATACGTGTGTGAGGTGCTTGAGAATCAATCAAGCTGCCCGCTTGTCTAGCTAGCTTTGCACTACACATGCACAGTTCCTGGGTGGTTTTGATCTAGCCAGTTCAAAAACCAACAATTGGTATCAGAGCCTCGACGATCTACGATCAACGATGACGGACAGCGACTGTAGAGTCGGTCAAGTCCGGCAACGGCGGTTCCAAGGCGAACAAGAACAGCGACAAGGTGAAGAAGGGCGGCAAGTCAGCGACTAGTGGTGGCGGAACGGACTGCGCCAATGTACTGATGCATCGCAACATCCCCATCCAGTTCCCGATGCTCACCGAAGCCAACTACGGCGTGTGGGCAGTGAAGATGAAGATCATTCTCCGAACCCCGCGAGTGTGGCAGACCATTACGGACGACGACGTCGACGAGGAGTGTGACGAAGGTGCCGTGGCCGCCATAGCCCAGTCTGTGCCAGATTCCATGCTGATGACATTGGCAGAGTTCGAGACAACAAGAGAGGCGTGGAACGCACTCAAAGAGATGAGGATCGGAGAAGATCGCGTCACGAAGGCTCGGGCACAAGTGCTGAAGCGCCAATTTCACAAGTTGCAGATGGAGGAAGCTAAATCGGTGAACGACTATGCCATGCGTCTAACTACTTTGGTGGCAGAGATCCGCGCGCTTGGTGCAAAGCTCGACGAGACCGAGATTGTGGAGAAGTTTTTCAGTTCGGTGACTGATAAATTCACGTACATCATCGGCACGCTCGAGCAGCTTTACAACATCGACGACATGACCATAATGGAGGCAATCGGACGCTTGCGGACATGGGAAGAGAATGCTCGTGGCTGTTAGAAAGGCAAAGGAGGAGGTAGTGACCAACTCATGTACTCGCGCGCAGATTGGGAGTCCCCAAGTAGCAAAGGAGGGCGCAACGATGGCGAAGGCTCAAGTAACGCGAAGCGCGGCGGACAAACCGGAAAAGGCAAAGGAAAAGGCAAGCCACAAAATCATGGTAAGGCGGACCGATCTAAAGAGCGGAAGCCACGGAACTTGGATATGTCCGAGGTCAAGTGCTATAACTGCAACGAGATGGGTCACTTTGCGAAGGATTCTCCACAGTCTAACAAGCGAGAGATCAAGGCAAATTTGGCGAAGTAGGAAGACGAACGTCCAGGTCTTCTGATGGCCGAAGTTTGTGATATCGTCCAAAAAGCGGTTGTGAAACCAAACCGGGAGGTGCTACTTCATGAGAAAAAGGTAACACCAAAGTTATCTGAAAACCATAACGTGTCGTGGTATCTAGACACAGGTGCCAGTAACCACATGACGGGGTGTAAGGAGAAGTTCCTCGAGCTAGAATATGATGTTCAAGGCTCGGTCAAGTTCGGTGATGGTTCAAATGTGGAGATTTGCTGGCAAGGTTCATCTCTGTCGGGAAACTTTACGAGAATGGATGCAAGGTGGATATCGAGAACGGTGTGATGGCGATCTTCGACAACCTCCGAAACGTGCTAGCGCGTGTGAATCGAAAGAGGAACAAGATCTATATCCTCAACCTTGATCAATCTCAACCGGAGTGTTGGCTCGCCAAGAGTGATGATGATTCATGGTTATGGCATGCTAGATTTGGACACGTCAACTTCTACGCCTTGAAGAAGATGTCGAAGATGGAGATGGTATCTGGGATGCCGTTTATCGACCATGTTGATCGAGTATGTGATGGGTGATTGGTTGAAAAACAGCACCGCAGGCCGTTCCCTGCTCAGTCTACCTACCGTGCAAGTGATGCACTCGAGCTGCTCCATGGTGATCTATGTGGTCCTATCACCCAGCAACTCACGGAGGAAAGAAGTATTTCTTCCTTGTGGTAAATGACTACTCGAGATACATGTGGGTCATTCTCCTACGATCTAAAGATGAGGCGTTTGAAGCGTTTAAGAAGCTGAAGGCTGCAACGGAGATGGAACACAAGCTGAAGGTTCGCACTCTATGAACATATCGCCGTGGAGAGTTTACGTCGAACGAGTTCAACGACTACCGTGAGAAGATTGGCATAAAGAGGTTCCTCATGGCACCTTATACGCCGCAGCAGAACGGGGTTGTTGAAAGGCGCAATCAAACCGTCGTTGACATGGCGAGAAGTTCACTCAAGAGCAAGAACTTGCCGGGGACTTTTTGGGGAGAAGTTGTCTCGACGGCGGTCTATCTTCTCAACCGGGCTCCAATGAATGCAGTGATCGGCAAGACTCCGTATGAAGCAATTTACGTACGGAAGCCGAATGTGTCTCATCTACGGACGTTCGGGTGCGTGGCACATGTGAAGACGGCGGAGCCGCATCTCTCAAAGCTTGCCGATCGCAGCACCAAGATGGTGTTCACGAGAGGAGTTCCGGCACCAAGGCATACCGCTTCTATGATCCACGAACCAAGCGTCTACAGATTTCATGCGACGTCGTGTTTGAAGAAAATCAAGCGTGGAATTGGAGCGCAACAGCCAACGATGCTCCAAACGGAAACATATTCACAGTTGACTTTCCAACTGATGATGATGCAGGGGAGGACGTCTAGGTGGTTGGCATGACGCCCAACCAAGGTGACCACAATGGTAGTGATCATCATGGTGCCGACACCGACGACGACGCGCATGGGTCGCAAGGTGATAGCGACAACGACGCGCAAGACACGGGTAGAGATCTCGGCAACGACATCGACAACGAGGCGCATAGTGACGACGACAATCAAGATGACAGTCACGGTCACAACGACTACGCCAACGACGAGGATGTGGACGAGGTGGATGCCAACGATCTGGCATCTACCATGCCCAGGACTCAGCCGTCTTCCTCAAGTGCATCGATGCCGACACAATTTGTGTCGCCTCCTTCGCAAGCCACAATGGATTCTTCTGGGCCTCGTCGCTACAAGACCCTCAACAAAGTCTACAAGTACGCAAAGCCAGTTACGCTCGAGTACTCCGATTTGTGTTTACTCGGAGTTGAGGAGCCGGCGAACTTCGTAGAGGCGAGCAAAAGTTCAAGTTGGATGCACGCCATGGATGAGGAGATGAAGGCGATCGAGAGCAATGGCACGTGGACTGTGGTAACCCGACCTCCGAACCAAAAGGCCCTAGGTTTGAAGTGGCTTTACAAGTTGAAGAAGGACACGAACGTTGCCATTGTGAAGCACAAGGCAAGACTCGTTGCAAAGGGTTACGTACAACGTCAAGGAGTTGACTATGAGGAGGTGTTTGCACCGGTTGCTCAAATCGAGACGGTGAGAGTGCTCCTAGCTTTGGCAGCACAAGATGATTGGAAGGTTCATCATATGGATGTGAAATCTGCTTTCCTCAATGGAGACCTCAAAGAAGAAGTGTACGTGGAACAACCCCTCGGCTACGAGAAGAAAGGCGAAGAAGGGAAAGTTTACAAGCTCAAGAAGGCACTTTACGGGCTGAAGCAAGCGCCAAGAGCTTGAACCGGAAAGTTAGACCAAACTTTGGTCACGCTCGAGTTCAAAAGATGTCCCCTCGACGATAAAAAGGACAGTCTACCAATCACCAATGAACAGGTGAAGGTTGAAGACCCGACCAAGGAGGAGCGCTGGCGTCGAGTATTGGATGAGCCGACGACGGTAAGGGCGGTCCCTGAAATGCTGCGAGTAACGATGAAGGCAATGTCGACGATCACACCTATGAGTAGTAGTCATCGCATTTGGGAACCAGGTCGCATCGAGGACGTCATGTTTAAGGGGGTGAATGTAGGAATAAACACGACGTGATGTTGTGTGTCCTAGTCGGACACTGATCCGGCACCTATAGAAGCAATAGGATTAGAAGCCCTATCCGAGTAGGTTAGGTTGATACTCCTAGCTGCTATATATACTCACGTATAACCCTGTAATCTCAACCAACGAAAAGAAAGCAATAGAAATAAGTATTCAACAGGACCGACAAGGTCCTGTGGCTATCACATCGATTTGTTTCCTGCCAAGTTACGCGAGATTTCCGTCGACGACGCCAACGTAAAACGATTAGATTCGAAGAGCCAGTGTCCAGGTCGCTACGTGCGTGTACTGTTGCATGCAAAATACATCAAGCTCCTAGCTTGTTTGCTTGCTAGCTTTGCACTACATGTGTGTGAGATCCTGGGTGATTTGATCTAGGTATAGCCTAGTATTACTAGGTATAACCTTGAGTGCGTTCCACACCTCTCTTGCTGTCTCGAACTCCGCCAATGTCATCAGCATAGAATCTGGCACTGACTGGGCTATGGCGGCCATGGCACCTTCGTCGCACTCCTCGTCGACATCGTCGTTCATGATGGCCTCCCACACTCGAAGGGTTCGGAGAATGATCTTCATCTTCACCGCCCACACGCCGTAGTTGGCATCGGTGAGCATCGGGTACTGGATGGGGATGTTGCGATGCACGAGTCTGTTTTCGCCGCCCATTCCTCCACCACTAGTCGCGGACTTGCCACCCTTCTTCACCTTGTCGCCATTCTTGTTCGTCTTGGAACCGCCATTGCCGGACTTGACTGACTCAGTGTTGCTGTCCGTCATCGTAGATCGTCGAGGCTCTGATACCAATTGTTGGCTTTTGATCGCTAGATCCAAACCACCCAGGATCACCAAGTATGTGTGCGTGCAAAGCTAACTCGAACAAACAGACTAGCTTGATCGATTAGTGCCTAGTACACATGTACGTGCAACTAGCTGGAAACTTGCGTATTTATACGCCTCGGCTGGCTAGCTTGATCGATTGGATCGATGTACTTCGGCGTCGTCGGCGAAACACATGCGAATGAAACAAACTGATCGATAGATCGCCAAAGGCTCGTATCGAGTCTTGCTCTTACTTTTTATTGCTGTGATCTTTTCTGTTTACAAAGGGGCAGGGTAGATACATATATATACTAGGCTATACCTAGTAAGAACCACAAGGTCTTCATGAGAAGAAAGTAATACCGAAGTTATCCGGGAACCAGAACGTGTTATGGTATCTAGACACAGGTGCCAGTAACCACATGATGGGGTGCAAGGAGAAGTTCCTCGAGCTGGAATATGATGTTCAAGGCTCGGTCAAGTTCGGTGATGGTTCAGATGTGGATATTTGCGGGCAAGGTTTTGTCCTCTTCGAGGGTCTCACGGGAGACATCGCATACTCACCGGAGTGTACTACATCCCACGGCTTCGCAACAACATCATCTCTGTCGGGAAACTTGACGAGAATGGATGCAAGGTGGATATTGAGAACGGAGTGATGACGATCTTCGACAACCTCCAAAACATGCTAGCGTGTGTGAAATGCACGCAGAACATGCTCTATATCCTCAACCTTGATCAATCTCAACCGGAGTGTTGGCTCGCCAAGAGTGATGATGATTCGTGGTTATGGCATGCTAGATTTGGACACGTCAACTTCTACGCCTTGAAGAAGATGTCGAAGATGGAGATGGTACCTAGGATGCCGGTTATCGACCATGTTGATCGAGTATGTGATGGGTGCTTGGTTGGAAAACAGCACCGCAGACCATTCCCTACTCAGTCTACCTATCGTGCAAGTGATGCACTCGAGCTGCTCCATGGTGATCTATGTGGCCCTATCACCCCAGCAACTCACGGAGGAAAGAAGTATTTCTTCCTTGTGGTAGATGACTACTCGAGATACATGTGGGTTGTTCTCCTACGATATAAAGATGAGGCCTTTGAAGCGTTCAAGAAGCTAAAAGCTGCAACGGAGATGGAACACAAGTTGAAGGTTCGCGCTCTACGGACAGATCGTGGCGGAGAGTTTACGTCGAACGAGTTCAATGACTACTGCGAGAAGATTGGCATAAAGAGGTTCCTCACGACACCTTATACGCCGCAGCAGAACGGGGTTGTTGAAAGGCGCAATCAAACCGTCGTTGACATGGCAAGGAGCTTACTCAAGAGCAAGAATCTGCCGGGGACTTTTTGGGGAGAAGCTATCTCGATAGCGGTCTATCTTCTCAACCGGATTCCAACGAAGGCAGTGATTGGAAATACTCCGTATGAAGCAATTTTACGGATGGAAGCCAAATGTGTCTCATCTACGGACGTTCGGGTGCGTGGTCCATGTGAAGACGGCGGAGCCACATCTCTCGAAGCTTGCCGATCATAGCACCAAGATGGTGTTCATCAGATACGAGAGGAGTTCCGGCACCAAGGCATACCTCTTCTACGATCCACGAACCAAGCGTCTACGGATTTCACGCGACGTCATGTTTGAAGAAAATCAAGCGTGGAATTGGAGCACAACAGCCGACGATGCTCCAAACAGTAACATATTTACAGTTAAATTTCCAACTGATGGTGATGCAAGGGAGGACGTCCAGGTGGTTGGCAAGACGCCCAACCAAGGTGACCACAATGGTAATGATCATCATGGTGCCGACACCGACGACGACGCGCATGGGTCACAAGGTGGTAGCGACAACGACACGCAAGACACGAGTAGAGATCTCGGCAACGACATCGACAACGAGGCGCATAGTGATGATGACAGTCAAGATGATGGTCACGGTCACGACGACTACGCCGACGACGCGGATGCCAACGACCCAGCATCTACCACGCCCGAGACTCAACCGTCTTCCTCAAATGCATCGACACCGACCCAATTTGCGTCGCCTCCTTCGTAAGCCACAACGGATTCTTCCGGGCCTCGACGCTACAAGACCCTCAAGAAAGTCTACGAGTATGCAAAGCCAGTTACGCTGGAGTACTCCAGACTATGTTTGCTCGGAGTTGAGGAGCAAGTGAACTTCGTAGAGGCGAGCAAAAGTTCAAGTTGGATGCACGCCATGGATGAGGAGATGAAGGCGATCGAGAGCAATGGCACGTGGACTTTGGTAACCCGACCTCCGAACCAAAAGGCAGTAGGTTCGAAGTGGGTTTACAAGTTAAAGAAGGACACGAAGGGTGCCATTGTGAAGTACAAGGCAAGACTCGTCGCAAAGGGCTACGTACAACGTCAAGGAGTTGACTATGAGGAGGTGTTTGCACCGGTTGCTCGAATCGAGACGGTGAGAGTGCTCCTAGCTTTGGCAGCACAAGAGGATTGGAAGGTTCATCATATGGATGTGAAATCCGCTTTCCTCAACGACGACCCCAAAGAAGAAGTGTACGTGGAACAACCCCTCAGCTACGAGAAGAAAGGCGAAGAAGGGAAAGTTTACAAGCTCAAGAAGGCACTTTATGGGCTGAAGCAAGCGCCAAGAGCTTGGAACTCAAAGTTAGACCAAAGTTTGGCCTCACACGGGTTCAAAAGATGTCCCCTCGATGATCCAAAAGACAGTTCATCAAGCACCAAAGAACAGGTGAAGGTTGAAGACGCGACCAAGGAGGAGCGCTGGCGTCAAGCTATGGACGAGCCGATGATAGCAAAGACGATCCCTGGGATGCTATGAGAAATGACGAAGGCAATGCCAAAGGTAAAGCATACGAGCAATTGTGTTTGGGATCCAGGTCGCAGAAAAGAGTATGTCATGTTTAGGGGGGTGAATGTTAGAATTAAACATGACTTACTACTCCTTGTCCGATACAGGCTTGGAGGTAGTCACCGTGTAGGAATAGTATTACTAGGTATAGCCTAGTATTACGATGGAGGAAACTGAATAGGTGATCGACTATGCCATGCGTCTGACTACTTTGGTGGGTGAGATCCGCGCGCTTGGTACAAAGCTCGACGAGACCGAGATTGTGGAGAAGTTTTTCAGTTTGGTGACTGATAAATTCACGTACATCATCGACACGCTCAAGCAGCTTTATGACATCGACGACATGACCATAACCAAGGCGATCGGACGCTTGCGGGCGTGGGAAGAGAATGCTCGTGGCTGTCAAAAGGGCAAAGGAGGAGGTGGTGACCAACTCATGTACTCGCGCGCAGATTGGGAGTCCCCAACTAGCAAAGGAAGGCGCGACGGTGGTGAAGGCTCAAGCAGCGCGAAGCGCGGCGGACAAACCGAAAAAGGCAAAGGCAAGCCACAAGGTCGTGGTAAGGCGGACAGATCTAAAGAGCGGAAGCCACGGAACTTGGATATGTCCGACGTAAAGTGCTATAACTGCAATGAGATGGGTCACTTTGCGAAGGAATGTCCGGAGCCTAACAAGAGGGGGGTCAAGGCAAATTTGGCGAATTAGGAAGATGAACGTCCAGGTCTTCTGATGGCTGAAGTTTGTGATCTCGTGGAGCCTAACAAGCGGGAGATCAAGGCAAATTTGGCGAAGCAGGAAGACGAACGTCCATGTCTTCTGATGGCCGAAGTTTGTGATCTCGTCCAAACAGCGGTTGTGAAACCAAACCGGAAGGTGCTACTTCATGAGAAAAAGGTAACACCAAAGTTATCCGGAAGCCAGAACGTGTCGTGGTATCTAGACACAGGTGCCAGTAACCACATGACGGGGTGCAAGGAGAAGTTCCTCGAGCTGGAATATGATGTTCAAGGCCCGGTCAAGTTCGGTGATGGTTCAAATGTGGAGATTTGCGAGCAAGGTTCTGTCCACTTTGAGGTTCTCACAGGAGAACATCGCATACTCACCGGAGTATACTACATCCCACAGCTTCGCAACAACATCATCTCTGTTGGGAAACTTGATGAGAATGGATGCAAGGTGGATATTGAGAACGGAGTGATGACGATCTTCGACAACCTCCAAAATGTGCTAGCCCGTGTGAATCGCACACGGAACATGCTCTATATCCTCAACCTTGATCAATCTCAACTGGAGTGTTGGCTCGCCAAGAGTGATGATGATTCGTGGTTATGGCATGCTAGATTTGGACACGTTAACTTCTACGCCTTGAAGAAGATGTCGAAGATGGAGATGGTATCTAGGATGCCATTTATCGACCATGTTGATCAAGTATGTGATGGGTGCTTTGTTGGAAAACAGCACCGCAGGCCGTTCCGTGCTCAGTCTACCTATCGTGCAAGTGATGCACTCGAGCTGCTCCATGGTGATCTATGTGGCCCTATCACCCCAGCAACTCACGGAGGAAAGAAGTACTTCTTCCTTCTGGTAGATGACTACTCGAGATACATGTGGGTCATTCTCCTACGATCTAAAGATGAGGCGTTTGAAGCGTTTAAGAAGTTAAAGGCTGCAACGGAGATGGAACACAAGCTGAAGGTTCGCGCTGTACGGACAGATCGCGACGGAGAGTTTACGTCAAACGAGTTCAACGACTACTGCGAGAAGATTGGCATAAAGAGGTTCCTCACGGCACCTTATACGCCGCAGCAGAATGGGGTTGTTGAAAGGCGCAATCGAACGCTCATTGACATGGCAAGAAGTTTACCCAAGAGCAAGAACTTGCCGGGGACTTTTGGGGAGAAGCTGTCTCGACAGCGGTCTATCTTCTCAACCGGGCTCCAATGAAGGCAGTGATCGGCAAGACTCCGTATGAAGCAATTTACGGACGGAAGCCGAATGTGTCTCATCTACGGACGCTTGGGTGTGTGGCACATGTGAAGACGGTGGAGCCGCATCTCTCAAAGCTTGCCGATCGTAGCACCAAGACGGTGTTCATCAGGTACGAGAGGAGTTCCGGCACCAAGGCATAACGCTTCTACGATCCACGAAACAAGCGTCTACGGATTTCACGCGACGTCGTGTTTGAAGAAAACCAAGCGTGGAATTGAAGCGCAGTAGCCAACGATGCTCCAAATGGTAACATATTCGCAGTTGAATTTCCAACTGATGATGATGCAGGGGAAGACGTCTAGGTGGTTGGCAAGACACCCAACCAAGGTGACCACAATGGTAGTGATCATCATGGTGCTGACACCAACAACGACGCGCATGGGTCACAAGGTGATGGCGACAACGACGTGCACGAAACAGGCGGAGATCTCGGCAGTGACATCAAAAACGAGGCGCATAGTGACGACGACAATCAAGATGATAGTCACGGTCACAACGACTACGCCAATGAAAGGGATGTCGACGACGTGGATGCCAACGATCTGGCATCTACCACGCCCAGGACTCAACCATCTTCCTCAAGTGCATCGACGCAGACACAATTTGTGTCGCCATGGATGAGGAGATGAAGGCGATCGAGAGCAATGGCACGTTGACTTTGGTAACCCGACCTCCGTACCAAAAGGCCATAGGTTTGAAGTGGGGTTACAAGTTGAAGAAGGACACGAATGTTGCCATTGTGAAGCACAAGGCAAGACTCGTTGCAAAGGGTTATGTACAACGTCAAGGAGTTGACTATGAGGAGGTGTTTGCACCGCTTGCTCAAATCGAGACGGTGAAAGTGCTCCTAGCTTTGGCAGCACAAGAGGATTGGAAGGTTCATCATATGGATGTGAAATCCGCTTTCCTCAATGGCGACCTCAAAGAAGAAGTGTACGTGGAACAACCACTCGGCTACGAGAAGAAAGGCGAAGAAGGGAAATTTTACAAGCTCAAGAAGGCACTTTACGGGCTGAAGCAAGCGCCAAGAGCTTGGAACGCAAAGTTAGACCAAAGTTTGGTCACGCTCGAGTTCAAAAGATGTCCCCTCAACGATCAAAAAGACAGTCTACTAATCACCAATGAACATGTGAAGGTTGAAGACCCGACCAAGGAGGAGCGCTAGCGTCAAGTATTGGATGAGCCGACGACAGTAAGGGCGGTCCCTGAAATGCTGCGAGTAACGACGAAGGCAATGTCGACGATCACACCTATGAGTAGTAGTCATCACATTTGGGATCCAGGACGCATCGAGGACATCATGTTTAAGGAGGTGAATGTACGAATTAACACGACGTGATGTTGTGTGTCCTAGTCGGACACTGATCCGGCACCTATAGTAGCAATAGGATTAGAAGCCCTATCCGAGTAGGTTAGGTTGATACTCCTAGCTGCTATATATACTCACGTATAACCCTGTAATCTCAACCAACGAAAAGAAACTAATACAAAGAAGTATTCAACAGGACCGACAAGGTCCTGTGGCTATCACATCGATTTGTTTCCTGCCAAGTTACGCGAGAGTCCCGTCGACGATGCCAATGTAAATCGATTAGATTCGAAGAGCCGGCGTCCAGGTCGATACGTGTGTGTACTGTTGCATGCAAAATCCATCAAGCTGCTAGCTTGTTTGCTTGCTAGCTTTGCACTACATGTGTGTGAGATCCTGGGTGATTTGATCTGGGGATCAAAAGCCAACAATTGTTGGTTTTTGAACTGGCTAGATCAAAACCACCCAAGAACTGTGCAGGTGTAGTGGAAAGCTAGCTAGACAAGCAGGTAGCTTGATTGATTCTCAAGCACCTCACACATGTATGTAGACGTATACGTGAACTTATCCTGGCCGGCGGCCTCGGCGGAACGTCTCGACGTAGCTTTAGCAAACGGAAAAAACTGATCGATGGCCAGAGGCTCGTATCGAGCCTTGCTTTATTGCTTTCTGATCTGGTCGGTGATTGTTTACACGGGGGTATACACGTATATATACTACCAGAGGAACTGCTAGGCTATACCTAACCCAAACCGAGTAGGAACACGTATCCCACATGGACACGGATACTTACATGGCGGACACGTGATTACTCTAACATTCACCCCCTAATCACGATGTCCTTACTTCTTCGACCTGGGTCCCAAATACGCCTGCTGCTACTCGTAGATTTTATCGTCGGCATTGCTTTCGCCGTTCCTTCCAGCATTTTAGGGACCAATTTTACTGCCGTCTGCTCATCCATAGCTTGATGGCAACAGTCCTTGGTCGTGTCTTCAATCTTCACCTCTTCTTCGGTGCGTGATAGACTGTCTTCCGGATCCTTGAGGGAACATCCTTTGAATCCGAGCGAGATCAAACTTCGGTCTAACTTTGAGTTCCAAGCTCTTGGCGCTTGCTTCAGCCCGTAAAGCGCCTTCTTGAGCTTGTAAACTTTCTCTTCTTCGCCTTTCTTCTCGTAGCCGTGGGGTTGTTCCACGTACACTTCTTCTTTGAGGTCGCCGTTGAGGAAAGCGGATTTCACATCCATATGATGAACCTTCCAATCCTCTTGTGCTGCCAAAGCTAGGAGCACTCTCACTGTCTCGATTCGAGCAACCGGTGCAAACACCTCCTCATAGTCAACTCCTTGACGTTGTACGTAGCCCTTTGCAATGAGTCTTGCCTTGTACTTCACAATGGCACCCTTCGTGTCCTTCTTCAACTTGTAAACCCACTTCAAACCTATGGCCTTTTGGCGTGCATCCAACTTGAACTTTTGCTCGCCTCTACGAAGTTCGCCGGCTCCTCAACTCCGAGTAAACACAAATCGGAGTACTCGAGCGTAACTGGCTTTGCATACTTGTAGACTTTCTTAAGGGTCTTGTAGCGACGAGGCCCAGAAGAATCCATTGTGGCTTGCGAGGGAGGCGACACAAATTGTGTCGGCGTCGATGCACTTGAGGAAGACCGTTGAGTCTCGGGCATGGTAGATGCCGGATCGTTGGCATCCTCGTCATCAGCGTAGTCGTCGTGACCGTGACCATCATCTTGTTTGTCATCATCACTATGCGCCTCGTTGTCGATGTCGTTGCTGAGATCTCTACCCGTGTGTTGCGCGTCGTTGTCGCTATCACCTTGCGACCCATGCGCGTCGTCGTTGGTGTCGGCACCATGATGATCACTACCATTGTGGACACCTTGGTTGGGCGTCCTGCCAACCACCTGGACGTCCTCCCCTGCATCATCATCAGTTGGAAATTCAACTGTGAATATGTTTCTTTTTGGAGCATCGTTGGCTGCTGCGCTCCTATTCCACGCTTGATTTTCTTCAAACGCGAGGTCGCGTGAAATCCGTAGACGCTTGGTTCATGGATCATAGAAGCGGTATGCCTTGGTGCCGGAACTCCTCTCGTATCCGATGAACACCATCTAAGTGCTGCGATCGACAAGCTTTGAGAGATGCAGCTCCGCCGTCTTCACAAGTGCCACGCACCCGAACATCCGTAGATGAGACACATTCGGCTTCCGTCCGTAAAGCTTCATACGGAGTCTTGCCGATCACTGCCTTCGTTGGAGCCCGGTTGACAAGATAGACCGCCGTCGAGACAGCTTCTCCCCAAAAAGTCCCAGGCAAGTTCTTGCTCTTGAGTAAACTTCTCGCCATGCCAACGACGGTTCGATGGCGCCTTTCAACAAACCCGTTCTGCTGCGGCGTATAAGGTGTCGTGAGGAACCTCTTTATGCCAATCTTCTCGCAGTAGTCGTTGAACTCGTTTGACGTAAACTCTCCGCCGCGATCATGTGTGCCAAAAATTCAAAAAAATAAAAAACCTTGGAAACCTCGCTTTGTTTGTGCAAGAGATCATGTGTGCCAAAATTTGGGTGATTTGGAGGTGGTCGAAAAAATCACCGCATTCCGGAGGGACCATTTGGTCAACTTAAGCAATTTTTAAACAAAGGTGATTTTTTCCACCACCTCCAAATCACCCAAATTTTCTTTTACACGGCGACCCGCATGTGCCAAACATGTCCATCAAAGAAAATTTGAAAAAAATATTTTACAATGCCCCCTTAAGGTATAGACCGATGTTTTGATCAGCCAGTCTAGAGGGCAATATAAATTCAAATAAATTCAAAAAATATAAAACCTTGGAAACCTAGCTTTGTTTGTGCAAGAGATCATGTGTGCCAAAATTTGGGTGATTTGGATGTGGTAGAAAAAATCGCCACATTCCGGAGGGACCATTTGGTCTAACTTAAGCCATTTTTAGAACATGCGGTGATTTTTTCCACCACCTACAAATCACCCACATTTTCTTTTACACGGTGACCCACATGTGCCAAACATGTCTATGAAAGAAAATTTGGAAAAATATATTTTACAATGCACCCTTGAGGTATAGACCGATGTTTTGATCAGTCAGTCTAGAGGGCAGTATAAGTTCAAAAAAAATAAAAATATATAAAAACTTGGGAACCTAGCTTTGTTTGTGCAAGAGATCATGTGTGCCAAGATTTAGGTGATTTGGAGGTGGTCAAAAAAATCACCGCATTCCGGAGGGACCATTTGGTCTAACTTAAGCCATTTTTTGAACAAAGGTGATTTTTTCCACCACCTCCAAATCAC
Source organism: Aegilops tauschii subsp. strangulata (assembly GCF_002575655.3). Taxonomy (NCBI): domain Eukaryota; kingdom Viridiplantae; phylum Streptophyta; class Magnoliopsida; order Poales; family Poaceae; genus Aegilops; species Aegilops tauschii. Next base: position 578,939,787 of record NC_053036.3, read on the forward strand.
CCAAATATTCTTTTACACGGTGACCCACATGTGCCAAACATGTCTATCAAAGAAAATTTAGAAAAAAATATATATTTTACAATGCCCCCTTGAGGTATAGACCGATGTTTTGATCAGTCAGTCTAAAGGGCAGTATAAATTAAAAAAAATAAAAATATATAAAATCTTGGAAACCTAGCTTTGTTTGTGCAAGAGATCATGTGTGCCAAAATTTGGGTGATTTGGAGGTGGTCGAAAAAAATCACCGCATTCCGGAGGGACCATTTGTTCTTAACTTAAGCCATTTATTGAAAAAGGTTATTTTTTCCACCACCTCCAAATCACCCGAATATTCTTTTACAAGGTGACCCACATGTGCCAAACATGTCTATCAAAGAAAATGTGGAAAAAAATATTTTACAATACCCCTTTGAGGTATAGACCGATGTTTTGATCAGTTAGTCTAGAGGGCAGTATAAAATCAAAAAAATCAAAATAATATAAAACCTTGGAAACCTAGCTTTGTTTGTGCAAGAGATCATGTGTGCCAAAATTGAGGTGATTTGGAGGTGGTCGAAAAAATCACCGCATTCCGAAGGGACCATTTGGTCTTAACTTAAGCCATTTTTGAACAAAGGTGATTTTTTCGACCACCTCCAAATCACCCAAATTTTCTTTTACACGGTGACCCACATGTGCCAAACATGTCTATCAAAGAAAATTTGAAAAAAAAATTACAATGCCCCCTTGAGGTATAGACCGATGTTATGATCAGTCAGTCTAGAGGGTAGTATAAATTCAATGAAATTCAAAAACATATAAAACCTTGGAAACCTAGCTTTGTTTGTGCAAGAGATCATGTGTGCCAAAATTGAGGTGATTTGGAGGTGGTCGAAAAAATCACCGCATTCCGGAGGGAGCATGGATGACTAATGCATTTTTCGGATTTATCGGCTTTTTTTTCGGGAGCGAAATATAATTCCTCCATTACATCTATTTCCAATTTTTATCGTGCAACATAAACAAGCTACACGCTGGCCATGAAGAAACCATGATTCTTGAGGTTGCACTTCAAAAACTCACATATAAAATGCAAAAAAAATATCCCAAACTCATACTGTTACAAGGGAGTGGACAACCAAATAGCTGAGTCATACATTATGAGGAAGTTACTAACTGAGAGAATGAAGTATTTTAGAGAAAATGTCACACGATACTAGACATAGACAACAATGCACACGCCAACATCAGGTTGATCGTCGACGTACTTGCTGTCCGACCGTGCGCACAATGTTGTAGCTATCATAGTTCTGCTTTGAGATCCTGCACATACGGATATTATTAATGTCATGGAATATATTTGGACACATTAAAACATTAAATTACGGCATATTAGGTACCTCTATCAATTTTGCGCACGTATGTCGATTGTGACCATCTGCCTCATGACAATAGCTACATCTACCCTTTGTTCTTGTTTTCTTCATCTTTGCATGTACCCTTTTCTTCGGAGCACCTCGGCCTGGCACATGCACGGGATCCAGAACCTTTTCGAAACCTTCACCATCAAGGTTAGCGGATTGTGGCATCAACGGGCCAAACCTAATGCTGTTACCCTGAGCATTAGTTGATCCCTTGCTATCAGCTTGTTCACTTGTTGATCCCTTGCAAACATCTTGTCCTTCCAAAACCCTTTTTAGATGCTGAAATGCCTCATCAGAGTGGCATGCCTTGAAACATGTTGCGTGACTAAAATTCCTTAGCTTACGGTACCTTTGTAGGGCTGCAGAGTATGCATACATCTCGCTCTTTCTGGTCGGTGCGAATGCACATTTTGCACTCATTGTCCACCTAGTGGGAACACAACACCTGGGCAGTGTTTCTTCTTGTAAAATTCCCAATATGTAAAATATGTGGGAACATGGTATGCCTGCGCATTCCAATTTGCGGCAAGAACAACTGATACTATGAAACAGACCTTCCTTAGACTCTATGCGCACTTCGATCTTTTTATCCATTCTTTCCTTCTTAGACACAACGTATGTGGTAACCTCTGCTGCATCAAGTACCTCTCTGATCTCACATTTTTTGACAGCATCTATGCTCCATAAGACCAACTTAAACACAGCAGGAGTGAAAACTTTCGCGGCGTGTTTCTCAAGAACTGAAGCATTTTCCTCTGTGAATGGAACGGACTGCAAGGCCTCGACGTCTTGGAGAGCCTCGTTCAAGCGTCGCGACGCAAGGCAACGCTCATAGTGCTCTAGCATTTGAAACAACGTCATCTTAGCCTCAAGATGCGTATGTAGCACCGAGTTTAAACTCTCACTCCGCTGATTGCTGCTCAATCCTAGGAAACAACGGCCCTCAAGATATGGAGCACACCACAGTTTTCTCATCTTATACATCTGATGTAGCCAGGAGTCCTCACTTGTTACTTTATTCCGTTGTAAGAAGTGTAACCATTTTCTCTCATGCTCTTCAATGGAAGATGTATCATATATGAAAGATCTGAATTCCTCCTTTACCGCGTCATCATGCAGATGGCGTACAATGTTCTGCTGAATGTGCCATATACAGACCCTATGGTTTGAGTCAGGCCACACCACCCTGATTGCTCTCTGCATTGCAAGGTCCCCATCCGTGATCACAGATATATGATGCTTCTGTCCCATAGCATCAGAAAAGGTCCGTAACATCCACTCGTATGTCTGGCTTGTTTCATGTGAAATGATACCACGTGCAAAAATAACAGTGCTGCGGTGGTGATTCAACCCGACAAACGGCACAAATGGCAGATTGTACTTATTGGTTCTGTATGTGCTATCAAAAACAATAACGTCTCCGAAAGCCTCGTAGTCAAGTCGGGATTGACTATCACACCAGAACAGTCCCTTCAGATGGCCAGCTTCATCAACCAAGTACCTGTAGAAAAAAATCTGAATCTTGCTCTTGCCTCGCCACCATGTGATTGATCACCGTTTGAGCATCCCTGGAAGAAATTGTTTTCTGCTTGTTAGCATGGCAGAAATTGTAAATGTCCCTCATAATGCATCCAACGTCATCATATCCACCGTATTGCATGCACATAATATCCATAATATGGTGTTTTCTGATCCCAGATTTTTCCATGTCTGCAATGTCCGCTTTCTGCTCATCGCTAATTCTTCTGTGTGAACGCAAAAGACACGACAGATCCCGTGGGGCTAGAGGATGGTTGTGTTCATCGATGAAATCCTTGACAAACCACTGACCTGTTTCCTCCTGTCTTGCAATCACCAATTTAGCTTTACACCCTACACGAGTTATATTCCGTGGCCTCCTCTTTCTATCTTCCATCTTCCTCTTCATGTGCTTCTCTTCACGAACCCCTTCACGACTACACACAAATTACTTTAAAATTATATGGCAGTTGGATCCATCCCACTCGACATAGCTTCTCCAGACACTAAAACCTTTCTCAAGACCATATTTGTTATAGAATGTATAACCTTCATCCTCATTATTAAACATCTTGTTGGCAATATGATAGTACTCCATCATTGACTCATGACTTACATCCGCCATGTCTTCTTGCATCACAATTCGGACGAATAAAAATTTGAAAGGACAAACATAAATGCATGCAAAACCCAGTACGAAATCTTGCGTGGAATTTTAAACTTTGCTCCTTGTACATGTTATGGCAAGCGATCATACACGTCCATAAACTGAGTCCCACATAAACTAGTGAAGTGACCATGGATGATGAAAAATTCTAAATTGAATTGCATGCACTAGGGAAACCTAAGTCGATGATGACTAAACAAATCTAAGTAGGAAGTGCAGGCTACGAAACAAAGTAAGTTTATGGCGATATCTCCCGCAGGCATTGATATCTCCTGCTGCATCAAGAAAAACAAGCCTACTTTCAGAACAAGCATTGATATCTCCCGGCGGCCTAACCGAGGGGCCAACCGCAGAGTATAGATCCATCTACGAGGAAGTTGGAGTTCCTGCCAAGAGTCACTTCCAACGGGCCAATCAAACGGGGAGGAGTTGAGATTCGGGCGATTCATACCTTAGTATGTAAGCCCGGAAGCGATGTGATCGGCGGGGGCGAGTTCCTATAGCGCCGCCACCGTCGCCACCGACACTGCCGCCGCAGATGTCGTGCCTTAATCTTCTTCCTGCCGCCGGGCACGTCGTTTATAGTGAAGAGGACGAGGTGGAGGACGAGGACGACGCCAACGACGTTGTTGGTACCTCTCACCGGGCTCGTCGGACAAAAGGAAGAGGACGAGAACGAGGACTGGATCTAGACGTCGTGGACGTGATCGGTTGAAAACAGAATATCTTACCCTGGACCATTATGCCCTTCTCTGATTAAAATAATTAGGTTAATTCATTTTTAATCCCCCACCAGATCGGACGGCTAATAAAGTTCGGAGGGCTAAGTACTCGAAAGTACTCCCAGGACTGCCCCAATCACCGTAAAGAAGCTCTAGATTATAACCCATTATGACAACATGTAATGTAGCTAGCTTAGGGGCCCGGGGTTACGGCATACTCTAGTTTGTCTGGCATCCAGCTACAGGTTCGTAACTTTTATAATCTCAGTCTCATATGCAAGAACAACTCCCAGAGACAGGACTAAGGTCCTTACCTTCACCGTGAAGGGTTTGAACCTGTATACAATCTTGTGTCACCCACTGTGTCTCGTTAGATAAGCTCCTTTCTCCTTCCCCTCTTACCGTCAGATTTAGCAGCACGACAGCTAGCAATATCCTATGAATTATTATTAATCTTCAAAGTTGAAGCCGAAGCGTCTTTCACCCTTCCATCAAATGGCGGGTCTGTCAAGATACTTTTTTTGAAAAGGGGCGCTTTATTACTTAAAAGGTTTAAGTATTACACCCGGCCTCTGCATAACTAAGATGCACACAGCGAAACAAAGTCCTCTCGCACGAACAAAAAAAAAAGGCAAAATACAAAGAAACATGTAGAGTCCGTATAACGCGTAAAGCGGAGGTGGGTCAATCCTAAGATCATGCTGCCACCCATGTTGGGTAAAAATATCCCTCGCCGTATCCTCCAATCATGTACACACCTTCATAAACAGGTCTCGATTCTCCACACGTTGTAGAGAGGACCATAAACGAAAAGTCCCGACACATCTGTAGATAACCTGCATAAGAGAAGGACCATAGACAGCAGCGGCAGGAGAAAAGTAGCTGGAGAGCTGGAGTGGAAGGCTCCGTTGACCCGGTAGCTAGCTCAGGTCAAGCAAAGATGATAAGGCGTGAGTGGCTGAGCGCTGCTGACAGTACGGTGTGTGGCGCGCAAACCTGCGGTAAAAACTGCATTTAAACCGGTGTGCTACCGAGCATTTGAAACGTATGCATACAAACCTCCTACCGGCAAAGCCAAGCTGCGGAAGCTGCCGTTTTGCGCGCTCCTGTCAACGAGCAGAGGTACACTACTGTCTCTCTTCTTGACTACTTGCTGTGAGAAGTTACATAATCTTATTTTGACATACACAGCTAGTAGAGCCTTAAGTAACTCTGGTTGTGAGCACACGCAGCACTCGAGTTTTGCAGCGGTTTCTCATGGACGCCCTTGTGACTAGCTCCGCCAGGCGCCGGTGAACATTGCTCTGTATGTATTTTTGCAGGTAACGGAGCAATCCTTGACGACACTCAGCATGGTTATGCTACTGGCGTTTCTGCTGTTGCTGTACTATGGAGCTGGCAACATCCATTGCTCAAGGGTCAATTACGGGAACATCACAGACATGCTCTCGTTGCTCGACTTCAAAGCGGCTACCAACGACCCAACAGATGCCTTAAGATCATGGAACAGAAGTGTCCACTACTGCAACTGGACGGGTATCATTTGCAGCTCATTTAACCCGGGGCGTGTCGCCGCTCTGCAACTCCCTGGCAAAAGCTTGTCTGGCGAGATCACCCCCTCTCTTGGGAACTTGACGTTCCTTAAGATCCTTGATTTGTCCTCCAATGGCTTCTCAGGCCAGTTAACTCCCCTCAACCAGCTCCATGAGCTAGTCATCCTTGACCTCAGCACCAATTCGTTCCAGGGGATAATTCCCGACTCACTCACAAACTGTTCAAACCTAAAGCTCCTTAATTTGTCCTCCAACGGCTTCTCGGGCCAGTTAACTCCTCTGAACCAGCTCCGTGAGCTGGTGGACCTAGCCCTCCGCAACAATTCATTCCAGGGGATAATCCCTGACTCACTCATGAATTGCTCAAACCTGCAAGTGATGGATCTTTCTAGAAACATGCTAGCAGGCCCAATCCCCACCAAAATTGGTTCGCTCTACAATCTAATTGGTATGGATCTTTCTAAGAATAATCTCACCGGGGTCATCCCGCCAAGCATTGGCAACGGCACCCACCTTCAAACACTCGTTCTTCAAGAAAATGGACTAGGGGGGAGCATTCCTGATATGTTTGGAAAATTGTCAGACATGATCGGCTTTAGCGTAGGTGCAAATAGCCTTTCGGGTAGAATACCACCTTCAGTCTTTAATTTGACTTCTCTCCAAACACTAGGCCTGTATGCAAATAAGCTACAAGGGGAATTGCCGCTTGATATTGGTGCCACCCTCCCTGAAATTATTGTTTTTACGCTAGGCCAGAACATGCTTCAAGGGCACATCCCACCTTCGCTAGGCAACGCTTCAGGGCTACAAGTGATAGATTTATCATCTAACAATTTCGTTGGAGAAATTCCTAGTTTTGGAAAGCTACTAAACCTTGAGTACTTAAACCTTGGGCATAGTATGCTTGAATCAAGTGAAAGCCAAAGATGGGAATCCTTGTATGGACTAACAAACTGTAGTAATCTGTTTATGCTGTCATTAGATAATAATCAGCTGCAAGGAGCCATACCGGATTTGGTCGGTAAGTTGTCCACTCACCTTACAAGTCTACACCTGAGTGGAAACAACCTATCAGGAATTGTTCCTTCAAGCCTAGCAAACCTGACTAGCATAATCGATTTGGATCTTAGCAACAACAGTTTAACTGGTACAATTGAAGGATGGTTAGGGAGTCTCAAAAAATTACAATCTTTAGATCTTCATGGAAATAATTTCGTCGGGTTCATCCCACCATCTTTTGGCAACCTTTCAGAACTAACTATACTTTCTTTAGCACAAAATGAATTCAAAGGTCACATACCTCCCACATTGGGAAAACTTTCACAACTTTCAAGGCTGGACCTTAGCTATAATAATCTGCAAGGTGACATACGTCCAGAAATTAGTGAGCTTAAACAACTCATTGCACTATATCTCTCTTCTAGCAGACTTTCGGGAAAAATTCCTGATGATCTGGGCAAGTGTCAGGGCCTCGTAACCATCCAAATGGACCACAATAATCTCACGGGTGTCATTCCAACCTCTTTAGGCAACCTTTTGAGCTTGGACATGCTCAACCTGTCCTATAATGATTTATCAGGTGCTATCCCAACAGTTCTAAGTGACCTTCAACTTCTTAACAAGTTAGACCTATCTTATAATCGTCTAGAAGGAGCAATCCCAAGAAATGGAGTGTTTGAGCACCCCGCAAACGTTTCACTTGATGGCAACTCGGGACTTTGTGGACGAGCAACCGGTTTCCATGTGCCCTCATGCCCAGATGCCTCGCTGAGAACAGGAAGACACTATCGTTTGATTACTGTGTTGATCCCAATAATTGGCTTCCTGTCGCTGGCACTGTTGACTTGCTTTATAATCCATGAGAAGATACCACAAGCAACATTTTCATTGTTGCCTTCTCTCGGGGAGAAATTCCCTAGAGTTTCTTACTGGGATCTAGCTCGAGCGACAGGCAACTTCTCTGAGATTAACTTGATTGGCGAAGGAAGTTACAGTTCAGTGTACAAAGGAAAGTTGAAACAAGTTAAAACGGAAATAGCAGTCAAGATACTTGACCTTGACATTCCAGGTGCCGAAGGAAGTTTTGCATTAGAATGCAAAGCGTTGAGAGGCATTCGTCACAGAAACATTGTTCCTCTCATAACTGAATGCTCTGCGATTGACAGCAAAGGCAATGCTTTCAGAGCTCTAATCTATGTTTTCATGCCCAATGGGAACTTGAACACTTGGTTGCATCATCAAGAGAATCAGGCAGCCGGAAGGCATTTAGGCCTAGCTCAAAGAATAAGCATAGCTACTAACATAGCAGATGCATTGGACTATTTGCATCATGATAGCGGGAGGCCCATCATCCATTGTGATCTGAAGCCGAGTAACGTACTCCTAGACATTCATATGAATGCTTGTCTGGGAGATTTTGGCATCGCGAGGTTCTACATTGATTCTAAACTGAGAACAGTCGGAGATTCTAATTCAGTTACTGTAAACGGAACTCTGGGATATATGGCTCCAGGTATAGTTGTTTGGCATATAATTATTTTTTCAAAGTGTGTTGCATATAATTATTTACCACTTCCATGATTATTGATTTGGTCTCTGTTTTTAGAGTATGCTGAAAGCGGTCATGCATCTACTTGTGGGGACGTATATAGTTTTGGAATTGTACTTTTGGAGATGTTGACAGGAAAAAGACCAACGGATGATATGTTCAGGAATGAACTCACCATCGTCAGATTTGTGGAAACAAATTTTCCTGATCACACATTAAATTTTCTGGATTCCTGTCTGCTAGATGAATGCAATGATGCCGTCAACCAAGTAGCAGCAGGACCGGAAAATCCAACGATCTTTCAGTCCTTGTTATCTTTACTACGGATAGCGCTTCTTTGTACACGCCAATCCCCAATTGAACGGCTTAACATGAGAGAAGTAGCTACCCAAATGCGCAAAATCAACATGGTGAACACGGGAGGTAGAGTGAGGAGCTCAACTTCTTTTAAGAGACTCGTCAGCTGGGCTTCTCAAAGGAGCTAAAAAAGAAGAGGAGGTGCAATTAAGTATGTTGATAAAATGATCCCTTCTAAGAATGTAATGTTTTTTATACCCCAGCTTGCATTGCCTTTCTGGATTAATACCCCAGCTTGTATATAGTTTCATGTGCAAGCCAAAAGCCGTGTGGGAAACCAAACTGCCCCGGCGTCGGTGCGGCGGGCCATGGCCTGGATGCTATAATCGTGCACTGTTAGGGATGCCCGTTGCAGGGTTCTGCAGCATCACAACCTACTAGCAGGCAAGCGATGTGGAGGCAGTCCCGCACCCCAGGACGGGCAGATTATTTTCGTTGTGCGACTTCTCGCAACATGCACAATGAAAGTCATGCACTGTTTTTCATAATTTGTTGACACATTTCAATTTAGTCCTCGAATTTTATGAAATAAATGTGCTCCTCAGAGCAGACTCCACTCGTCTATTTTCCATATATATAATCAAAACAGAATATAGGTTGAAGTGACACTCATCAATGGCGACGTTTGATGTCTAGCATTGGTTGTGCTAATGGAGACGGGAGGGCACTTGCTATCAGCATAGAACTGTCTACTGCCCCTGATGTTAACTGCAAACGTACCAATAACAATTTTGTTAACAAAATTTGGTGTAGTCAGCGCTCCCTCGGATACTAGTTTCATTCAACGTTTGAAATTTAAATTACAGGAATGTAAAAAATCCCGGGCAACCTTTCTGCTTAAAATAGTATTGGTAGAAAATGGCAAAAGGGGGGAAAGTTCAGAATGGTTGGCCCACTTAAAACTTGTGAGCAATCCTAAAATGGAAAACTAAAGTGGGCAAGTGCAGGAAATAATAATATGTACTATCTAGAAGTAAATGACGTGCATTTTGTTGCACATTCCAGAGAAAGATGATTACTCTAAAAATTATCTTTTGCTGCAATCTGAACAAAAATAATCATTTGGTATTTTCCTGATTTTGCATACAAATAACCATTGTGATTTCACATTACAACGTTTTGGCGAAAGGAGACTTTAAGAAAGTTACCATTTCAGTTCTTATGCAACAGAGAATGACCACGCGCCTTTATTTATAAGATAATCTTCAAACTCGCTCACTCATAAAATGAATTTCTAAAACAAAAAGGAAATATTTAATACCAAACTGACAAAAGTTTGAACATCATCGATTAGGAACAGAGATAAAGAATCACCAGTTTGGGACTTGTACGTTTCTAGGTACAAGTCATCTCTAAACTTGTACTGAATACTGATAATGGTTTATTCAGCTAACGTCATCGCAGCATCTAAAAGCTAAAGTACCAACGCAACAAGAACTCACTTACTTCTGATAGATAGGCTTATTCAGCTAGCGCAGAAAGCTCTCCATAACTTCCCCTTGCACACTTGCCACCAGCTCTCTGTTTTAATCTTCTGTCTGTAGAATTCACAGTCTGCGAAGTCAGAGTCTGCAGCCGCCCTCAAAACACGATCTCTCACAGTTCTTAACAGTTCATCTAAAGCCATGATTTTCCTCACAAGAGAGTTCTTCTCGTCCTCAACATCAATGCAAAGCGAGAAGGCCTCTATCTCTGCAACATTTGTGTCACCATCCTTGATCAAAGCTTCTTTATATGATCGTAATGCTTTTATAAGGACAGATGAATCCTTTTCTGTACTCTCAAGACCAACATCTTCAACACCATTTCCAGTAACCTCAGATTTTGAATCCTCCTGTGACAAAATGGAAATTCAGTGTAAATAAGAATTCAAGTGTTTAAGCAGACAAATATGTGCAAGGGAATAGAATCTAGCGATTCTGATCATTTTATCTAGCTTTTACAGAGACAATGAAAGTGAAATAAATTACTGATACACCACTGCCGAAACGGGCGCAGAAGACGAAAAAATTTAGGAGAAAGAAAACCTAACTTAGGCATATAACTTATCCATATCTGAATACTTAAACACTACTGCAGAAACTAGCTATTCATATGCTAATTACAGATTATGTATGTGGAGCTTTATAATAATGCTATCACATAATCTGCAGAAATCCTCCAAATATTTTAACACTTCTGAATCTAGGCCATTCATGTACTAATTATAGATTCTGTATGTGGAGCTTTATATCTCAATGCTACTGCTATCATATAACCTGCATAAACCCTCATGTAGTAATGTACAAGTAGTCAAGGTTGTCTACTTCAACCTCGGTCCCAAATTACTTGTCTTAAATTTGTCTAGATTATGTAAGTGGAGTATTCTTTTGAAGGAATGGGAATAGCACAGCTAGCTCCTCTACTACGAGTTATTCAAAGACATGTTACTTTCACTAAAACTGATAGCATATATTCATATATAGCAATACAATCGCCTTAGTTAACATCATTGCATACTCCCTCTGTCCCAAAATTCTTGTCTTAGATTTGTCTAAATACGGATGTATCAAGTCACGTTTTAGTATTAGATACATCCGTGTCTAGACTAATCTAAGACAAGAATTTTGGGACGGAGGGAGTACAATTTATGGACCAAACATAAAAAGGAATCCTTAGCACTATGATCACATTGCTTACCGAGATGTATTCCATAGAAGGAGGCCAGGCCGAGTAGGGATGGACAGGGAAGACAGGCCGCTTTCTATTCTTCAGATGCTGCTTCAGCTCCGCTGTTTCCAGAGACATGGACATGAACCACTCAGGGGATTTGAACTGATCCACATAATTCCTCCATGGGCGAAGTGCAAAGTACACAAAACCGTTGAAAATCGTCATAAGCCGCACTGAGATTGTATCTTCCACTGAACAGCCGGTGACCTCCATAAAGCTAGCTTGCAACCGGAACATCTTGTGCAGCAGAAATCTCTCGATGCCGTCATCGCCGGCTGTCAAGATCCAAATACTAAACATGCATTCCTTCTCATTCACAATACAGAGCTTCCCATCAGCGGTCTGACCAATCTTAAATTTTTGGTGTGCCGCTCTCAAGGGCGGCGGCAGATCCATTCGAGAGAACTGAAATGTATCTGTTTTGAGCACGAAAATGTACTCGCTGGCTTGTACCCCGCTCATGGACTCGCATTGCCAACAGATAAACCAATCCAGCACGGTGCAGGCTGTGCGCCTGAAGCCCTCAGGTAGCAGCGTCGCAATCTCTGGAAAAATCTGCCACTCCATGGTGTCCGATGAGAATACAGCGATGCGTAGCCAAGTCCATGAGTAGTCCTGACGGACACATACCACACGGGACGGCCTCTGATCCTCTTCGGAGGAGAATGTGTGGAACCCAAGGGTGGTGCCATCGGGCATGTCATGATGCTCCTTGGGGCGGAGAAACAGGGCCATCGTTTGAGGGTTGTACCAAACTCTCTGCTTGGCGCTCTGGTGCTTGATGGCGATGCAGCCGCCATTGTAGAAAACCGACGGATCGGAGAAATCGATCCGCCAGTCGGAAGTGTCGTCGTCTTGGAGGGGGCTGAATCCGGCGGAGGGGCGGCCTGAGGTGGGGAAGGGAGCTATTGTGTGTGCGAGGAAGTGAGGGAGGAGCGGGCGTGCTTGGAGCGCCTGGAAGCGGCGACGGAGGCTGGGGAGGTTAGGGAGGCGGAGGAAGATCTCCCGGAGCAGGTCGTCGTCGAGGTCACTTATGGTGGTGGGAGCGGGTGGTATGGGGTGTTCCGGCGGCGGCGGCGACGGGTGGGAAGCCATGGCTGGTTGGCTGCCGAAGAAACAGAGACCTATCCGCCCTTGGAAGAGGGATGAGGAGTCAAACAACACAAGAGATAAGGGGAACTATTAGCGAGATAGATGGATGGAAGGATAAGTTCTGACTTCCACGTCTAACTGCCTCCTTCCTCTTCTCTACCGATGTAAATTATCTCTCAGATACAATAGTTCAGTTTGTTATGGCAACTCTAACCGATCCCTTTAAAATTTCGCCGCACCGCCGATCCCCTAAAGTTAGGGGAGTACAAATAATTTGCACGAATTCAATCAAATTTGAACAGAGAGATGATGCATTTAAACATAAGTTCAACACATAAAGTTCTCGCAACCGAACATTAAACATAAATTTAAACTAAAACTAAACTAAAACTACTTTTGGCCGAAGTGGAGGTCGAGTCAATCCTTCCGGGTGAGGCCACCCTTGGTGAGAGCTGGGTCCGGGTCGGTGCCGTCGTCGTCGTCGTCGTCGGGAAAGATGCTCCGCCACTCCTTGGCGTCGATCTCATCGTTGCCGCCGTCGTTGTTGCCCTCGTCGTCGGAGATGACGATAACTTCGCCGTTATTGACGGCGAAGATCGTCCGTTCCGTCTCCACTAGCTCCGGGTACTACCGGCGGAGGTCATCCATGTAGGCCTCGGTGGCGGCCTCGGCATCAAGGTGCTCCCTCGCCTCCTAGTCCTCCCATGCCATCCGAGCGGACACCACCCCCGGCTCTGGGGGACGAGGTCGAATGGATGAGTGCCGACGAGAAAATTGAGCCTCGCGTCGTTGCCATGGAACCGGACCTGCCACCGGTGGTATTCCATGGTCGCGAGCTCGGCGGTGTGGAAGGAGCCGACCCACTTCTACGTGTGGGTCTCACGATCGGTGATTTCGGCCACCCACATCCCCCACAACCCCCTGCCGGACACCCATGTAGGTCCTCGTCGGCGGCCAGGGCGGAGTGAGGTCCGGGAAGTCCGCAAAACACGTGGGGGGCGCACCGGCGGTCGGATCGGCCGAGCGGCGGTGGCTCGAGGAAGCGGTTGCGGACGACGACCAGCAGGTGTGGCGGCGGCGGATCCACGTTGCGGATCAGCGGAGGGGACCAGCGGCCACCGCATCCGGTCATCAGGAGGATGGAGGGCGGCGGATCGGGGCGGGGGTCGCACCGATGAGGGGGTGAGGGGGAGAAGAGGAGGCCGGGAGAGGAAGAGAGAGTGGGGATTTTTTTTTACTCGGTCATCGCCGATACGTCCATTTTGCATCATGTTTTCCTATTGATATTTATTGCAATATGGCTTGTTATTCCACTTTATAATACAATTCTTATGCCTTTTCTCTCTTATTTTATAAGTTCTACATGAAGAGGGAGATTGCCGGCAGCTGGAATTCTGGACCGAAAAGGGCTATATAAATCGGAGACACTTATTCTACACAACTCCAAATGACCTGGAAATTGACGGAGAATTATTTTGGAATATACAAAAATTACTGGCGAAAGAAGTAATAGAAGGGGGCCCACCAGGCAGCCACAAGCCTGGGGGCGCGCCCCCTGGACTTGTGGGGCCCCTGGCAGGCCTCCGAAGCCCATCTTTTGCTATAAGGTGCCATTTGACCTAGAAAAAAGCAGAAGGAAGGTTTCGGAACAAAGCGTCGCCGTCTCGAACCAGAACCTGGGCAGGAGCACTTTTGCTCTCTGGCGGAGCGATTCCGCCAGGAAAACATCCCTCCGGGAGGGGGAAATCGAAGCCATCGTCATCACTAACGATCCTCACATCGTGGGAGGACAAAATCTTCATCAACATTTTCACCAAAACCATCTCATCTCAAACCCTAGTCCATCTCTTGTATTTAATCTTTGTCTCAAAACCTGAAAGATTCTGTAGATCCAATTCGTTTATAAATTTGAATAGTATAAATTTGAATTTGATCAAATTGGATTCAAACACTATATTGCTAATATCTCTTGTTTGAAAATAGATTTTGAATTGATTCTTTTTGCACTTTGTCACTAAATTTCTCGTGCATCCAGTAATACTTAAATTTTTATTTTATTTTATTTTTAAATTTTTTATTTGCAAAAATAGTATTGTTTTAGTAATTGCTAGGTTAAATTATATTTCTTTTAGTTTTAATTGTTTTCAATTATTTTTCTTTTGTCATTTTTTGACAAGTTTTGAACTGTTTTAGTTGGTTAATGGTAGCCACTTTTATTTCTAATTAAAATAATTTTTATTATTTTTGTATGAAAACTTGTTTTGATCATAAGTGGAATTTTATAATAGCTTTTAGGTTGATTCATTTTGCATAAAAAACTTTAGGTAAAATTCTTTCTGCTATTTTAATAAAAAATATTTGTTTTCTGTTAATTTATTATATTAGCATTTTATTTTATGTTAAGTTTTTAATTATGACCAAAAAACTAATTTGTTGAGTAATTAATTCATAGAGTTTTTCGTTATAGTTTTCTTTGAAGTTTCCTTCTGAATTTTGATTTGGTTTTTCTTATCGGTTTGCCTTGTTGCTTTTATTTATTGATTTTCATAGATATTGCTAGAAAATGATTGCTAGATTGAATGCTTATATGAATGCAATGTTTGTTTGATATAGATTTCATCGAAGACTGACGAATAGTATCAAGTTATTTCTGAGAGCATTATAATCTTCATCAACTTACTAGGCAAGTTCACTTTGACTATATGTTCATACCTATGTTTCTATTGCATTTAGTGTCACCTTTGCAACATTTCGTCCAGTACTGATATTGATTCTTGTAGTTGTGTAGAAGCATGAGGTAGGAACCCATACCCTTGTTACTGAGCCCCGGGAGTGTTATTTATTTTTATGCACGCTATAATAGACGAGGATTGGTACGAGTGCTTGGGAGTGGTGTGAGAAGGAGGACTCTACATTAATGACGACAACTTCAAGATGGCAACTACAAGGCCTCCATCTACAAGACCTCAAGACTTCTTGACTCGAGACAAGAATTCAATACACACTACTGGGTGGAGGATGATTTTCATGGGCACCCTCAAGCAACCAATGGATGACCCGGGATGCATGGAGAAGCGCCATGTCATCTTGCATAAAGCTTCACCGAGACTCAAAAAGACGGAAGAATACTTCAACCCCGGAAGCTTACTGGTCCAGCCACAAGTCAATATGGGCTCTGGCTTGGTTGATCTTAGTGGTGAATCTGGCTGGACAATTTCTAGCAGATGTAGTCTAAAGGTAGGATTGGATGGGCACTGTCAGTGGTCAGGGAAACTCTCTGAAAGACCATATTTCCGTCATCTTGTTCTGAAACACCATGAAGAGCAAGAACGTAAAAACAGCGATCGGATATTGTAGGATACGTCTCCAACGCATCTATAATTTATAAAGTATTCATGCCATGTTTATTATAATTTTGTATGGTTTGGTGCACTTTTATATTATTTTTATGGACTAACTCATTAATCTAGTGCCCAGTGCTAGTTCCTTTTTTGCATGTTTTTTGTTTCGTAGAATTACCATACCAAACGAAGTCCAAATGCGATAAATTTTACTGAGATTTTTATGAAATATATGTGGTTTTTGGGAGGAAGAATCAATGCAAGACGGTGCTCGAGGGCCTCACAAGGAACCAAGGCGCGGCCTTGTGGGCACCTCGTAGGTCAGTTGATGCCATTATTTCACCATAAGAAAGATAATATCCGGAGAAAAATCCCCTGAAAATTTTAGCCCAATCGGAGTTACGGATCTCCGGAAATATAAGAAACGGTTTTCGTCTAGACACAGGAGCGTAGAAAGAGAAGAAAATAGAGAGAGGGGGGGAGAGAGAGAGAGATCCAATCTCGGAGGGGCTCTCACCCCTCCTGGCACCATGGAGGCCAAGGACCAGAGGGAGAACCTCTCCCCATCTAGAGGGAGGCCATCGAGGAGCAAGCCGGAGGAACCTCTCTTCCCTTATCTCTCGATGGCGCCGGAGTGCTGCCGGGCGAACCATTGTCGCGGTGATCGTCTTCATCAACATCACCATCTTCATCACCTCCCTCAACTCTTTTCAGCGGTCCACTCTCCCGCACCCCGCTGTAATCCCCTACTTGAACATGGTCCACATCTCCTATTTTGATTGAGACAACAGGCATGCCAACAACAGGTTTATGTTTATCTTTTTCATCAGGTTTGGCAATCCTAGCAGCTTCATCACAGAAGTAAATAACATGCGATCAATATTTTCTACCAGGAGATCTTTAACCATAGCAACGCTAGGTTCTACTTTGATTTGTTCTGAAGGTCTAGGTGCTTTGATATTACTTTTGCGAACAACAGTTGAAACCTTAGCATGTTCCTTTATCCTAACAGCGAAAGGTGGTTTTTCAATATAAGCAGTAGGCACAACTGGATGAACGTTGTAAATTATAGTTCCTTCTTTAGCCATTACCGGTTCTTTAATATCTTCTTTACTATGTGGATGATATTTAAACCACTTCTCCTTAGGGAGATCAACATGAGTAGCAAATGATTCACAAAAAGAGGCTACTATCTCAGAGTCAAGTCCATATTTAGTGCTAAACTTGTGAAAAGCATCGGTATTCATAAAGGATTTAACACAATCAAACTTAAGCTTAATACCTGACTCCTTACCTTTGTCGAGTTCCCAATCTTCAGAGTTGCGTTTAATTATTTCTACAAGATGTCACATGAATTCAATAGTCTTCTTCATAAAATAACGAGCACAAGAAGTATCGAGCATGGATTGATCATCACGAGAAAGTCGAGCATAATTTTTTTGAATAATAATTTCTCTTGAGAGCTCATGATTGGGGCATGAATATAAGATTGACTTAAGACTCCCCCAAGCTAGAGCGATACTTTCTCCTTCACGAGGCCAAAAATTATATATATAATTCCGATCACAATGAACTAGATGCATAGGATATTTTTTTTGTGAAATTCCAATTTCAATCGATTCCGGTCACGAACCCATCATCTAATAACTACCCCAATGCATTCCCTTAGGCCCAAATATGGTGAAGTGTCATGTAGTCGATGTTCACATGACACCACTAAGGGAATCACAACATATATATCATCAAAATATCGAACACATATCAAGTTCACATGATTACTTGCAACAAGATTTTTCCAGTGACCTCAAGAACAAAAGTAACTACTCACAAATGATAATCATTCTCAAGATCAGAGGGGTATTAAATAGCATAATGCATCTGAACATATAATCTTCCACCGAATAAACCATATAGTAATCAACTACTAGATGTAATCAACACTACTAGTCATCCACAGGTACCAATCTGAGGTTTCGGTACAAAGATTGAACCCAAGAGATGAACTAGGGTTTGAGAGGAGATGGTGATGTTGAAGATGTTGATGAAGATTGGCCTCCCAAAGATGAGAGGGTTGTTGGTGATGACGATGACGATGATTTCCCCCTCTGGGAGGGAAGTTCCCCCGGCGGAACTGCTCCGCCGGAGGGCAAAAGTGCTCTTGCCCAAGTTCCACCTCGAGACAGCGGCGCTCCATCCTGAAAGTCCTCCTCTTATTTATTTTCTAGGTCAAAATGACTTATATACAAGAAGATAGGCATCGGAGGTGGGCCGAGGAGGGCACAACCCACCCGGGCGCGCCTGGGGTACCTGGCGCGCCCAGGTGGGTTGTGCCCACCTGGTGGGCCTGCTCCGGTAGTTAGTTGCTCTAGTATTTTTCATATATTCCAAAATAATTCTCCGTAAATTTTCAGCTCATTTGGAGATGTGCAGAATAGGTAACTCTGACGTAGCTTTTTCAGGCCCAAAATTCTAGCAGCCGGTATTCTCCCTCTTTGTGTAAACCTTGCATATTATGAGAGAAAAGGCATTAGAATTACTCCAAAAGGCATTATTATGCATAAAATATTATAAATAACAGTATGAAAACATGATGCAAAATGGATGTATCAGTTTACCTTAATGATTGCTAGTAGTTGCGGATGCTTGCTAGAGGTAGAATCATAAGTTTGTATCATCCAAGTATGGAAAGTATGTTAGGTCATCCATCTCCCTCATATAAAATTGCAATAATGATTACCGATCCTGTTATCAATTGCCTAGGACAATTCCACACACCGATCAATCATTATTCCACACTCGCTATTTGTAATATATTGTAATATATTCTAACTTTACTTAGCCAGCACCTATTTTATGTTTTAGCTCTCCGATATCATGCAAAGCTATCCTATTTATACCCACAACGTAGTTTTATCTCTCGTTTCTAGACGAAAGCAAACGCTCGGTGTACATAGAGTCGTATCAGTGGCAGATAGGACTTAAGAGAATATTGATCTTACCTTTCGCTCCTTGTGGGTTCAACTTTCCATACTTATTACTTCCATCTTTCGATATTGCTACGATGATTCCTTGCACTTGGGGATTATCAAGCTCTTTTCGGGCGCCGTTGCCGGGGAGCAATAACTTGGGGTTAATATTTTCGCGTATGCTTGTTTGCTTTCTTCACTAAGTAGATTTTATTTTTCCTTATGATTTTGTTCTTGTTTTCTTTCTTTAGTTGTGGGTGAAACAAAGAAAAAAAATTAAAATGCAATAGAAAAAATTACTTGCCTCTTATGCCTAGCTTAATGGCTTTCAAGATAGCGCTGCTTGGGAAACAACCCAGAAGTTTTAGAGAGTATTTTTCTTATTTTTTGTAATATAAAATTTATTATGTGTGTCATTTAAATATTTAAAAACAAAAATCTAGAGGGGAACCTAGAAACTTTTTCAAAAAGAGAAGCGATTGGAAGGTTATGCATTGGAGAAGTGAGGGTCGACCTTGAACACTTGTGTTCATGCTCATGGAAAAATGTAGAATTTTTCATGTTAGTTTCTCATAAAAATAATTATACCCTTGTATATATCACTGTACCATAAGAATAATATGCCAAGATTTACCTTTAGGATGCTTAAATTGCTTGTTTGGTGTGTGCAATGCAAAAACAGAAACTTTTGCTGTAGTATTTGAATTTACATTTTTTTACTGGAACATGCAAAAATTCTGAAATTTTTAAACAATACTTCTATGCAAAAAAATATGTTTTCCTATTTATTCAGAATTTTTTGAGTTATTGAAGTATATGTACCATCTGCATCTTTACAGACTGTCCTGTTTTCATAGTTTACTGTTATAGTTTCTTTATTTGCTTATGTTTGAAATCTTGTTGAGCTCCCATTGACTTCGGAGACATATAATTGTGATAGAAAACAATGGATACTTTTTGTTATTATTATACAATAATGTTACAGCAGGACATTATGGGATTTTATGTTATATGTACTAACCCCTCTAATAAAAAGTTTGGTTAAGTTTTATGTGGATGAAGTGTTCGAAGATCGAGGATGTATCGATAAGGGAAGAATAAAGAGAGGCAAGAGCTCAAGCTTGTGGATGCCCAAGGCACCCCAAGTAAAATATTCGAGTATACTAAAGCATCTAAGCTTGGGGATGCCCCACAAGCCATACCATCTTCCTTCTTCAACAATTATCGGTATGCCTTGGTTTTTGTTTTGTTCACATGATACGCGCAAATTCTTGGAGCATCATGTGTTTTTTATTTTTATTTTTGCAATGCACCATGCTGGTATGAGATAGTCCTTGGTTGATTTATAGAAGAATGTTTGTGCTTCACTTAAATTTTTTTGAGTATGGCTTTATATAATGCTCTTTGTGCTTCACTTAAATATTTTGAGTATGTCATCATAGAATGCTTCATGTGCTTCACTTATATATTTTGAGCTTGGATATTGGGCTCTCTATATTCATTGTAGAATACTCTATGATCTTCACTTATATCTTTTAGAGTATGAATAAAATTATTATCGAAAGTGGATTAGGAAGAGTGTCAACTTTATGTAGAAACAATCCCACTATTTTGGAGGGTGTTGAATCTTATTGCAATAATTATGAAAGTGGATTTGGAGAGGCCATGACTTTATTTAATGATGAATCCACTACTTTGGCAGATGTTTCAATCGATTATTATGAGAACAAAGTTGCTATCTATGATGATTATGGTGATGACATGCATGATATAAAGAATAATAAAAACCATGATCCTCGTCATCATGATTTTAATGCACAAATGGATTATACAAATCAAGTATCACATAATAGTTATTTTTGTTGAGTTTGCTCCCACTAATATTGATGAGAAGAAATTTGCTTATGTGGAGAGTAATAAAAATTGTATGCTTGTGGATCATGAAAAGAATGCTTTATGTGATAGTTATATTGATGAATTCGTTCATGAT
This sequence comes from Aegilops tauschii subsp. strangulata, assembly GCF_002575655.3. Taxonomy (NCBI): domain Eukaryota; kingdom Viridiplantae; phylum Streptophyta; class Magnoliopsida; order Poales; family Poaceae; genus Aegilops; species Aegilops tauschii. Next base: position 578,960,656 of record NC_053036.3, read on the forward strand.
TCTACTGAAAAAATATTATGAGAGAGAAACATATGCTTGTAGGCTTCTCAATAATATCAAGTTTCCTCTCTATGTGTTGAAAGTTTTGAAGTTATACTTGTTTTCCCTTCCTATGCTAGTTGATTCTTGCCCCAATAAATTATTTGCTCACAAAATCCCTATGCATAGTAAGTGTGTTAGACTTAAAATTTCTAGTCATATGCTTCATGATGCTCCCGTTATGTTTCAATTCTTTACTTTTATGTGAGCATCATTGAAATCATCAATGCCTAGCTAAAAAGTTTTACAGAAATGTGCTTGTGTGGAGGCAACCCAATATTTGTACCTGCTATTTTTGTGTGTTCACATGATTAAGCTACTGTATTAATCATGTTTTATAGACTTTGTTTCAATAAACTACCAAGTAAAGCCTTCGGGATAGTGTGGATGATAGTTGACTTGATTATGTGCAAAAACAAAACCTTTGTGCCAAGTTCTGGAATTACCATAATTCACTTGGATGTGATAAAATTATGAAAATTTTACACATGATTTATATACAAATTGCCTGCTTTTTCTTATTTTTTCAGAATATTTGGACTTACACAAGTATGGTTCTAACTCAGATCATTACAGACTATTATGTTTTTGACAGAATCTGTTTTGTTTGCATAGTTTTCTTGTTTTAGCATTTCCTTAGCTTATATTGAGTGGTATAAATTGTGGAAATGATAGATTACAATATGCATTATTTGAAAAAAATTGGATCTTGTCTTGACAGTACCAAAGTGAATGATTTATTTATTATCATACAAACCTATCTCACGAGTTCCGTTAAATTTTTCGTGATTGAAGTTTTCAAGTTTTGCGTGAGATATCGATACGAACATAATAAGGAGTAGAAAGAACCTTACATTGGGGATGCCAGAGGCACCCCAAGGTAATATTCAAGGAAGACTCAAGCGTCTAAGCTTGGGGATGCCCCGGAAGGCATCCCCTCTTTCGTCTTCAAAAGTATCGGTATATCTTACTTGGAGCTATATTTTTATTCGTCACATGATATGTGTTTTGCTTGGAGGGTATTTTCATTTTGATTGCTGTTTTAATAAAGTAATTGGATCTGAAATCTTGATTTGCATAGAGTCCTCACATAGCTACTTAATTGATTGACTGCTCATCGATCTTCACTTACATCTCTCAGAGTAGTTTTTCATTCACTCAAGTGCTTCACTTATATCCTAAGAGTAAATTGTTGAATGAATTGAATATCATAAAGTTGAAATTATATGTGCTTCATATGCTTGCATCATCACTACAAAAAGAGATACATCTGTGACATTATGCCCGAACGAAAAAAAATTGTCATGGTTATGACACTTCTATGATGATAATTGTGACAAAAACATGTATCATCATAGATTTAGTGGGCTCCTACTTCTATGACAAAAAATCATGACAGAAAATGGGCTTTTCGTCCTGGGCGGGCCGGGGACGCACATGCATGACATTCTTTGGGATGTCCATGACATAAAAAATCATAGTAGAAGTGAGGGTGAGGAAATTTTGGTGGAGTTACACCTGGCTGACTCCATCACCTCCAAGGCTCCGTCCGTCTGACCGATCCTCCGATCTCGGCCACCATGACCTTCTCCACTGTTGTCTCCTCCATGGAAATCGAGAAGCCGACATGTCCCAAGGTGTCATCAACCAACAAAGCTTCGCGCCATGCCCTTAGAACCCCTGTAGGCTGATATGGACGTGCATGACTGGATTCTAATCGATCCAAATATCCATAGCAAGATCTCTAACAGCCGTTCTGAAACACGTCGATGGCCAGATCGAGAAGCACCGATCATGCAGGCCGTTGCCATCATGCGAGAAGAGCAAGAGGCCCGTTGCTGTCATGCGAGAAGAGCAAGAGGACCATTGCTACTTCTTGAGCTTGTGTTGGTTTTTCCCTTGAAGAGGAAAGGGTGATGTAGCAAAGTAGAGATAAGTATTTCCCTCACTTGAGAACCAAGTTATCAATCCAGTAGGAGAAACACGCAAGTCCCCAATATATGCACCTACACAAACAATCAAACACTTGCACCCAATGCGATAAAGGGGTTGTGAATCCCTTCACGGTCACTTGCAAAGGTGAGATGTGATAGAGACAGATATAAAAGATTACTAGAAGGTAAAAGTAAATAAAAGTAAATAAATTGCAGCAAGGTATTTTTGGTAGTTTTGATATATAGATCTGAAAATATATAAAAGGAAAATAGACCCGGGGGCCATAGGTTTCACTAGAGGCTTCTCTCTGGAAGGAAAATAATACGGTGGGTGAACAAATTACTGTCGAGCAATTGATATAAAAGCGCAAAGTTATGATGATATCCAAGGCAATGATTATGAATATAGGCATCACGTCCGTGTCAAGTAGATCGACTCCTGCCTGCATCTACTACTATTACTCCACACATCGACCGCTATCTAGCATGCATCTAAAGTATTAAGTTCATAAAGAACGGAGTAACGCCTTAACTAAGATGACATGATGTAGAGGGATAAGCTCAAGCAATATGATGAAAACCCCATCTTTTTATCCTTGATGGCAACAATGCAATACGTGTCTCGCTACCCCTACTTTGTCACTTGGTGAAATCACGCAAGATTGAACCCAAAACTAAGCACCTCTCCCATTGCAAGAAAAACCAATCTAGTTGGCCAAACCAAACCGATAATTCGAAGAGAAATACAAAGATATTAAATCATGCATACAAGAATTCATAGAAGATTCAAATAATATTCATAGATAAGCTGATCATAAATCCACAATTCATCGGATCTCGACAAACACACCGCGAAAGAAGATTACATCGGATAGATCTCCAAGAACATTAAGGAGAACATGGTATTGAGAATCAAAGAGAGAGAAGAAGCCATCTAGCTACCAGCTATGGACCCATATGTCTGTGGTAAACTACTCACGCTTCATCGGAAGGGCAATAGGGTTGATGTCGATGCCCTCCGTGATCGAATCCCCCTCTGTCAGGATGCCGGAAAAGGCCCCAAGATGGGATCTCACGAGAACAGAAGGTTACGGTGGCGGGAAAGTTTTTTGGTGGACGCTTCTGGTGGTTCGGGAATATTTGAGAATTTATAGGCCGAAGAATAGGGTTAGGAGAGCTCCGAGGGACCCGCAAGGCAGGGGAGCGCCCCCCCCCCCCCGGGGGCGCGCCCTGCACCCTTGTCGTCGCCTTGGGACTCTTCTGACTTGGTTCCCAAGTCCTACGTGTGTCTTCTGGTCCAAGAAAAATCATCGTGAAGTTTTATTCCATTTGGACCCCATTTGATATCCCTTTTCCGCGAAACTCAAAAACAAGGAAAAAACAAAAACTTGCACTAGGCTCTGGGTTAATAAGTTAGTCCCAAAAATAATATAAAATAGCATATTAATGCAAATAAAACATACAAAACAGATAATATAATAGCATGGAACAATAAAAAATTATAGATACGTTGGAGACGTATCAGCATCCCCAAGCTTAATTCCTACTCGTCCTCGAGTAGGTAAATGATAAAAACAGAATTTTTGATGTGGAATGCTACCTAACATATTTATCCATGTAATTTTATTTATTGTGGCATGAATTTCAGATCAATAACATTCAAAACAAAAGTTTAGTATTGACAAAAATGTTGGGGAACGTAGAATGCAATTTCAAAAAATATCCTACGATCACGCAAGATCTATCTAGGAGATGCATAGCAACGAGAGGGGGAGAGTGTGTCCACATACCCTCGTAGACCGAAAGCGGAAGAGTTAGGTTAACGCGGTTGATGTAGTCAAACGTCTTCACGATCCAACCGATCCAAGTACCAAACGTACGGCACCACCGTGTTCAGCACACGTTCAACTCGATGACGTCCCTCGAACTCTTGATCCAGTAGAGGGTCGAGGGAGAGTTCCGTCAGCACGACGGTGTGGTGATGGTGTTGGTGATGTGATCCGCGTAGGGCTTCGCCTAAGCACTACGACGCTATGACCGGAGGAGTAAACTTTGGAGGGGGCACCGCACACGGCTAAGAGAATATATGTTGTGCTATGGGGTGCCCCCTGCCCCTGTATATAAAGGAGGAGAGGGAGGAGGCCGGCCATGGGCCACGCCATAAGGGGGGGAAACCGACTAGGACTCCTAGTCCTATTAGCCTCCCCTTCCTTCCAACGGAGGGGAAAGGGGGAAGGAGAGGAGAGAAGGAGGGAAATGGGGGTCGTGCCTCCTCCCCTTCCTATTCGGACTCCCCTTGGGGGGGGGGCGCCTCCCCCTTGTGGACTGTCCCCTCTTCTCTCCCAATGGCCCATAAGGCCCATGATTCCCCCCGGGGGGTTTCAGTAACCCCTCGGTATTCCGGAAAAATACCCGAATCACTCGGAACCATTCGATCTCCGAATACTACCTTCCAATAAATGAATCTTTACCTCTCGACCATTTCGAGACTCCTCGTCATGTCTGTGATCTCATCCGGGACTCCAAACAAACTTCGGTCACCAAAACACATAACTCATAATACAAATCATCATCAAACGTTAAGCGTGCGGACCCTACGAGTTCGAGAACTATGTAGACATGACCGAGACACATCTTTGGTCGATAACCAATAGCGGAACCTGGATGCTCATATTGGCTCCTACATATTCTACGAAGATCTTTATCGGTCAAACCGCATAACAACATACGTCATTCCCTTTGTCATCGGTATGTTACTTGCCCGAGATTCGATCGTCGGTATCATCATACCTAGTTCAATCTCGTTACCGACAAGTCTCTTTACTCGTTCCGTAATGCATCATCCCGCAACTAACTCATTAGTCACATTGCTTGCAAGGCTTATAGTGATGTGCATTACCGAGAGGGCCCAGAGATACCTCTCCGATACACGGAGTGACAAATCCTAATCTTGATCTATGCCAACCCAACAAACACCTTCGGAGACACTAGTAGAGCATCTTTATAATCACCCAGTTATGTTGTGACGTTTGATAGCACACAAGGTGTTCCTCCAGTATTCGGGAGTTGCGTAATCTCATAGTCAGAGGAACATGTATAAGTCATGAAGAAAGCAATATCAATAAAACTAAACGATCAATATGCTAAGCTAATGGATGGGTCTTGTCTATCACATCATTCTCTAATGATGTGATCCCGTTCATCAAATGACCACACATGTCTATGTTTAGGAAACATAACCATCTTTGATCAATGAGCTAGTCAAGTAGAGGCATACTAGGGACACTCTGTTTTGTTTATGTATTCACACATGTACTAAGTTTCTGGTTAATACAATTTTAGCATGAATAATAAACATTTATCATGATATAAGGAAATATAAATAACAACTTTATTATTGCCTCTAGGGCATATTTCCTTCAGTCTTCCACTTGCACTAGAGTCAATAATCTAGATTACATAGTAATGATTCTAACACCCATGGAGTCTTGGTGCTGATCATGTTTTGCTCGTGGAAGAGGCTTAGTCAACGGGTCTGCAACATTCAGATCCGTATATATTTTGCAAATCTCTATGTCTCCCTCCTTGACTTGATCGCGGATGGAATTGAAGCGTCTCTTGATGTGTTTGGTTCTGTTGTGAAATCTAGATTCCTTTGCCAAGGGAATTGCTCCAGTATTGTCACAAAATATTTTCATTGGACCCAATGCACTAGGTATTACACCTAGATCGGATATGAACTCCTTCATTTGCTGCTTCCGAAGTAGCTATGTACTCCGCTTCACACGTAGATCCCTCCACGACGCTCTGCTTGGAACTGCACCAACTGACAGCTCCACCATTCAATATAAATACGTATCCGGTTTGTGACTTAGAGTCATCCGGATCAGTGTCAATGCTTGCATCGACGTAACCATTTACGACAAGCTCTTTGTCACCTCCATAAACGAGAAACATATCCTTAGTCCTTTTCAGGTATATCAGGATGTTCTTGACCGCTGTCCAGTGATCCACTCCTGGATTACTTTGCTACCTCCCTGCTAAACTTATAGCAAGGCACACATCAGGTCTGGTACACAGCATTGCATACATTATAGAACCTATGGCTGAGGTATAGGGAATGACTTTCATTTTCTCTCTATCTTCTGCATTGGTCGGGCATTGAGTCTGATTCAACTTCACACCTTGTAACACAGGCAAGAACCCTTTCTCTGACTGATCCATTTTAAACTTCTTCAAAAAATTTATCAAGGTATGTGCTTTGTGAAAGTCCAATTAAGCGTCTTGATCTATCTCTGTAGATCTTGATGCCCAATATATAAGCAGCTTCACCGAGGTCTTTCATTGAAAAATTCTTATTCAAGTATCCTTTTATGCTATCCAGAAATTATGTATCATTTCCAATCAGCAATATGTCATCCACATATAATATTAGAAATGCTACAAAGCTCCCCCTCACTTTCTTGTAAATACAGGCTTCTCCTAAAGTCTGTATAAAACCATATGCTTTGATCACATTATCAAAGCGTATATTCCAACTCTGAGATGCTTGCACCAGTCCATAAATGGATCGCTGGAGCTTGGACACTTTGTTAGCGCCTTTAGGTTCGACAAAACCTTCTGGTTGCATCATATACAACTCTTCTTTAAGGAATCCATTAAGGAATGCAGTTTTGACATCCATTTGACAAATTTCGTAATCATAAAATGCGGCAATTGCTAACATGATTCGGATAGACTTATGCATCGCTATGGGTGAAAAGGTCTCATCGTAGTCAACTCCTTGAACTTGTCGAAAACCTTTCGCAACAAGTCGAGCTTTGTAGACAGTAACATTATCGTCAGCGTCAGTATTCTTCTTGAAGATCCATTTATTCTCTATGGCTTACCGATCAATGGGCAAGTCAACGAAAGTCGACACTTTGTTCTCATACATGGATCCCATCTCAGATTTCATGGCCTCAAGCCATTTCGCGGAATCTGGGCTCATCATCGCTTCCTCATAGTTCGTAGGTTCATCATGGTCTAGTAACATGACTTCCAGAATAGGGTTATCGTACCACTCTGGTGCGGAACGTACTCTGGTTGACCTACGAGGTTCAGTAGTAACTTGATCTGAAGTTTCATGATCATCATCATTAACTTCCTCACTAATTGATGTAGGCATCATTGGAACTGGTTTCTGTGATGAACTACTTACCAATTCGAGAGAAAGTACAATTACCTCATCAAGTTCTACTTTCCTCCCACTCACTTCTTTCGAGAGAAACTCCTTCTCTAGAAAGGATCCATTCTTAGCAACGAATATCCTGCCTTCGGATCTGTGATAGAAGGTGTACCCAACAGTCTCCTTTGGGTATCCTATGAAGATGTATTTCTCCGATTTGGGTTCGAGCTTATCAGGTTGAAGCTTTTTCACGTAAGCATCGCAGCCCCAAACTTTAAGAAACGACAGCTTAGGTTTCTTGCCAAACCACAGTTCATATGGTGTCGTCTCAACAGATTTAGATGGTGCCCTATTTAACGTGAATGCAACCGTCTCTAAAGCATAACCCCAAAACGATAGTGGTAAGTCGGTAAGAGACATCATAGATCGCACCATATCTAATAAACACTGGTACGCGTCAGTCCTATACAAACAGTTTTTAACCCCTTTCCGCGACGGCATTTGGAACCGTCACCTAGTGAGTGTGGGCGATAGGGGGGGTCCATCCCACACGGCCAAGAAACCATCGGTGATATGCCCTCCGGGCACACACGCTCGGCAAAATGAGGTCGTGTGCGACCGGCGAAGCTCAAATACGGAAATACGTAGAGTAGAGCTAAAAAAATACAATTATACGGCAAAATTGTTTCTGGTCGCAAGTACATCCCACACAGTCAGTCCCCGCTAAACGTTTCCGTTCGTATGTATATCCTACACAGTCGCTCCAAGGAAAACGGTTCTGTTCACAAGTACATCACACACAATTTTTCCCATTAAATCATTTGCGTTATTGAATGTATCACACACGGTCCGTAGAAGAAACTGTGTGGCAAAGGCTGTCCATCACACACAGTTTTTATGTGGTAAATGTTTGCGCAAGGTGGCCTAACGCAAGCAGTTTTCAAGAGAAAGTCGTGTGTGATTGTTCATTGATCCAACACGATTTATTCCTAGAAACTGTGTGCGTTGCCTGAGGTCATCGCCCACGGTATTTTTTCAACAACCGTTTGCAACAGCAAAACCCAATTAGCAGGCTAATTCCCCATTAGCAGGCTAATTGCCCTATTATTAATAATCCATTTATTAATCTAATTGACATTCATATTAAGCATATAATATATTTCATTTCCATATTAAGGAAGCAGAATTTCATAATTGAAATACATCAGAGTTCAACATGATATAGCTTCAGCACTCAGCTACCCCATTACAAAACTGCACCAGCACCAACTTTCACATGCAATATGTAGAACCTTTCGAAATTAGCATCATAGACGGTATATAGACAGATGCGTCTCATCTGGAAAACTGCTGAAGCGGAAGGCGAATAATGAGCTTTCATTCATGTTGAAGGTCTTTGCAACTTTAGGCCAGTGCCTGTGGATGATTGACCGTTCGTCCTTCGTCCTCTTCAGGAACACTTCAATATTGAACCGTGGGTGTTGTATGAAAACCTTCCTCGCCTCTTGTCCATAGAGGTGGGTTGATAGGTAATCATCAGTGAACTGCTTTGGAAAGGCCTGAAAACAAGGATGTGCATAAATATCTTCTCTATATTAGAAATGGGGCAAAGGAATAAAAAAAGGCAAGGTATAATAGTTAGTACCATCTTGTAGTGAACTGATGTCTTCTTCATTGTGCAGACAAAGATCTTATTGTTTTTTGTCGCTAATTTCTTTATCCTAACAATCTTTCTGAGTTTCTTGATTTGATTGATATTGGACAAATCATTTCCCCATATGCAAAAAGGGTCGAACAGTGGGTCAAAACCTCTAACAGCAGGACCTACATGTGGAAGACCAAATTGTTAAAAACCAAAATATTAGAATGGTTCCTACAATTGCACAATAATTTGCTATAAGAGAACGAACTATGCACGTGCTAACCTCGATTGTAAACCTCAGTGCTTCCCATTGTTTCCCTGCAACACATATAAGGTAGTTAGTCATCAGGTTAAGTAAGGGTTCGCATGCTATCAGTAAAATATGTTGATGAAAAATAAGCACATTGTAGATTCATCAGATTAATTCAAGCCACATGGAAAACCCATTTATCCAAACCAAGCATGATTAAGAACTAGGAAATATAGCACTTGTATATGTTTCTCAAGTATTAAGTGCAGCCAAATTCGATTTATTCCTCACATGCACAACAATACAAAATTCTACCCACGACAATTGGACATCGCAGTGTAGAATTGAACCAAGCAGTTAGCTAAACACCACAACAAATGAACCAAACATTAACTGAGCACCACATTGCACAATATAACATACTCCTAATAGAAGATCAGACAGTTAACCAAACCAAGCATGCTTAACAACTTGGAAATATAGCAATTGTATTTGTTTCTCATGTATTTAGTACAACCAAATTCGATTTATTCCTCACATGGTACACAATAACAGAATGCAGCCACAACAATTGAACATCGCATTGCAGAATTGAACCAAGCAGTTAACTAAACACCACAACAAATGAACCAAACATTAACTGAGCACCACATTGCACAATATAACATACTCGTAATAGAAGATCACACAGTTAACCAAACCAAGCATGCTTAACAACTTGGAAATATTGCACCCTAAAGAATTGAACATCACATTTGCAGAATTGAACCAAGCAGTTAACTGAACACCACATTGCACGACATATAGAACATATACACTATAGCAGAAGATTGCATGGTAAAAATAGATAACACAATTCACTAGAATTTGTTAAGGAAAGGCATTAGCTAGCAAACTGAACATGGGTCCTTATAGTGAGCTAATAAGACAAGATACTCCTCATTGTCGGAGATATCGATGATGATTGGCTCCTTGGACGTGGAAGAGGGCGAGGCCTCCGCATCGTGGGTGCCCTCGTTGTAGTGGTCAGTTGGCTGAGCCGCTCCGGGCACCAACCTGCTGGCTCTCGAGATGAGGTAAGCACGTGCACGCTGAGAAAACACCTCGCAGTCTTCGTCGAAGGCACCGACGGTGGCCTCGAGAAAACGCCATGAACTATCGTTTAAAGCAGCCAACCGCGTCGCGGCGTCGGTGCGTGAGGCGTCAACAGTGGCCTCGACGGCGAGGTGCTCCTCCAAGATCTGGGGGTCGGCAGGACGGTTAACATTTCGCCATACATTCAATTCAAACCTGCTTATGGGCAGCCAAAATTAATAGAAAAGAGTTCACCTAACATTTCAATTGCATTTGTTTGAGCACCAAGGACGCAACAAATCATCATATTTTGCATGTATTTCAGCCAAAAAAATCTAATAGTTCACCTAACTTCTTGGTTACATTTGGTTTCTGTGCCAAGGACGTAACGGGTCATCTAGTTTGGATGAAAAGTGTGAATGGCTAATTAGTGTATAAAATGCCAAATAACGGCTAAAAATTTGAATTCACTCAAATTATGTTATGAATATGCGTTTTGAGATAAATTTAAATGTAATATGATTTACTTGTTCTCAATCAAAACATTTGAAAAACATTTTATTCAATGTTTTAAAAGTGTAACTTAAGACATATCGGAAACATCACTTGTTTGATAGGTAGGGAATATTCTATAATTAAAAAATATAAATCATAGACCCTACTTTTGAATTAAAGGAAATATAAATGATAGATCCTATTTTTTATATATAATTAAAAGAAAAACATGAGTTAACTACAAATGTTTTTCAACTTGAAATTTCGCATATCATTAGAACATCACCCTCTTAACATCCCATTTGTTCAGATTTTGTCAAAACTTTCAAAGGTGGTTTCTACGGAGTTTTCATTGAATGTTGGTTTGCATGTGATATTCTCTCATGAAAACTAACATTTGGTGAAAACTGATGAAAATTAAACCATGCGAAAATGATGGTTTGAAGTTTCGGAAAATCCTAAAAAAACAGAATGTAAGAGGGTAACGTCCTATTGACATGTGGAATTCCAAGTTCAAACATATTACTGGATGTGAGCTATAAAAATAACAAAATCAACATTGAATAGTGTCGTACGTAACGTTCCTATTCACGGCTGAATTTGATTTTCCATAGCTCGCATCCCATAATGTTTTGCAACCTGGAATTTTGCATAGCAATAGAACATTGCGGAGCTATGCCCAATGCTGCAGGGGCCACAACCCCAGCCTTGACTAGTTTGTGAAGAATTTTTTTGGGGGATGGTTGAGATTCAAAAAATAGGGTATTTTGCCCCCGAAAATTGGTGTTTTATCTTTTTGGTAGAACATCACCCTCTAATTATAATAGTTAGTACCATCTTGTAGTGAACTGATGTCTTCTTCATTGTGCAGACAAAGATCTTGTTGTTTTTTGTCGCTAATTTCTTTATCCTAACAATCTTTCTGAGTTTCTTGATTTGATTGATATTGGACAACTCATTTCCCCATATGCAAAAAGGGTCGAATAGTGGGTCAAAACCTCTAACAGCAGGACCTACATGTGGAAGACCAAATTGTTAAAAACCAAAATATTAGAATGGTTCCTGCAATTGCACAATAATTTGCTATTAGAGAATGGACTATGCACGTGCTAACCTCGATTGTAAACCTCAGTGCTTCCCATTGTTTCCCTGCAACACATATAAGGTAGTTAGTCATCAGGTTAAGTAAGGGTTCGCATGCTATCAGTAAAATATGTTGATGAAAAATAAGCACATTGTAGATTCATCAGATTAATTCAAGCCACATGGAAAACCCATTTATCCAAACCAAGCATGATTAAGAACTAGGAAATATAGCACTTGTATATGTTTCTCAAGTATTAATTGCAGCCAAATTCGATTTATTCCTCACATGCATAACAATACAAAATTCTACCCACGACAATTGGACATCGCAGTGTAGAATTGAACCAAGCAGTTAGCTAAACACCACAACAAATGAACCAAACATTAACTAAGCACCACATTGCACAATATAACATACTCCTAATAGAAGATCAGACAGTTAACTAAACCAAGCATGCTTAACAACTTGGAAATATAGCAATTGTATTTGTTTCTCATGTATTTAGTACATCCAAATTCGATTTATTCCTCACATGGTACACAATAACAGAATGCAGCCACAACAATTGAACATCGCATTGCAGAATTGAACCAAGCAGTTAACTAAACATTACAACAAATGAACCAAACATTAACTGAGCACCACATTGCACAATATAACATACTCGTAATAGAAGATCAGACAGTTAACCAAACCAAGCATGCTTAACAACTTGGAAATATTGCACCCTAAAGAATTGAACATCACATTTGCAGAATTGAACCAAGCAGTTAACTGAACACCACATTGCACGACATATAGAACATATACACTATAGCAGAAGATTGCATGGTAAAAATAGATAACACAATTCACTAGAATTTGTTAAGGAAAGGCATTAGCTAGCAAACTGAACATGGGTCCTTATAGTGAGCTAATAAGACAAGCTACTCCTCATTGTCGGAGATATCGATGATGATTGGCTCCTTGGACGTGGAAGAGGGCGAGGCCTCCGCATCGTGGGTGCCCTCGTTGTAGTGGTCAGTTGGCTGAGCCGCTCCGGGCACCAACCTGCTGGCTCTCGAGATGAGGTAAGCACGTGCACGCTGAGAAAACACCTCGCAGTCTTCGTCGAAGGCACCGACGGTGGCCTCGAGAAAACGCCATGAACTATCGTTTAAAGCAGCCAACCGCGTCGCGGCGTCGGTGCGTGAGGCGTCAACAGTGGCCTCGACGGCGAGGTGCTCCTCCAAGATCTGGGGGTCGGCAGGACGGTTAACATTTCGCCATACATTCAATTCAAACCTGCTTATGGGCAGCCAAAATTAATAGAAAAGAGTTCACCTAACATTTCAATTGCATTTGTTTGAGCACCAAGGACGCAACAAATCATCATATTTTGCATGTATTTCAGCCAAAAAAATCTAATAGTTCACCTAACTTCTTGGTTACATTTGGTTTCTGTGCCAAGGACGTAACGGGTCATCTAGTTTGGATGAAAAGTGTGAATGGCTAATTAGTGTATAAAATGCCAAATAACGGCTAAAAATTTGAATTCACTCAAATTATGTTATGAATATGCGTTTTGAGATAAATTTAAATGTAATATGATTTACTTGTTCTCAATCAAAACATTTGAAAAACATTTTATTCAATGTTTTAAAAGTGTAACTTAAGACATATCGGAAACATCACTTGTTTGATAGGTAGGGAATATTCTATAATTAAAAAATATAAATCATAGACCCTACTTTTGAATTAAAGGAAATATAAATGATAGATCCTATTTTTTATATATAATTAAAAGAAAAACATGAGTTAACTACAAATGTTTTTCAACTTGAAATTTCGCATATCATTAGAACATCACCCTCTTAACATCCCATTTGTTCAGATTTTGTCAAAACTTTCAAAGGTGGTTTCTACGGAGTTTTCATTGAATGTTGGTTTGCATGTGATATTCTCTCATGAAAACTAACATTTGGTGAAAACTGATGAAAATTAAACCATGCGAAAATGATGGTTTGAAGTTTCGGAAAAATCTAAAAAAACAGAATGTAAGAGGGTAACGTCCTATTGACATGTGGAATTCCAAGTTCAAACATATTACTGGATGTGAGCTATAAAAATAACAAAATCAACATTGAATAGTGTCGTACGTAACGTTCCTATTCACGGCTGAATTTGATTTTCCATAGCTCGCATCCCATAATGTTTTGCAACCTGGAATTTTGCATAGCAATAGAACATTGCGGAGCTATGCCCAATGCTGCAGGGGCCACAACCCCAGCCTTGACTAGTTTGTGAAGAATTTTTTTGGGGGATGGTTGAGATTCAAAAAATAGGGTATTTTGCCCCCGAAAATTGGTGTTTTATCTTTTTGGTAGAACATCACCCTCTAATTATAATAGTTAGTACCATCTTGTAGTGAACTGATGTCTTCTTCATTGTGCAGACAAAGATCTTGTTGTTTTTTGTCGCTAATTTCTTTATCCTAACAATCTTTCTGAGTTTCTTGATTTGATTGATATTGGACAACTCATTTCCCCATATGCAAAAAGGATCGAACAGTGGGTCAAAACCTCTAACAGCAGGACCTACATGTGGAAGACCAAATTGTTAAAAACCAAAATATTAGAATGGTTCCTGCAATTGCACAATAATTTGCTATTAGAGAATGGACTATGCACGTGCTAACCTCGATTGTAAACCTCAGTGCTTCCCATTGTTTCCCTGCAACACATATAAGGTAGTTAGTCATCAGGTTAAGTAAGGGTTCGCATGCTATCAGTAAAATATGTTGATGAAAAATAAGCACATTGTAGATTCATCAGATTAATTCAAGCCACATGGAAAACCCATTTATCCAAACCAAGCATGATTAAGAACTAGGAAATATAGCACTTGTATATGTTTCTCAAGTATTAATTGCAGCCAAATTCGATTTATTCCTCACATGCATAACAATACAAAATTCTACCCACGACAATTGGACATCGCAGTGTAGAATTGAACCAAGCAGTTAGCTAAACACCACAACAAATGAACCAAACATTAACTAAGCACCACATTGCACAATATAACATACTCCTAATAGAAGATCAGACAGTTAACTAAACCAAGCATGCTTAACAACTTGGAAATATAGCAATTGTATTTGTTTCTCATGTATTTAGTATAGCCAAATTCGATTTATTCCTCACATGGTACACAATAACAGAATGCAGCCACAACAATTGAACATCGCATTGCAGAATTGAACCAAGCAGTTAACTAAACACCACAACAAATGAACCAAACATTAACTGAGCACCACATTGCACAATATAACATACTCGTAATAGAAGATCACACAGTTAACCAAACCAAGCATGCTTAACAACTTGGAAATATTGCACCCTAAAGAATTGAACATCACATTTGCAGAATTGAACCAAGCAGTTAACTGAACACCACATTGCACGACATATAGAACATATACACTATAGCAGAAGATTGCATGGTAAAAATAGATAACACAATTCACTAGAATTTGTTAAGGAAAGGCATTAGCTAGCAAACTGAACATGGGTCCTTATAGTGAGCTAATAAGACAAGCTACTCCTCATTGTCGGAGATATCGATGATGATTGGCTCCTTGGACGTGGAAGAGGGCGAGGCCTCCGCATCGTGGGTGCCCTCATTGTAGTGGTCAGTTGCCTGAGCCGCTCCGGGCACCAACCTGCGGTCTCTCGAGATGAGGTAAGCACGTGCACGCTGAGAAAACACCTCGTAGTCTTTGTCGAAGGCACCAACGGTGGCCTCGAGAAAACGCCACGAACTGTCGTTTAAAGCAGCCAACCGCGTCGCGGCGTCGGTGCGTGAGGCGTTAACAGTGGCCTCGACGGCGAGGTGCTCCTCCAAGATCTGGGGGTAATATCTTGAATGCTGTGCAAAGAAAACAGACAGACAACACAATATATAAGTTCTGCTAGAACATTAAGTTGACGTACAGCCCTTTCTAAAAAAAGTTCAGGTAAAAAAATAGAACAGGTCATCTGACAAGATTCAGTTGCTACCTCAAATTAGAGCACATCCAGGCAGCCAACCCTACCTCTTCTCCCAAAGAAGCAGTAGCCTGCGCCGCGCGATGGAGTAGGCCCTGTGCCATCCATCGTTCCGAGCAACACGGGGAATGTCTGACGTTGACTCCTGTGAAGGACGTCGTCGACGGATTCGGGCACCAACGGCGGCGGCAGGACTTCGATTGATGGATTGACCACTTCTTCGACATGCACGAACACTCGATACAGGTACATCCCTAACATGGTCCGCGACGGCCTTGGTGGCGACGAATAGTACAACCCCGGTTCCTTCACCGGCATCTCAACACCAATCACCTTCGGTATGGTGGACGGCTTCTTCATCCATGCCATAACCGTCAGAGCCCAGCTGTCTGGAGGAACAAACATACTTACGAGCTCACCTCCAAGGTCGTTGATAAGCTCATTCATGGACTCGCTGTTCCAAGCACGTCGAGGCATGTCGTGGAAGGTAAGTTTTGTTAAAAACTCAAGCTCAGAGGGCACCGAGCCCCATCCTAGGTGCCACCAATCAAAGCTCACCAGCGCACCATCGCATAACAAACGCCGGGAAGATTCGAACACACGACTGCAGTCGAAAGTTGTCCGGAACCTGACGAAGAAATTAGCCGGTGGCGGGCAGACTTCGACGAGCAAGTCGCTTATTTGGATGCCGTGCGCAATGCCAAGAGCTTTGACAAGGTCGTCCGGCGAGACGGGAGGCCGGTCGCCGTTGATGGTTACCATCAGCACTTTGCTGGCAAACTGGTCATCAAGCGCCGCCATGCCACTATTGAGCGACAGCACGCAGCGCCCGAAGGCAGGACGAACCTCAGAATCTCCGGCTTGGAGATCCGCATTGACCGGCGACATGATAGTGCGCTTGAGTATAGGGAGTACAGGAGGGGGATTTGGGGGAATCTGGAGTAGGAATCGAGATTCCAGAGGTGGGGGAGGGGCGGTTGATTGGGGATGAAAATGTAGCATGAATTTCGAACACGCGCCAATATGCTCTCGGCGCGCAAGCGCACGAAAACACCGGTGGCGCCCACATGTCGGCCTAAGAGTCCCTATTCTTTTTTTTTGAGAGCTCGGCCTTTTTTTAGGATCTTTTTGAGAGCCCGGGCCGAGAGTCATAATTGACCTATTTGGCATTGCGTTACTACTCGGCCCATATTCAACGACACCGCACTGGCCCAAACAAGTGTACATCATCGAAAAGACACTGAGCTCAAATTATAACTTCAAAAAATGGAGATATACTCTGAACACTGGAGAATGGTGATGCCCTCATTTAGCCCACCAGCAGTTCGAGACAATAACAGTTCGAAACAACGATATATACAACATTCAAACACTGACTAGTGACTACTACTGACATAAACATCATGACATGATAGTTCATAAGAAGTCTTGCTACACCACCAAAATGCACCCATCTGCAGCGCTCAGACTCTCGTGATCCAGACGAGAATGACATTCTAAATAGAGGCAACTATTACATAGTAAGAGTGACATAGACGAGGATGACCAAATGGCAAGGAATATGCATAACAAAAGAGAGAACTACCCATCCAGAACAAGCAGCAAAGACAACAAGTCATTCGAAGAGGGATGATCCAACACCATAATAATTTGCAGCCCCGGTTCAGCCACCAGTGATCCGGAGACACCAGTACTCCACCCTTTCAACGCAACAGCCCAATTACCTATCAACCTGAAGGCTTGAACCACATCACTGCCTGTCGGACTCGACACATCCAAGGATCAAAGTTAATCCAGATGCCTTTGTCATTCTCACCTTCTTTTGGCTGCAGGCTGTATCATTGACAATCAGGGGAGTTTGCTCCCAAACTCCTAGGGCTCGCCCTGTAGACACAGTTTTCCATAGAAAACCGAGCCTCTCTGCCATCAAGGTCCTTGCCAATGGTGATCTCCTGGTTAATCGGATAATTGAGTCCGAGAAACAAAGAGTATGAACCAAGGCTGTTTACCCGCCTCCAACTCAAAAATCCTGCAGGCCCCAACAAGCTGGTATCCTGCTCATAGATGTAGCAGCCACTGTCCGGATACTCACGTATTTCACGGTGCTTGCATACAGTGGGTTTTTGCAATATAACTTTTCCGGCTCATGTGTCCGAATGATCATCTGTCTTTTGCCGTCCTCTGATCGAGCGAGGAACCAGTTGTGCTTCCCTATTTTTGGCAAAGGTGGTGTGATTACAAAGGGCAATAACTGTAGGGACACTGCATCATATAAAAAAGGATAGGCATTGTTAATGTAAGATCAGCATTGTTCAGAGTATGAGTAGGATAATGCAAGAAACAACATTGATATGTCCCTATTGGAACTAGGAGGAAAACAGGGAAATGTATACTGGGTTCGAAAATATAGAAGTGCCATGCATGGTTATATCTCACAATCGATTCTTCACAGGAAACTACCATGTCATGCATGTTATGTAATAATGTTCTGTCCTCACAAACAAATTCTTCAAGGAAACTAACATACCATGCATTGTTATATACTCATGTTCTGTGGGCAAAATTTTTGTGATCATATTATTCTAGCTATTGATTGCTGAAGGGCGAACATAGGTATGTGCACATGGTAAGCATTACAGGATTTCACTACTTCAAAATATAGAGTTCTCCATATGCACATTTGCTTCCCTAATGTATGGTTAGATGAAATCAACAGTGTGATGCATGTTTCTACATCATGAAAATGAGGAAACTAACATGGCCATTGATACACACTCATATTTAGTAGTATATAGTACTATGAAATAAGGAGAATATCAATATCTTCCTAACAGTTTGATTATTCAGGGGTACAAATTGGCTGTTATGACATGGTCACAATCGCATGAATTAACTCATTCCAAATATAGCTGATTTATGGCGTCTCTAATACATTGCCATAGTTCTACTCAAATTCTGCTCAAACAGGGATATGTTAATCATCATAAAAAGTTCAAACAGTGTCATGGCGTCATCATTAACATCAGACAGAAACAAGTTACACGCGCTGTCCCAGCAATACGTGGTGCCATCTACTTTGTCGATCGCGTAGATGATGCCATTATGTTCAATAGCATCACAGAAGTGTGTATCAGCTTTGATGACGATCCACTGTGAGCTGAGCTGTCTCCAGCGAAAGAAGGCACCGGCAGAAAGATAGGCGAGTCCCTTGTCGAACAAAACAATTAGCTTAAAGTCTGCATAATCCGCATGTCGTGTGGGCACTTGGCAGATCACAATCTTCTGCAAAACAAGGTGCGTCCAACTAACGACGTAATCTAGATGACTTGGACCGCGAAGGTAAAACTCTATATCATCCAACGGAGGAAGGATAATCTCATGGGAGGACCGGAAGTTCACGAGCACCAACTTTTCCCCGTCTTCTCTGACGACAGCCATCCAGTGGGAGTTCATGCCGACCCAATACATACCTGTAAGAAGTTTCGGGCCATGGTGATCGGATCGAAGTGGAGAGAAATGATGTACGGCGACCCACTACATACCTGCAAAGAAGTTTCGGCTAATGGAGGTCGGATTGAAGTCGAGGGGCATCATGTACGCCTCCGTATCATGGTGAGCAAATCTCGCAAGACCAGATAGCAGCAAGCAGGGTGTCTTGAAAAGCTTAGGCCTCGCTTCGACAATGGCCGTGTGCATGCCCCTCGAGCATGCAGCCAGCCGCAGGGCGCTCAACATATCCATACACAAACAACAGAGTTCGAGGACGTCATTGGGGAGATTGCTCCAATCGCCGCTCATATGGATGCTACACGGTTCGCGTTCGGCCATGGTGGAGTTTGGAAGGTGGGGTTTTGGGGGGCTTGATTTACGGGGGAGAAGGCTTTCGGTGCTGGAGCGGCTAGCGAGGAAATAGTGGTACTGGGAGAGGAGAGCGAGGCGAGGGTACGCGGGGGCACAGTGAGATGATGAAGAGTGACCTCAGGATCTTCGACGAGATGGAGATGGAGATGGAGTGGTGCTAGGGGAGAGGGAGACGAGGCGAGGCATGCTATACAGCGGCGGTGACAGTGACTGCACAGTGCACAAGGTGAGGCTGACTTTGGTAACCCGGACACGCCGCCAGGACTGGTGTCACCTCGGGCGCAGGGTCTTGTCACTTCACTGTGAGGACCGGATGAATAATATTATTTTGACCATCAAGTGTACCACAGTTGTACTAGTACTAGTAGTAGGAGTAGTAGGAACATGAGTAGTACTCCCGTGCTAGCATGCCTCTGGGTTCACTTCATCCTACAGGTATCATCCATATTGCGAGCAGAACCAAATTCTCGTGCATGCGGAAGCGCGAAGAAGGACTTTTCTTTTTTTGAGGATAACCGCATATTCCGTAACCGTAGTAGGAACATGAGTAGTACTCCCTCAGGTCCTCTTTTGTCTGCGCATAACTTTTTTCAGTATCTCTACTCCTAATGGAGCAGTTGGTAGTCTCGCTTCAAGGTTTTTTTCATCCCACCTCCCATGGTTTTTTTGGTACCTCCTCCCACCTTCGCTGGTTTTTTTTCATAGATTTTTTTTTCGTCCCCTCCCCCCACTTCATCGGTTTATTTTCGCGTCACCCTCTCACACAACGAAAGAAATCTGAACAGATCAGAACTTTCCATACTAGCGCAAGTTATTTAGTAATGTAGAATCAATCACGAACAATCTCTAAAGATCAAATCTAAATTAATTAACCTTACCTTAAATCACTCAATCACATTAATTAGAAAACAAATAATTGATTTTCAGAAAATCGCTCAATCACATTAGCCTTACCTTAACTCACGGATGGTAATCAATCTCCAAACAATGGAAACAATACATCGAGGGAGCAGTAAATAAACTCCCTTTCTTATGACATGTATATGATCTTCCCTTCGATCTCCGTTGTCGAGCGGTCTTGATTCTCGAGGCCGATGCTTGGGCTGTGTCACTGGGTCACGACGGTGCCGGAGGACAAGGACGGCGAGGCCGGGTGCAGCGGCACCGCGTTGGCCGCGGCCGGTGAAGGGGGCAAAGAAGGGCGGCTTCCCTGGCCCTGGGAGTTGGTGCGGTGGAAGCGGCACCTGAAGGACCCGGCGTGGGTGGCCGGCGCGCAAACGCACTTGGAAGCGGGCCCGTGGCCCGCGCCGGACGGTGCCGACGCTGACCCGGCCACCTCCTCCGCGTATTCTTGGAGCTGTGGCTGGCCGATTTACATGAAATTAATTCCCTCAGTTGTGATGGCAAATATAATACACATAATCCATATTGTTATGCACTAGCGTGTGTGTGTGTGAAATAGATGGATTATGGGCCCGTACCCAATAAGATGGATATGTGTGTGTGTGTATTAGAGAGAGAGAGAGGGAGAGGGGGAGAGAGAGTGAGGAAGAGGGAGGGAGAGAGTGTGTGTGTGAGGATTTGATGGTAAAAAAGGTCGCCAATGTCACTTGATATGTATGAGAATATAAATATTGAACTCTTAAAGTTAATGTGGCCCCGTTGCAACGCACAGGCGTTCTTGTAGTTTCTCTAATTAGTCTGCGTATATACCCTTTTTCATGCGCCCATTTCCCTTCATGCCCCGCATTCACAACATTAATTAGCGTACGCATGAGCAGCTGTAGCCAGACTCCAGCCAATAAACTGCAGCATGCAAGTGGGCCATTCTATGCGCGTGGGAGAGAGAAAAGGCAACCGAAGAGCCCGTCCAATCCATTGCATGCAACACTCAAACAACCGCAGCTCTCCTCATCCATGCGCATAACTTCTCCCATTTACTTCTCCATCGGGAACCGATTTTCCTTGGCTTCTTCACTACTCCTTGATCTTCATTGCATCCAAACCACGCTGCATTCACATTGTTTTAACCTCTTCACATCCTCCTGGAGTAATTCTGAAGCCCCTATAAATAATCATCTTCTTGAGTTAGACTAGCCATCTAATCCTAATTCTCCAAACCATAGCCCTCTGGTCCAGCGGTTCCAAATGGAGAAAGAGATCGAGATGCAGGTTTTAAGCGTCCAACATGTCCTCGTCGAAGGCTCGTTGAGCATAGTTGCCATAGTCACCGACCACCAAAGGGTTGTTCGGAACTGGATCAACAATGTATCCAACTCCCTCCAAAAGGTGGAGATGAATGTCATCGGTCTCGATGCAGAGTACACGGAGCGTGCCATTGGGAAGATCCAACGTGCCGCCGTCCTTCAGCTGTGCCTCGAAGATGATGTTCTGGTGTACCACATCATACACGCGCCCTCCATACCAGATGAGCTTCACGATTTCTTGTCTCGGGAGGACATATACTTATGTGGGGCAGCCATCGCAGGGGACAAACAGAAGTTGAAGCCGTACAACCTTGATTTGAAAAGCATCACTGACCTACAAACCAAAATAAAAATTCCTGTAGAAGATTGTGATAAACCGACACCATCCCTATTCGACGTAGCAAATTTTGTGCTCGGAACAAATCTTCAGAAGGGTGACGAGACGCTGGCATTAAGGTCGTCTGGATGGGAGAATTATCCCTTAATGTACGAGCGGATAAAATATGCTGCCCTCGATGCCCGTGTGAGTTTCAAGATAGCTGCAAGGTCCATAGAGCTTGTTGCGAAGCCGTCTCCCACAGAAAATGAGAACAAGAAGAAGAAGAAGAAGAAGATGCCGCACCAGCAGTAGGGCATTATGGATGGATGAACTATTTCCTCTCTTGTAAAAAAATTTATTCCCTCTCTATGTATATTGATATAGATGGACTATTTCGATGGTGTGCATGTCTTTGGAACAAGTAGTACCGTGGGTCCGCTTGACTATAAGGAACTATTTATCCACCTAGCTTTCTCTACTACTCCTTCTAGTGATCGGTATGCAATGCATGTGTCCGTAGACATGACAGCTTGTCCATGGAAGTTCAACTATGGCAACCATCATGTTTCATCCACTGCCACTCGCGATTCCCATGACGTTGCTCCAACCCACGGCACCACGTCCCCCGACGTGCGCCTCACCCCTCTCGGCCGCACCGCCCCTCTGCCTTTGTGTGCATGACATGTGGGCCAACTGAAATGCGGCGAGCATCAAGTTTCTACCACAGCCACACGCGATCCCCATGACGCCGCTCGAACCCATGACACCACACGTCCCCCGACCTGCGGCTCACCCCTCTCGGCCCCACTGCCCCTCTGCCTTCGGGAGCATTACATGTGGACCAGCCACCTATCGGGTCCACATGTTTTTGATTCAAAGGCAGGCATCGTAAGGCGCTGAAGCTCAGACCCGAGGGCCCCGAGAGGTAAATGTAACTCCTGCGCCAGGCCTTGTGGTGCTACCGCTGCACGAACTCGTGGCAAACTCGAGATTTGTTTCTTTACTATACATGCACGCAACGATTTAATGGACACTGTAATCTCAACATGTGATGGGGAGATCTAAATTTGAATTTGAAACTTATAAAACAAAAAAAATTCAAAACAAATAAACTGGGAGAGAGGGAGTATACTGTTGGATGTGTCCCATACGAAACAAGTCCCCTGGTTTGTCACCGCGAAGATGCGGTTAGAAAGGAGCACAGCGTCTTCGTACTCGTACGGCAACAAATCGGCCGCAGACAGCATCGTCCACCTTTGATCGCCATGTGCAAGGTTCGTGCTATCTTCTTCAATCTCACCGTGGTTCCATCGTACCAATTCAGGCGGTGGCCCGTTGCATGGCTGATCCCAATGTTGGACAAAGGTTCTATGGGAACGGTGTCACCATTGTAAATGTTGTGCAAATTGATGTTGGTACCCTCCCGTACATATGCAAGCCAATCTCCACTCGCACCGAGCCTAACCTGTGAAACAGTGGGCAGGGGGAGAATTAGGAAATGGACACGGAAGTAGTCTTTAGAATGCATTTACTACGTGATGAAACTCATCTTACCTGCTCATCGGACAAAATCCGAGTGCCCCTCAACATCGGCTTCTCAAGGGGCGTCAACTTGCAACTACGGCCACGCCGCGCTGGAGAGACCCCCAAGGAAACATCCTCGTGCGTTGCACAGAACATCAAGATGCATTTGTATGAGTAGTTTATCTTGTGAGAGAAAAGGATGAGCGAGGGAAGGCCTTATTTGCAAATGTGGAGAGGGGTGTAGGTTTCTTTTTGCAAAATTGACATAGTTTTCTTCCTATCCATCATATATAAATCGGACGGCCTATAAAAAAGCAGAGTTGGTGATGATGGTGTGCCTGCCATCCTGCAATATGGGTCGTCCGATCTATATCTAACGAATAGGAAGGAAACTATGACAATTTACACGCACTCCTCTCCACATTTGCAGATAAGGCCTTCCTTCGTTCATCCTTTTCTCCCACAAGATCTTGATGTTCCATGCAACGCACGGGCATCTTGCTTGTATAAGAGGGGTGTGGTTTTTTTGCAAAATTGCCATAGTTTCCTTCCTATCCGTCAGATATAAATCGGACGGCCTATACTGCAGGATGGCAGGCACACCATCATCAACAACTCTGTTTTTTTATAAGAATAAGAGTAGAGTAGAGATAGAGATAGAGACTACTACTACCAATGTGCTGGCCCGTGCGTTGCAATGGATCCAAAGTAGTAGAATAATACTTGTTCACGAGCTTGAAATATAAACACTCTAGTTTTGATATACATATATCAGTAAAAGTAAATCATGCTTCACTCAAAATATATTACTCGGGCTGTTTTGATGGTTTGAAGATAATAGGTTTAAAAAAATTTGGAGCTATTTTTTTTAACATTTTGTAGCATGGCACGGCATCTGGTGCACCTAATCGTCTGAAAAGAAAATTGAAGTTTGGGTCGGTGGCACACCCTATGGCAAGATGCCCGTGGGGCCTTCTTCTATAACTAGCAAGATGCCCGTGCATTGCAGGGAACATCAAGATGCATTTTTTTACAAAACACCTGTTGTGATTGACCTTGCAGGAGTAATCCCATGTGTAAAAACTAATGATATCTCGAGAATTTTATCAGAAAAATGGTATCTTTGGAACATGTTTTCTCTACTACTGCTCCTTGCAGTGAGCGGTATGCAATGCATGTGTCAGCAGACATGACAGCTTGTCCATGGAAGTTGAACCACGGCGACCATCACGTTTCTTGTTTCTACCACTGCCACACCCACACGCGATTCCCACGACACCACTCCAACCCATGGCACGACGTCCCCCAACGTGCACCTCATCCCTCTCGGCCCCACCGCTCCTCTGCCTTTGTGTGCATGACATGCGGGCCAGCTGAACTGCGGTGACCATCAACTTTCTATCACAGCCACACCCTATTGAACGCGGTTTGCCTGCTCCGATCCGTAGTCCCACACCATCGAATTTTCATCCAGCGGCTGTGACACATTTTGTCCCGGGCATCAATCCTCAGCTGGAGTACTTCTGTACTACAGGTAGTACCCGCCGGTGTGGCCATCTACGCCTCGTAACGGCTCGACACCCAGCTGTGGCACCCTCACTAGGGCCACGCCACCACCGGCCAGTTCATCTCGAACGAGTGAGTTGCGAACCACGCCACCACCATGAGAATGACATGTGGGTCAGCCGCATTTAAGGTCCGCATGTCATTGACTCATAGGCCGGTGCACTAAGCCACTTAAGCTCGGTCCCGTGGGCCCCAAGAGGGAAATGTGCCCGTGTGTTGCGACGGATAGGCCGAGCTCCTCCCGTCCGCCCTCAGTTTAAACTACGCCAAACGCCGGCCAAGCTCCTACCGTCCGCCCTCTATTTAAACGAGGACAGACAGACAGCGGGCAAGAATCGCACCCCTCCGCCGCTCCCCCATCTCCTCCTCCACCATTTTCTCCACTCTTCTGATGGCTTCCCAGGAGCCATTCTTCGGCATACTACCCAGCTGGGTGGCCCGCCGAGCCCTCCGGATACGGGCGAGGCCGCTCGATGCTTCATCAACCTCGCTTGGCCCGACGGAGCCAGTTGCCGCCCCAATCCGGCGCGTGGTTCAGCAACTCGCCGCTCCAGTTCAGCTCGATGAGGAGTGGCGAGTTGCTCCACGCCGGTACGGGCGTCGTCGCTGCCGCGTCGTACCGCGCCACTAGTGTCTGCGGTGGCCGCACCTCCCGTGTCTGTGGGCGCGCCTCCCGTGCCTGCGGCCGCGCCTCCTGTGCCTGCGGCAACGCCATGCAGGCAGAGACAGAAGCCGGGTGTGTGGAGAGCGACGAGTCGGTGGCCAGCTTCTCCGTGTCCGCCGCCATCATCGAGGAGAAGTAGAACACGGGAGGCCGCCGCCACTTGGGTCCCATGAAGGCCACCACCGAGGTGACAACTGCGCATTCAGGTGGTTTCTTTGCTGCTTCATCTCTTCCGAGGACCTTCGTCGACCCCGCAAGTGTCTGCCAGACATGAGGAAGACAATGGGATCCGTGGGCAGCCATTTAGATTAGGTACTCCCTCTCCTGCCGGCGGGAAATATTTGTTCTAAGAATGGATAAATTGGATGTGTCTATAACTAAAATAAGTCTAGATACATCCATTTCTAGGACAAGTATTTCCGGACAGAGGGAGTATTAATTATACCAAGAGAGCCGGATTAGCACACCTTAGTTCATGTAAATGTAATGAAATCCATCATGTTTATATGCAGATCCGGCTTTTTTATACGAAATCCTGCATGCTTATATGAAAACAGTCCGTGTTTGCACGAATTTCATCTGGTTGGTCAGAGTTGTGAAAATGTATGTGATACGTCTCCAACGTATCTATAATTTATGAATTATTCATGCCATGTTTACAATAGTTTTATATGATTTTGGTATAATTTGATTAGAACTAACCCGGACTGATGCTGTTTTCAGCAGAACTATCGTGGTGTTGTTTTTGTGCAGGAATAGAAGTTCTCGGAATGCAATGAAAATCAATGGAGATTTTTTCTGGGAAATATAAAAAATACTGGAACAAAAATCTATCGGAGGGGAGTCCCGTGGGCCCCACGAGGGTGGGGGTGCGCCCACCCCCCCTGGGCGCGCCCCTGGGCCTCGTGGACTTCCCGTGGGGCCCCCTGACTTGTTCTCGATGCCAACCTCTCCTACAAATGCCCAAACCTCCAGAAAATAACCTAGATCGGAAGTTCCGCCGCCGCAAGCCTCTGTAGCCACGAGAAATCAATCTAGGCCCTCTCTGGCACCCTGCCGAAGGGGGCCATCATCACCGGAGGCCGTGGAGGAGGATCCCGGAGGGGCCATCATCGCCATGAAGGCCAAGGACCAAAGGGATAACCTCCCCCCATCTAGGGGGGATTCCAGGGAGGAGGAAGCACAAGGGGGAGAACCTCTCCTCCTCTCTCTCGGTGGCGCCGGAGTGCCATCGGGAGGGGAATCATCGCCGCGGTGATCGTCTTCATCAAAATCACCATCATCATCACCATCCTCATCTCTTTTACGCGGTCCACTCTCCCGCACCCCGCTGTAATCCCTACTTGAACATGGTACTTTATGCCACATATTATGATCCAATGATGTGTTGCCATCCTATGATGTTTTGAGTAGATATCCTTTTTCTTTGGGTTGATTGATGATCTAGATTGGTATGAGTTGTATGTTTTTTTGGTGCTGTCCTATTGTTACCTCCGTTTCGCGCAAGCGTGAGGGATTCCTGATGTAGGGTGTTGCAATATGTCCATGGTTTACTTATTGTCTGCGTTGCTTGAGTGACAGAAGCATAAACACGGGTGGGTCATGGCGTATGGGATAAAGGGGACTTGATGCTCTAATGCTATGGTTGGGTTTTACCTTAATGATCTTTAGTAGTTGCGGATGCTTGCTAGAGTTCCAATCATAAGTGCATATGATCCAAGACGAGAAAGTGTGTTAGCTTATGCCTCTCCCTCATATGAAATTGCAATAGTGATTACCGATCTTGTTAACAATTGCCTAGGACAATTCCGCACACCGACCCATCATTATTCCACACTCGCTATTTATAATATTTAGTAATATATTCTAACTTTATGATAACATCACCTACTTTTATGTTTTAGCTCTCTGGTATCATGCAAAGTTACCCTCTTCATACCCACAACGTAGTTTTATTTCTCGTTTCTAGTTGGAAGCAAACGTTTGGTGTACGTAGAGTCGTATCAGTGGCAGAGAGGACTTGAGAGAATATTGATCTTACCTTTAGCTCCTTGTGGGTTCGACACTCCATACTTATCACTTCCACCATTGGGAATTGCTATGATGATTCCCTGCACTTGGGGATTATCAGTATGCCGCTGGCGTTTGATGTCGTCCTCCGCGGAAGGAAGCGGGAGGAAATTTGCCGGCTGTCGTTGGAGATGCTCTTATGCTGGAAATAATAGAGTCACATCCAATCCATTTGAGTTAATTGCGTGTATGATTCTCCCTCTATAAAAAGTTAATTGCATGTACAGTGTACACGTGACTTGCAGGGTGGCTACAACTTCGTACAGAAAGTTAAAAAGAAACAAGTCCATTCTTAATCTTGTATTCTAAGTACTCTGTGGGTTCCACTGTCAGTACAGTAGCGAAAGAAGTATATATTAAATAAGTAATATATAATATAAAAATCTAAAGTTAAAGACAGAATTCGAACTCAGGTCATCGCGTTGCGAGCATCCGGCGCTAACCAGTCCAGCACATTTTTGTTGTAGACCATGCTGGAGATATATCTCCATGTGTACTCTTATACTCCATCCGTTCCTAAATATTTGTCTTTTCCAGATTTCAAATGGAGTACCACATACGGATGTGTATGTAGACATATTTTAGAGTGTAGATTCACTCATTTTGCACCGTATGTAGTCACTTGTTGAATTCTCTAAAAAGACAAATATTTAGGAACGGAGGGAGTAGAAAACAGAGTTGGTGATGATGGTGTGCGTGCCATCCTGCAATAGAGGCCGTGGGATTTATATCTAACGGATAGAAAGGAAACTATCGCAATTTTACAAAAAGATACCCACACCCCTCTCCACATTTGCAACTAAGGCCTTCCCTCGTTGATCCTTTTCTCTACTCTTACTAGCAATGTGCCCATGCGTTGCAACAGATCAAAAATAGAATAATACATGTTCACAAACTTGAAAGAAAAACACTCTAGTTTGGTATATATCACTAAAAATATACTCGTATTAGGTTTCACTCAAAGTATATTCCTTGTGGCTGTTTTGATGAGGTGGGGAGGGATGTGGTTGGTTTCAAGATACTAAGGGGCTTCTGCAAAGCAGAGAAGTGGGGTCTTATTGCAGAAATGCCACGATTTACATCATAGTCGTTAGATGCAGATCTGATGGTCAGAAATGACGGATGGCAGACACACCATCATCACCAACTGAGTCTTTTCTAGGAGTTAGAGATAAAAAACAGAGTTGGTGATGATGGTGTGCCTTCCATCCTGCAATATAGGTTGTCCGATTTATATCTGACGGATAGGAAGGAAACTATGGCAATTTTGCAAAAAGATACCCACATCCCTCTCCACATTTGCAAATAAGGCCTTCCCTCGTTCATCCTTTTCTCTCACAAGATAAACTACTCATATGAATGCATCTTGATGTTCCGTGCAACGCATGGGCATCTTGCTAGTCTCTCACAAGATAAACTACTCATACAAATGCATCTTGATGTTCCGTGCAACGCACGGGCATCTAGCTAGTTTCTTCTAAAATAGTTACTTCGATAATTGGGTTGAAGTGATATATTATATGTCTGCCCCGAATGATTTCAGATTCACTAGTAGTAACAAAGAAAAGGTTGTCTTGTTAATTAACAAAAAACAGGGTGAAAACTATCACATGTGGCCGGTGAAAACAAGGCACATTGGGTTCAGCGTCATTGTCACTACAGCTGTGCACGCGCGAGAAGTCTACATATCGAGGGGGCTACGGAGAAAAAGACGTATCTCGTGTGTTTGAGCGAGGCACAGAGACACAATGTTTGAGAGAGAAACCAATTGACAGATTAAGATCAGATCAAGTTGTCACCCTTCTGCAATCATTGTTGGGGTTGGGGGTGGGGGAAAGGGAGGGAGAGAAAGACGTATCGAGAGTGTGCGTGGTAGGCACAGAGGCACAACTAGCGAGTGTGTGTGTGTATATGTGTGTGTTTGAAAGAGGAGTAGATAGATTACTATCAAGATCGAGGTGCCACCCTACTCCTTCGGCGTCGGGTAGTGTGTGTGTGTGTGTGTGTGTGTGTGTGTTTGTGTGTGTTTGAGAGAGAAGCCAGTCGATAGATTAGTATCAAGATTGAGGTGTCACCCTACTCCTTCGGTGTCGGGGAGTGCGTGTGTGTGGGTGGGTGGGTGGGGGAGGGGGCAGTGACACTTACGTATCTCTACTCTTATCAAAAACAAAGTTGGTGATGATGGTGTTCCTGCCATCCTGCAATATAGGCCATCCGATTTATATCTGACGGATAGGAAGGAAAGTATGGCAATTTTGCAAAAGGATACACACACCCCTCTCCACATTTGCAAATAAGGCATTCCCTCGTTCATATTTTTCTCCCACAAGATAAACTAATCATACAAATGCATCTTGATGTTCCGTACAACGCATGGGCATCTTGCTAGTAGGGAGAAGGAGTTTGTGTGACCCATATCTATATTAAGGGATAGGTAGATAGGATGTGTACAAGGCATACAATGCAAGTGCCGGAAAATATGAAGCGTTAAACAATGTCTACGTGCGCGGGCGCGCGCGCGCGTGTGTGTGTGTGAGAGAGAGATGGATAGAGAGAGAGAGAGAGAGCGAGATCTCAAAACAAAAGGTGCTCTCCTGGAATCCCATTGTATGTATTCATATGGTTCCGGAACTCGAGTTAACCTTAGGCATATGTGTGAGAGACATAATTATCGTTTGAGACATTAGTGGCTGTGGGTGGGCGGAATTAAAGGGGTGGGCATGTTCGATAGAGAGAGCGTGTGTGTTTCTGTGTGAGAGACTTGTAGGACGGGGTAGAAAGACGAATTCTAACCTTGACAGAGGGAGAGAAATACACGAAGTGCGCGTGTGTGATTCCGATGCCCACGGGGAAATGAGATATGTATGTGTGTGAGAGAGATTGCACAATTCATTCACGTATCACTATCTAGCGATCGTGGACGTGCATCGCTTGAACATAAATCAATATCTACTTCGTATCGTGGCCAAAGGTACAATATCGATTCAACGCTATAAAGATTGGACACTCAGATATCACATTTTTTTCTATCTAAATAAACCTTTTCAATTGTGCATGCCAAAGTTACAGTGATGTTTCTTCAAACAACCAATGTAGCTATCATGTACATGCACCATTGTTACTCTTGCATCCAAATTCATTAGTCTTGGATGATTTAAGGTTCTATTATGAAGTAATATATGTAATATTCATATATGAATTCAACGGGTATGCAATTTATAAAATGGAGGCTATGTAATCATATGAGGTAACACTTTTAAGTAGCGGACTACAATATCCATTTCTTTTGTGGGACTACAATATCCGTTTCTTTTTGTGCGCCTCTACACTAACACGTCAATGCATTATGTTTAAAGTAAATAACCAATGGCACTAAATTATCTATTTACACGAGAAATACATAGGCTGAGCGTTTGATCCCTTTTTTTTGTGAACGCGCGTCTACACCTGTACGATTGGCCGCGCCCGTGTGAACGTCCAAGTTAATTATCGGCGCATCATCCCGAGTTACTGTCTTTTTTTCTGGGGTGGACTTCACACAAGTTATTAACCGCTGACGCGTGCCCCGTGTACACAGTCTCGCATGACCTTCCCGCTAGCACGGTCCAAAATTAGTTGACACTGGATACGAACGATCCCGCGGGCGGCAAAATCTCCCGCCTCCTTCTAAAATTTCCGCCACCTAGTCTTTAGCATGCGAAATTCCCCTTTTGTCCTTGATGCACGGAGAACAACAGTAACTATACCGCCCTCATCTACATAATAGGTCGGGGCTGCTTTGGTAACTTCCGGTTCCCCCCACCACACAGCACCCCCATTTCCTCTCCCCCTCCCGCAAAAATGACTAACTCCACAACACCAGAGCATCTTACATCACACCATCCGTACTTCATCGGCCTTTCTACCCCTCCCCTCTCGAAACCCTAGACTACTCATCCACCAGCGTACCAGAGCCCATTCACTGCCAACGGCATCCACCTCGCCGGATCTGCTTCTGCGGCTGCATCTACCCCTCCCACCTCCACTAGAAACAAGTAGACTGCTCATCCACCACTGTACCACAACCCATTCAGTGTCGGCCTTGTCCACGGCGCCGGATCTGCTTCACCAGTACTCTCGTCAACCGCAGCGCATCTGCAGCGGCTCATTCATACTCCCTACCGGAGACGCTTCGTCCACCCCCCCGGAGCCACCCCACCGACGGCCTCTGATCCTCTTCGCCGACACCTTCCTCAACCCTACCAGAGCCGCTTCGCCGCCACCATCGTCAACCCTACCGGAGTACCTTCGCCTATACCATTCTCAACCCTACTGGGGCCGCTTTGCCAACTCACAAGTCCACGGCCACAGATCTGCTTCGTCGCACCCTCATCCAACCTACCGTAGCAGCTTCTGATGCCCTGTCCACGGCCGCAGATCCGCATCATCGACACCATCCTTAACCCAACCACCGGAGCAGCTTCACCGACGCCCTCGTCCACGGCCACAGATCCGCTTCGCCCACACCGTAGTCCACCCTACCAGAGCCGCTCCACAAACACCTACTCAACGGTTCTAGATCTCCTTACCGGACCCCGACAGCCAGCGCAGCGTCATCACCTTGACGTTTCTAACCTGATTCCCACTGTCTAGCAAGATGCCAACCACGCGCCACGGCCTAGGTACTTGTCACCTTTAAACCCGTCCAACATCACCTGCCCGATGTACTTCAAATATACTAACAGGTCACTATTACCTTTATGCAGCTGGCAAAAACTACAAGGACGATGTTTCTTTTGGATCTAACAGCTTGGCCAACCAAGATCCTGGACTGAGGCATTGCTATGATCTTGTAAGCGCGTCTCTCTCTCTTGTATTGTTGTGTGCCTGCCAGCGTGCTTTGATAGGATTTTCGACCAGTAATCCCTTTGTGCAGACAATGATTTCTACTACTGGCTGCTAAAGTAGATATGTAGATGTCATACATGATACTACCTCGTACCTCCGTTCCTAAATATAAGTCTTTCTAGAGATTCCACTATAGGCTACATACGGAGCAAAATGAGTGAATTTACACTCGAAAATGCATCTATATACATCTGTATGTGGTCCATACTGGAATCTCTACAAAGACATATTTTTAGGAACAGAGGCAGTACATTACACAAAATCATAGGTGGCATGTAGGAATTCTAGTGCACTACATGAGGCTCCCTTAGAGTGCCTGCTAGTCCAGCACACAGAGTCATGGCTAGTTTATGCTACGCACACAATCATTAGTAGGTGGTTTAAATATGCGCAAGGGATATGCAATGTATTATCATGTAGAGATGTCTGAAATTATCCGTGTCAACTTGTAGATAGGGTTACACAATGAAAAAGTACAAGATGTATGTGGCAATTTCATGGAACATCGCAAAAAAAGGAGAGGCAGCGGTGAGCCTATATAGTGTGCTATGGCAGGTCACTCCTCCATTGCAATCATCGTGACATGTTATTTGTATGTCAGTTCTATTGGCCAAGTTTCTTAGGGACAGTTATTATGAGTTATCCTAAGAAAATAAGCACCTGTGAATATAAGTTCCAGGTAATAAGCCAACCAGTTCTTTTCATTGCCTTTCTTTTCAGCTTATCTTTGGTATGATCAGTGAAAAGTCTAGATTGCATTATATTTTTTCATTTTGCTGCCCATATGAAAAATAATTTGACTTGCAAACATCACAAATTGAACCCAGTGCAGTAATTTATACGATAGGAAAACAGACCATCACTATTTGTTCAAAATGCAAATACAAAGATACCATCTACTTTGCACAATCTTTGGTCAATGTCTTCCATAGAGATTCCATTGCCTAATTTAAACGAAGAACGCATGACCCACATTTAAATGAAGAACAATTATTTATTGAAACTCGATGGTCCAAGTGGCTGGTTATTATCATATAGCAGCACCACCTGAAAGCATCATATAGCAGCAGCAGCTCATAGCAACTCATCATACAGCAGCAGCAGTGTGCAATTCATCATATACCAGCAGCAGCTCATAGCAATTCATCATATAGCAGCAGCAGGAGCAGCTCATAGCAATTCATCATATAGCAGCAGCAGGAGCAGCTCATAGCAATTCATCATACAACAGCAGCAGCTTATAGCAACTCATCATATAGCCGCAGCAGCAGCTCATAGCAATTTATCATATAGCAGCAGCAGCTCATAGCAATTCATCATATAGCAGCAGCAGCTCATAGAAATTCATCATATAGCAGCAACAGGAGCAGCTCATAGCAATGCATCATATAGCAGCAGCAGGAGCAGCTCGTAGCAATTCATCGTATAGTGGATCAGAATGAAAATTTGGCAAAAAATCAGAGAAGATCCTCACCTTGTTGGATGAGCTCATCCTTCAACAGCACCTCAAGGCCACGACCCGGGAGGAGGGGAGGGGAAATAAGGTGCCTTCTGCTGCAGTGTGGCATCAGCCGTAGTTGTGCGGCGCCCGCCGAAGTAGTACGTTGGACGGACCACAGTGGAGCAGCTGCTGGAGACCGTGAGAATGAGGGGCGGCGCCAGAGGGAGGAGCAGCCAGGGAGATTTGCCCCTACCTGCCAGCCATGTAGCCTAGTTGGACAGAGCATCGTCGAGGACCAGGCCAGATGGGACCAGAGGCGACGGCTCACTGGAGGAACCCTAGGGCTGCAGGCAGGGGATCGAGGTAGAGGGAAAGGGGAGAGGAGATGCAAGCGGGCAGGGCAATGAACGCTTGCGTGTTTGTTTTTACTTGAGGGTCAGGTGTGACGCGGGCGTGAGCAGTTGCATTTTGAGTGTAATATAGGCAGACAACGGAGTCATTTCACAATTCCCCTTCCCTTCAATTTTTAGTGAGCTTCTACCCAAAACACCCCCCCTCCAAAGCGAAATAAGTAAAGCCCAAGCCCATAACTCAAAAATGACATCTTTACATCTTTTATGGCTTATTTTGGCAATAAGCCCTGAAAAGGCGGAATCGAACTGGCCCTTAACCTGCAATTCAATTGTGCGTGCAATGATGAGTCACTCTTGCCTGCTATAGTGTACATTTAGGCATCATCATACATGGCATAACCTAATACATGTGCATTCCATTGTAGAATCTGGAATATGCAATGTTTATGTTAGTTCATATGTTGCACATGATGTTTAAATGCCCCTTAAATCTGGTCAGTCAAGTGATGGTCTTTAAGCCTCCTTCTTTGCTTCTTTTCTTGATATGTAAGATTAGATCACACATCTGTTCAATTGTTGTTTCCATCAGCCAGCCATGCTAGGACTGTTTGCTCTGATTACTTGCTGTTCTTGACCTAACACTCTAATAGAGCTTGTCAACGATTTAAACACTAAGGGCTGCTGTAGTGGGGCCTTGTCTAACTCATAAGTGACATAAAGGTTTGGCTGTACACTAAAGTAGGCTCTCCAAGAGTACCTGGCGATCCAGTTCGAAGGTATGCCTAGTT
This sequence comes from Aegilops tauschii subsp. strangulata, assembly GCF_002575655.3. Taxonomy (NCBI): domain Eukaryota; kingdom Viridiplantae; phylum Streptophyta; class Magnoliopsida; order Poales; family Poaceae; genus Aegilops; species Aegilops tauschii. The sequence goes on from NC_053036.3 coordinate 578,996,049, forward strand.
TTTACATAGTGCAGACATAGTAAATGCTCATTTCATTGTGTTCAAGTGCAAGAGATGTGGCATGTTTCGTTATGTGGTATTGTTTTGTTATAATCTCATCCTTTTGTGTTGTTCACAGACTGGAAAATATGCATATTTATCTTCCAAGGAGACGCGTAACTAGTTTGTGTGACCATGCAGAGGGGGTGCAATGAAGATAAGATTGAGGATTTCCAAGTACAAGATGTTAGGAAAGAGCCTTGCAAGAGAAGCAGTGCTGAGCCTTGTAAGAGAAGTAGGAGCTGCGCTGAGCCTGTTCAACCAGTTAAGGTAAGTCACTGTATCCAACTCAATAGCTCAATTCCACAAATACCTCTGCTATTCATTAGCCTAGTATTAACCAACTATTATTGCATGAGGCTCACAATCTAGTTTATACTAGGCTAATGATTGCATAGTTTTGCTTGCTGTCGTAGGTTTGTATGAATCCCTCTGATGTTCATTATGCTCCCTAGGACTTTAATTGAGCTATAGAATGGCGAACTTCTTGCTTACTTATACACAACGTGCGCTGTCCAAATTTGTAACTTGTGTGTGTTTTGGATTGGGCCCCAACATCATGCTCCTCTAGTGAGCTAAGAGAGATTTCTGTATGCAGGCTGCACATACTACCTTTTTTATAATTTTTAAAATATCACTTGCTTATGCTTCATGACGTGTAACATTATTGTTAGTCCTGTTTTGCCATGTACAAAATAGTCTGTCTTGCTCGCTTCACTGTTGTAACTATATTTTTGCCCTAGTCATGTGTACTTACAGAAACATTTTCAGGATGAAGTGACATCAACACAAAGATCTGCGAGTAGTGCGGCATGGTCGTTACCGAATGATTATGGATTGGAATTGGAATGTGCTGATGTTCTCGAGCATCAACTAGAGGTGGCAAGACAACGTGTACACGATTCTCAACATACAATCAACAAGTTGAGACTGGACATGCAGGTATTAGATGCAGGAGTCAAAAAAATGAAACAAGACACTGAGGTAACCACGAAGGAATTGGAGATTTTGCAGACTAAAATTTGTGCTATCTGAATCCGGCCAATCCTTTTCTCTGAAGAGATTATAGTTCAAATGGTAAGTTCTGTTGATGCGTGTCCATGATGTATGAGCTTTATTTGTCCAGTGTATGTAATTTTTTGTTTGTGTACGCTTTATAATCACTGGTGCCGAACTATAATGCCTAGTGGGTATATTTGGCTGTAATTTCTTTATTGTATAGTGTAGGATTATTCTACGTTTCTATGCTTTTTATTGCAGTGTATGTTTTTCAGAGGCGATAGTATAGAGTAGGATATTTGTTGAATATGCTATATCGTTGATACGGGGGCCAACACGCCCAAACATTTCCTGGACGCCATACAAACGAATAAACATGTGCAGTCAAAGCGGGCCTTAATTGGGCTGGTCAAAATAATATTAAGTGGATCCCAAATGCGCCCACCGTAACAACGGCTCTTAGCAGGCCGTCAACAGGCCTAAAGCTTGATAGGGCCGTATAAATGGAAATGGCCTGCGGGCCTTTAGCGGGCCAAAATAAATGTCAATTTTTTCTCGGCCCTTTTACTTTACGGGCCAGTAAGAGGCCGAAAGTGTTATGGGCCAGAGGAGGCCCAATTTGCAAACTAGGCTTTTAACAGGCCGAAAGTCGCGTTGGGCTGAAATGATGCTCTGCGGAACGTGGGCCCCTAATGGACCTAAAGTCAAAGGCCCAACTGTTGTGCGGGCCCTTAACAGGCCGAGAGACAAAATGGGCTATGAGTTGGCCCATTTACCGAATGGGCCGAGGACAAGCCTAAAGTCACAGCGGGCTAGAATTGGCCCAACTGCAGAATGGGCCGAGAAAAGGCCAAAAGACGTTCTTGGCCGTTAACGGCTGGAACTGACGATGGACTGCTAACAGGCGGGCCGCAATTGGGCCCAAAAACGTAGCGGGCCGTTAACGGGCTTAAACTGACGATGGGCTGGAAATTGTCGAATCTAGAATGGGCCTTTGATGGGCCGATTATGTGTAACTTGTATGGGCCGTACTTGTAAATGGGCCTAACTCAAGTTGGCCGCTAATGGGCCGACCGCTTATTTAGACAGGCCCGGCCTTTTCACCGGAATGGGCCTCTGTTGGGTCATGCCATGTGTCGACGTATCATAGGCGCCTCCTATCCAATGAGTGGATGACATCTGTCCGAACGTTGACCCGCCACGTGTTTCCTCCGGCCAATGAGAATTTTACACGTGGAAAATTCTCATTGGTCCGGGCTGTTAACGGGTTATCGGATCCAAAACCGGACCCGATAGCTTAACAGCGTCCCGTTACGATGGATGCCACGTGTCGGTCACCCTTGATGAAAGCACTTCTACGACGCGCGATTTATCGTCATGGAAGTGGACACTTCCGTGATGATAATTTTGGTAATGTCATGGAACACTTCTACGACAACACAGGTATGACTATCTTCATTCTGTCATAAATTTGTCATGGATGTACATGCATGATAGAAAACGGGACCTACTGTGACAAACACGTATGATCACGAAAGTGTATTTTTTTGTAGTGTCCAGTGCATATAAATTGGTTGAAAAATCAAATATGTGTCCTTGGGTGCATGTTAGGTGCCATGCAAGAAATGGGAATGAATTTCAAACACTGGGGCACCGTTGATTGCCGGCAAAACATTGAGATGCCTGGTTTTTAAATTCTAGTAAATCCAAAACTCGTCTTAAATTCATGAAACTTGGCATGCTATCATGGAGCGGCATCAACATGCCGTGGTAAATTTTTTGTCCCATTTGGGGCAGGTTTGGGAATATGCTTCTCACAAACCAGAGCTTTTCACAACAAGCATGATGGTTTTGGTAGGGAACGTCCCACCTTTGGGGACGAAACGATATCCATTGCCTCTTATTGCTTTCAATTTTTTTTCGTGTCAACATAGAACAACATGAGTGTTGTGTCAATTTTTGTGATTTTTCGGGGTTCATTTGGATATTTTTATGCATTAGCTGAGCTTCCAATGCATTTATGTGCATAATTCAAATTTGAACTACATGCACATGCTCCATTGCATATAAATTGGTTGAAAAATCAAATATGTGTCCTTATGTGCATGCATAGGTCCCATGCAAGAAATGGGAATGAAATTCAAACACCAGGGCACCGTTGATTGCCGGCAAAACATTGAGATGCCTGGTTTTAAATTCTAGTAAATCCAAAACTCGTCTGAAATTCATGAAACTTGGCATGCTATCATGGAGCGGCATCAACATGTCGTGGTAAATTTTTTGTCCCATTTGGGGTAGGTTTGGGTATATGCTTCTCACAAACCAGAGCTTCTCACAAGAAGCATGATGGTTTTGGTAGGGAACGTCCCACCTTTGGGGACGAAACGATATCCAGTGCCTCTTATTTCTTTCAATTTTTTCTCGTGTCAACATAGAACAACAAGAGTGTTGTGTCAATTTTTGTGATTTTTCGGGGTTCGTTTGGATATTTTTATGCATTAACTAAGTTTTCAATGCATTTATGTGCATAATTCAAATTTAAAGTACATGCACATGCTCCAGTGCATATAAATTTATTGAGAAATCAAATCTATGTCCTTATGTGCATGCTTAGGACCCATGCAAGAAATGGGAATGAATTTCAAACACCAGGGCACCGTTGATTGCCGGCAAAACATTGAGATTCCTGGTTTTAAATTCTAGTAAATCCAAAACTCGTCTGAAATTCATGAATCTTGGCATGCTATCATGGAGCGGCATCAACATGCCGTGGTAAAAAATTTGTCGAATTTGGGGCAGGTTTGGGTATATGCTTCTCACAAACCAGAGCTTCTCACAACAAGCATGATGGTTTCGGTAGGGAACGTCCCACCTTTGGGGACGAAACGATATCCATTGCCTCTTATTGCTTCCAAAAAATTTCTCGTGTCAACATAGAACAACAGGAGTGTTGTGTCAATTTTTGTGATTTCTCGGGGTTCGTTTGGACATTTTTATGCATTAACTGAGTTTTCAATGCATTTATGTGGATAATTCAAATTTGAACTACATGCACATGCTCGAGTGCATATAAATTGGTTGAAAAATCAAATATGTGTCCTTGGGTGCATGCTTAGGTGCCATGCAAGAAATGGGAATGAATTTCAAACACTGGGGCACCGTTGATTGCCGGCAAAACATTGAGATGCCTGGTTTTTAAATTATAGTAAATCCAAAACTCGTGTGAAATTTATGAAACTTGGCATGCTATCATGGAGCGGCATCAACATGCCGTGGTAAAAAATTTGTCCCATTTGGGGCAGGTTTGGTTATATGCTTCTCACAAACCAGAGCTTCTCACAAGAAGCATGATGGTTTCGATAGGGAACGTCCCACCTTTGGGGACGAAATGATATCCATTGCCTCTTAGTGCTTTCAAATTTTCTCGCGTGTCTACATGGAACAACATGAGTTTTGTGTCAATTTTTGTGATTTTTCGGGGTTCGTTTGGACATTTTTATGCATTAGCTGAGTTTTCAATGCATTTATGTGCATAATTCAAATTTGAACTACATGCACATGCTCCAGTGCTTATAAATTGGTGGAAAAAACAAATCCGTGTCCTTATGTGCATGCTTAGGTCTGATGCAAGAAATGGGAATGAATTTCAAACACCAGGGCACCGTTGATTGCCGGCAAAACATTGAGATGCCTGGTTTTTAAATTCTAGTAAATCCAAAACTCGTCCGGTGCGCAGGTTCACTGGGAAGCGTGCGAGATGTTCAACGCATGATTTGTGCATCTCTTCAACGCGAACGGTTCAGCGAAGCAGTAAAGCGGCAGAAAATAAACCAAAAAATATACGTGCTGCCCCACGCGTCGTGTGCCGTGCGAGCAGGCGCGAGTTAACGGGACGCATGCGACCAGTCCTCCACGCAGGCATACCGGGAGGAGTGCGTGCAGGTGTGTGTATTGATGGGGAGGCATGCGAGTAGCTGTGTGAAATGATGGTAGGTATGGCAGACGTCCACCGCGCTGGCTCACCGGGAGGCGAGACAACTTTTGATCGCAGCCTGCCTCGCTCCCGCTGGTCCATATTAATTGCGCCCCGAGCCGCCGACCCTAATAGGCGGCCGCATCCCCGGTCCACCGTGGTCACCGACGTCAGGACTCCGGAGTGTATGACGATGCCGCCGAAGCGCACCATCGGAGGGAGTGGCGACGCCGGGGCTGGTGAAGCACCCGCACAACGTGTGAAGCTGGCCATAGAGGTTTCCGTCACCGCCGACGAGGTCTCACACGGGCAGCAGCACGACCTTGAATTCTTCGGTGCCGTTGTGCCCCCCAGCCGGAGCCGGAGGTCAACAGCAACTCCGGCAACAACTGCGACTCCGACAGAAAACCGGTTAGTCATCTATATACCCATTTGTGTGACAAACATATCAAGTGTTTTCTCTGGTTAATCCCCCCACCCACCCCGCCCCTCTATAATTTTTCTGGAATACAAATCCTATGGTTATGTTCTCTCAGTCCATGAAATCAGAGTAATTAAGATCCGTTAGATGCACGTAGTGTATTGATTGTTTGAAAGTTATCCGTGTAGAGCTAGTGATTAATTGTTTGTTCTGTACAAATGATTTTTGCTAATAATCCAACTAGGGTTAGCTTGCGTGCTAATAATTCGTGGCCAGATCTTGAGAATTGATTTTGAATGTCCTACATATATGTTTGTGCCTCATACGTCTCCAACGTATCTATAATTTATGAAGTATTCATGCTATTATATTATCCATCTTGGATGTTTTATGGGCTTTACTATGCACTTTTATATTGCTTTTGGGACTAACCTATTGACCCAGAGCCCAGTGCCAGTTCCTGTTTTTTCCCTTGTTTTAGTGTTTCGAAGAAAAGGAATATCAAACGGAGTCGAAACGGAATGAAACCTTCTGGAGAAGTTATTTTTGGAAGGAAAGCAACCGGGGAGACTTGGAGTCCACGTCAAGAAAGCAACGAGGAAGGCACGAGGCAGGGGTGCGCCCACCCCCCGGGCACGCTCTCCACTCTCGTGGGCATCTCGTGGCTCCCCTGACGTACTTCTTTCACCTATATATATATATATCCATATACCCTAAAACGATCGGGGAACAGAATAGATCGGGAGTTCCACCGCTGCAAGCCTCCGTAGCCACCAAAACCCAATCGGGATCCTGTTCCAGCACCCTGCCGGAGGGGGGAACCCTCACCGGTGGCCATCTTCATCATCCCGGCACTCTCCATGATGAGGAGGGAGTAGTTCACCCTCAGGGCTGAGGGTATGTACTAGTAGCTATGTGTTTGATCTCTCTCTCTCTCTCTCTCTCTCTCTCTCTCGGGTTCTTGAGGTGATACGATCTTGATGTATCGCGAGCTTTGCTATTTTAGTTGGATCTTATGATGCTTCTCCCCCTCTACTCTCTTGTAATGGATTGAGTTTTCCCTTTGAAGTAATCTTATCGGACTGAGTCTTTAATGATTTGAGAACACTTGATGTATGTCTTGCCGTGCGTATCTGTGGTGACAATGGGATATCATGTGATTCACTTGATGTATGTTTTGGTGATCAACTTGCGGGTTCCGCCCATGAACCTATGCATAGGGGTTGGCACACATTTTCGTCTTGATTCCCCGGTAGAAACTTTGGGGCACTCTTTGAGGTTCTATGTGTTGGTTGAATAGATGAATCTGAGATTGTGTGATGCATATCGTATAATCATACCCACGGATACTTGAGGTGACATTGGAGTATCTTGGCGACATTAGGTTTTTGGTTGATTTGTGTCTTAAGGTGTTATTCTAGTACGAACTCTAGGGCTGTTTGTGACTTATAGGAATAGCCCAACGGATTGATTGGAAAGAATAACTTTGAGGTGGTTTCGTACCCTACCATAATCTCTTCGTTTGTTCTCCGCTATTAGTGACTTTGGAGTGACTCTTTGTTGCATGTTGAGGGATAGTTATATGATCCAATTATGTTATTATTGTTGAGAGAACTTGCACTAGTGAAAGTATGAACCCTAGGCCTTGTTTCCTAGCATTGCAATACCGTTTACGCTCACTTTTACCACTTGTTACCTTGCTGTTTTTATATTTTCAGATTACAAAAACCTATATCTACCATCCATATTGCACTTGTTTCACCATCTCTTCGCCGTAATATTCAAGGACAACCAAGAGCCTAAGCATGGGGATGCCCAAGGCACCCCAAGGTAATATTCAAGGACAACCAAGAGCCTAAGCTTGGGGATGCCCCGGATGGCATCCTCTCTTTCGTCTTCGTTCATCGGTAACTTTACTTGGAGCTATATATTTATTCACCACATGATATGTGTTTTTCTTGGAGCGTCATTTTATTTTGTTTTGCTTTGCTAGCTGTTTGAATAAAATACCAAGATCTGAAATTCTTAAATGTTAGAGAGTCTTCACATAGTTGCATAATTATTCAGCTACTCATTGATCTTCACTTATATCTTTTTGGAGTAGTTTGTCATTTACTCGTGTGCTTCACTTATATCCTATGAGTAAATGGTTGAATGATTTGAATGTCATAAATCTGGAATTATATATGTTTCATATGCCTTCCCATGGGGAGTAATGCCTTCACATATAAGAAGTAGAGGTGGTAAAAATTTTGAAGGTTAGCAAACATTGTATTGGCCACTTGAACAATTCATGAAAGAAAATTGAAGGAAGAGAGATTTCACATATAAATATACTATCTTGGACAGCTTCTATGATTGTGATCCCCATTAATTATTTTCAAACCTGAGCAAATTAGTTGAAGTTGGACAAGGAAGACAACATAATGAGTTATGCTTGTGTATATTTGTATAGAAGTTATATTGTTGTGGATCCTCTAACATGTGGTGCTTGCTATTTAGAATCCTTTGCTAGCCAAAATATCTGTACCAAGCAGGAATACTGCTTGTGCATCCAAATTCCTTGAACCAAGTTTCTTCCATGAGTGTCCACCATATCTACCTATATGCGGTATTTACCTGCCGTTCCAAGTAAATTTGCATGTGCCAAACTCTAAACCTTCAAATAATAATCTGTTTTGTATGCCCGAATCGCTCATGTAGCGACTAAGGGCTGTCAGTATCTTCCATGCTAGGTGGATTATTCTCACGATGAGTGGACTCCGCTCATCATTGACGAGAAAATGGCTGGTAACTGGGATGCCCAGTCCCATGATCAAAAGATCGAAATCAAATCAAAAATAATTGCAAACAAAACTCCCCCAGGTTTTATGTTAGTTGGAGGCACCCGTTGTTTCGGGCAAGCCATGGATTGATGATTGTTGGTGGAGGCGGAGTAAAAATCTTTACCTTTCTGTTTGGGAACCGCCTATAATGTATGTAGTATGGAAGATATTGGGAACTCTTGGTCGTTATGTTGACAATGAAAGCATACCTCTCAAAATTATTTTCATCTCTGTTTTTGCTTCGAGCTCTGGCACCTTTGCAAATCCCTGCTTCCCTCTGCGAAGGGACTATCTTTTACTTTTATGCAAGAGTCAGTAGTATTCCTTCTCATTCCAACCTACTCTTTAGTTGGCAAGCATCATGTGATGGAAAGATCTGAGCATATATGGCTATTCAAATATATTTGATCATGAATTATTACTGTTGACATTACCCTTGAGGTAAAAGGTTGGGAGGCGAAACATTAAGCCCCTATCTTTCTCTGTGTTCGATGAATACTATTTGTTCTAAAAATATGCTTTGAGTGGTAGCAATCATGGAATACTATATGATAGTTGAGTATGTGGAGTTTGCTAAATCAAAGCTCTGACATAGACCCTTCCTGAAAATAAGATGAATTGCAATTGTTTGATGGCTGAGAACTGTTTGTTAGTTTTCAAGAAAGTTTATGATCTATACTTTAGCATGTGAATAGTTTGTTACTTGTTCATGAAAAGTTCTATGTGTTGAGCTACTGTTATGACATATAATGATGCTAGAAAAGGTGATTGAAATTATCATTCACCAAAATTATGCACCTCCTAGCATTCACAATTCATAAATTCTTTCTTTTATCATTTACCTACTCGAGGACGAGCAGGAATTAAGCTTGGGGATGCTGATACGACTCCAACGTATCTATAATTTATGAAGTATTCATGCTATTATATTATCCATCTTGGATGTTTTATGGGCTTTACTATGCACTTTTATATTGCTTTTGGGACAAAGCTATTGACCCAGAGCCCAGTGCCAGTTCCTGTTTTTTCCATTGTTTCAGTGTTTCGAAGAAAAGGAATATCAAACGGAGTCGAAACGGAATGAAACCTTCTGGAGAAGTTATTTTTGGAAGGAAGGCAACCGGGGAGACTTGGAGTCCACGTCAAGAAAGCAACGAGGAAGGCACGAGGCAGGGGGCGCGCCCTCCACCCTCGTGGGCCCCTCGTGACTCCCCTGTCGTACTTCTTTCAACTATATATATATATATCCATATACCCTAAAACGATCGGGGAACAGAATAGATCGGGAGATCCGCCACCGCAAGCCTCTGTAGCCACCGAAACCCAACCGGGACCCTGTTCCGGCACCCTGCCGGAGGGGGGAACCCTCACCGGTGGCCATCTTCATCATCCCGGCGCTCTCCATGACGAGGAGGGAGTAGTTCACCCTCGGGGCTGAGGGTATGTACCAGTAGCTATGTGTTTGATCTCTCTCTCTCTCTCTCGTGTTCTTGAGGTGATACGATCTTGATGTATCGCGAGCTTTGCTATTTTAGTTGGATCTTATGATGCTTCTCCCCCTCTACTCTCTTGTAATGGATTGAGTTTTCCCTTTGAAGTAATCTTATCGGATTGCGTCTTTAATGATTTGAGAACACTTGATGTATGTCTTGCCGTGCGTATCTGTGGTGACAATGGGATATCACGTGATTCACTTGATGTATGTTTTGGTGATCAACTTGCGGGTTCCGCCCATGAACCTATGCATAGGGGTTGGCACACGTTTTCGTCTTGATTCTCCGGTAGAAACTTTGGGGCACTCTTTGAGGTTGTAGCGACCCGACCTCAGACGGTCAAGTCTCTGTGCTTAAGTGTCATCCCTGGATCGGTATGCTGACACACACAGTACTCGAGGATTTATAACAGAGGTAAGTCACATGTATAAAGTAACGTAAATACTATTACCTTAATCCATAAATTGGAAGTAACAATGTTGTGGATTCTGATCAACACCAACGACAAAGTTGAGTGTAGAAATCGTAACCCTAACGTATCACTTACTCGTCGTAAGATATCCTGCAACATGAGACGTTGCAGCCACAAAGGGTCAGTACATTGAATGTACTAGCAAATTCACACCATAGGACAATGATTAATAATAACTATAACTACATGCATATATGGCTGGTGGAAAATCTCTATGGTTATACTGTTTTTGCGAAAAGCCAATTTGTCCCTACTGCAAAGGAATATAATTTATTTAACTACAAAGTTGGTTGAAAACATTGAGAAGGTAAACCCCCTCTCAATCCCAATTAAAAGTAATCATTAACAACCCAACAATTTAATTATAGAGTGATGAGATCAACATGATAATCCAAGAACTAGATACTCAAGACGTCCATAACCGGGGACACGGCTGATCATGATTAGTTTGTACACTCTGCAGAGGTTTGCGCACTTTTCCCCACAAGACTCGATCTCCTCCGTTGGATTTCTCGCACTACATGGTGTTTGAGAAATGGATGAGCGAGACACAGTCTTTCAGAAGCGTTAGCACCTTACGATGGGTAGACAGTACCACCTACATCCCCTACATCTGCTAGTCTACCACTGTAAGAGTTCACATGACTTAATCAACTATGCTAGAGCCCATAATAGCTTGTGGCTGAACACGGAAGTTTCCAGCATGAATAATCTTATGATCCCTTTGAGCCCGGGTGGCAGTCCATAGGAGAATCACACGGTACCCCGGGATTTCCAAAATATACAGGCAATCACTGGATTTCCCCAGGTGCCTCAGTCCACCCAGATGTGTATTTAAGTTGCCACCTTAAGTTTATCCATTAATTAACAATCTCACATCTGTCATGAATACACTCAAACCCAATCCATGTCTACAAGCATAGCATAGCAATATAAGCATAACGTAGAAGTAACTCCCAAGGTTAGAATACAGGGCAATAGGTTCCTACCTCATCAACTACATCCCAATACCCACATGTTATCAATTCCTAACCATGCAATGTTTGAGGGTTGAAAGTAATGCATAAAAAACTGGGTATGAAAGGGATATGATCAAAGTGTGAACTTGCCTGTACTGTTGATGAAGATGATTCGCACTCAAAACTCTTGATAGTTCTACTCGTCACACTCCGGTCAATCTATCGTAAGCAAGCAGTAGTAACCACACGTAAGCAATCACTCAAAAGATCGGAAAGAACGAAAAAGACAAATTGGCAAACATCAAAACCAAGCAAATAACTCTTGAAACATAAAACAATTTCTAACAGTACCAAAATTACGTGAATTTGGCCTTATCATAAAGTTTAGGTCAAGAGCTTCGAATAGCAAAAAGAATCAACAAAAACGGAGTTATAAAACTCAAGTTACGATCAAACGAAGTTTGAATACAAATCTGTTTGAATTCAAATTTTAAAACTTTAAAAAACATGTTTAAGTTGTTTATCTAGATAGAGGGGATCATAATGAAGACGTGGGCATTGGTTTCGTTGGATTTGGACAAACGAGTAAAAAGATGTGGTCGTTTGAAGTACAGGGACTAATCTGTGAAGAAATTTATCACGAATAGGCCCCTGGCCGAAAACTAAAATAAAAAGAAAAATCCTATCGAACGGACGTTCGCTAAACAGATCTACAGAAAGAAAACGTTCACTAAAACTAACTAAACAGAAAACATTCGTTACTTAACTAATATATATATATATATATATATATATATATATATATAAACAGTTTTAAACAAAACCAAAGAAAACCTTAACCTAAAAGAAAACCGGCGAACCGGGGATGGTTTTATACCGGACCGGAAAGAACCGGCGGGTCGGGCGGCGGATCGGGCGGCGGGCGGTTCTGGCGATCTCCGGCGACGGTGGGCAGCAGCTCCGGCGGCGGCGACGACGCTAGCGGCGCGGGGCAGCGCGGCAGCGGCGGGAGGCGGCGCGACAAGGGCAGCTGCGACGGCGAGCGGCGTGCGGCGGCGGTTGGCGATCCGCAGCGCGGGGCGGCGGCATGATGCAGGAGAGGCGGCGCGGCGCGGCAGAGAGAGAGGCGGGGCCCGGGGCCTCTATTTAAGGAGGGGAGGGGGCGCGAGGCGTGGTCGAGGGGGCAGAGGAGGCTGCGGCGCGGCGGACTCCGGGGAAGGAGTACCCGTCGGAGACGGCAGGGACAGCGGTGGGGAGCTCGGCCGCGGCCTGGCGAGATGCTGGGCGGGCCCAGTCGGCGAGGGAAACTTTTTTTAAATAAATATTTTTTTCGGAGAACTAAAATAATAAAAACAAAATAACTAAAAATATTATATAGGCATATAATATATCAAAATTTTCAGAAAAAATATTTTCTATAACTTGAACGTTTTTGTAGCGTCAAATAAAATCCACACAAATTTTCAATAAAGCAAAGAGTGCTACTGCTGCAATAAAACCTAATAAAAAATCATTTTAAAATACCAAAATTAATTCAAATTTATTGCTCTCCAATTTTCTGATGTAGGGAGTCATTTTACCCTATTTTCTGTATATTTTATTTTAGGAGAAAAATAATTTGAATAAAAACCAAATAACTCCAAATTGAGAATAATTTCAAAGGGACTTTAAAATTTGATTCTTTGAAACTCCCAACTCATATTTCATAAGTTTTGATGAAGTCATTTTATCTTCTCTCGTGAAAATCATTGAGTTGCATAAAGTTTCAGAATTGGAAATATTTTCAAATGAAATTCAAATATTTTCAACACCCCTTTTCATTTAAATAAATGGAAGAAGTCATGTCATCTTCTCTCTAGGGTTTTGTGGTGAAAAGAATTTGAATTCACGGAGATCATAAAATGCAAAATGAAAGTTTGGGAAAGTCCTTTTATTCCCTCTCATTTAACTTTCAAAAAGTTTTGAATTTCACTCAATCAATCATCACAACAATCAATCTATCTATTTATTATAACATTCCAAAATTTAGAATTTTGGGATGTTACAAACCTACCACCCTTAAAATGAATCTCGTCCTCGAGATTCGGAGAGGCTAGAAAGAAATAGGTTAGGTTCTGGGGTCTTTTCAAAATCCATCGATCATCACAGGGGGTCTGGGATGCTACCACCCTTAGAAGCATTGATACGGTTCCATCAAAGCTCATATGCTCCATCCTTATCGTTGACTGTGTCGGTCTCCTCAAATTCCCGAAAACAAATTCCTTCTCTAGGCTCTTCCGGTAGTGGCATAACCTTTTCCTCAATTCTTCTGTCCTTTTTCTTGGTAAGGTTGTTCCGAGACTGGGTCTTCTTAGCTGACGGGTCTGGCGCCAATACTAAACAACTATTGATATCTCATGGTGGTCTTCCAATTATGGTTTCTCCTGCAGGAAATGGGTCTGGGTTGATCCTCACCGTATATCCTACGATTGGCAATAGGTGCCTTGTACAATGGAAAAAATACTTATACCATTTTAAGGTTTAAACAAGGTTTAGATCGTCGTCTCTCTACTATAGGTAAGTCACTCAGATTTACCATCCCATATAGCAAGGCGAATAACAAGAGTAAGTCGGTATGGTGATCAATCCATCCCGCACCCAAATCATTACCTTGTATACGGTTTAGCGAATCCCGCATTCTAACACTCGGTCATCCTCACAAGCATTGCAGAATTTCTCTTGTCAACGAACCAGGTTCGGATAAATCCATTGATTCTGCAAGCCAAACAAACAACTATCGTTCCTTCACAACTCTCAGGTTTTGCGTAGCTCCTATAAGATCGTCTGTCGATAAAATCGTAACTTCTTCCAGGGTTTTCCGTCAGCAAGAGTGTGCTTGCTTCTTGGCAGGTCCTGGGGCCTGTGGGTTATGGTCCATCTCATCACTTCTAGTCCTTGAACTTATCATCGAGCAACTGATCATTATTCCAACTTCCAACTTCCTAGTATTCTTAAATCCATCCAATTGTACTGTCTTCCTTCCTTCTATTGGCACCAAACTAGGACATGATTACTCAGACTCATCATGGAGTTTCCATTGATTCCATATTCCCAACATCATGCCTCCTTTATCCAATAGTATTTCATCTCTTCATCCTCGTGGGATATCCCACATACCGAGATAAAAACTTATACTTATGAAGTCCATACTCCACTTCGTGGAACATCATTATCCTTTCCAGGGTCAAGCGTCCTTACAGGGGAATATTGGCCATCTCTGCATGGCACTTCTTCAACTGGGAAACGTGAAACACATCATGAACTCCTGACAGTCCTTCGGGTGACTCCAACTTGTTGGCCACTTCTCCCATACGCTCCAAAACTCGGTATGGTCCTACAAATCTCGGGGCTAACTTTCCCTTAACTCCAAATCGTTTAACTCCTCGCAGAGGGGACACACGAAGACATGCTCTGTCTCCAATTTCATAGACTACCTCCTTGCGTTTTTGAGTCTGCATAACTCTTCTGCCTGGACTGAGCTACCTTCAGTCTATCTCGAATCAACTTAACATTCTCTTCTGACTCTTTGATCAAATCTGGTCCAAACAACTGACGGTCTCCAACTTCGTCCCACATTAATTGTGTTCTGCACCTTTGTCCATACAGGGCTTCGAACGGTGCCATCTTCAAACTGGCCTGGTAACTGTTGTTGTATGAGAACTCCGCGTAAGGCAGATTATCATCCCCACCAGATCCATAATCTAGCGCACAAGCTCTCAACATGTCCTCCAGAATCTGACTGACTCTCTGTCCATCTGTCTGCGGATGAAAGGTTGTACTAAACTCTAGCCTGGTCAACAAAGTCTAATGCAACTGATTCCAAAACTTTGAGGTAAACTGTGTTCCTCTATCTGATACGATGGTCCTCGGAACTCCATGCAGACATACGATCCTGGTCATATATATCTTGGCCAACTTTGCACTTTGTATAGGTGGTTTTCACTGGGATAAAGTGAGCTACTTTGGTCCAATGATCAATTACTACCCAGATAGAATTTAGATCCCGATCGGGTCCTGGGAAATCCGGTAATGAAATCCATGCCAAGCATGTCCCTCTTCAATTCGGGTGTCGGCATAGGCTGCAGTAATCCCGATGGCTTCTGTTGTTCTTCCTTTACTACCTCACATACCGCTATATACTCGGCAACCTCCTTCTTCATACCAGTCCACCAGAAACGCTCCTTCAAATCCAATACATCTTGGTGTTTCTAGGGTGAATCGAGTATTGTGAGTCATGAGCCACCTGAAGTATTAACTTCCTGATCTCTGCATTATTGGGCACATATACACGGTCCTCAAACCATAAGGTCTCATGCTCATCCTCACGTAAACCTTTGGCTTTTCCTTTGCTCATCCTCTCTTTTACCTCAGCAATCTCTTTGTCATCCTTCTGAGCTTCACAGATCTTTCCCAACAATGTAGACTGAACTTCCATTGCTGCAACAAAACCTTTGGGAACAATCTCCAACCGAAGTTCCCTGAGATCCTCAGCTAACTCCTTTGGTAATCCTCCTGCTTATGAGGGTATTCGTCCTTGTTTTCGTTATGGTTATGTCCTATTTCTCCACAAAGCTTGTATGCACAAGGTTTCCTCATATCCTTTCCATAAGGCTTCAACTTCTGGGACACAAGACGAGATCTTTGCAGAGTCAACTTAAATTCTTCCCAGGTGGTTACTCTTTGCCATCCATTGATGGTTTGGTACATCCTCCACCAAGTAGCAGCAACTCTTACAAAGCACTGAAGAGCATGCTGGGTTATATCCTTTCTAGCTATAGTGTTATCCTCCATGTGATCCTCCATGTTCTGAATCCATTGGTCCGTATCCAATTGACTCATCGGTCCAGAAAATTACAAGCTCATCTCCATTCATCCTCTATTGGGTCCATGGGTTTTGGGGTGGACAAGGGAGATAGAGAGGGATGCACATAATACAAACAATGGTTTTGAAAAGAGAGATTTTATTGTGGCTATCAGAAAAAAAACATCAAACAAATGACAGTTCACAATTATCGCATCTAACGTAGGTATATAACAGGGGTTTGGTCTTCTAAAGGTCAATAAATCTTCTCCAAACTCTTCAAGTCTTGTTCATGTCTCCGATGGCTTCTTCTGATCATGCTTGTCCTTCTCAAATCCTTTTTTTTGCAGCTCATCTCTGTCGTCTCAAAGTCTCTCGTGACATCCTTGAATATTCTGGAGTTGCATTCCAAACTTCTGGGTTTCAACACCCTTGGCATGAGCCATGGTCCTACTGTCCTTCAGTTCCTGACAAATCTCCGGTATTCTTGAGGTTTTACTCCTCCAGCTTGGCAACTTTCAGCTTCTGGGTCCTCAGTTCTTCACGAAATACTTCCTTGACAAATACTGCTTCCTGAAGGTCCATCTTAAAATTCTTGATGTAATACTCCAGATCTTGGTGGTACACCAGCTAAGGTTAAAACTTCATCTTTTTGATGATTGGTGTTCCATCAGCTTCTACCATCCAATTCTTCCAAAGAAATGCATGCTTAACTCAGCATGGTGGCAATAGCATAAGCAAACAATAACATCATGGATATCCATGTTTCTGCTCTTGTCATTTCCATGAGCTATCATTCCATAGTTTATATCTCCTGCCTTCGGGTTTTCTTGATCAAACTTTGAGTTTTTTAACTCTCCATGTTCAGGTATTTCTCCGTTATACCTTGATCTTGGGTATTGACAGCTTCCATAGTCTGCCAAGTTCCATAAGGGTAACCTTCCTAGGTCATACAAATCTGGAAAATCTTCAGAGCCTTCAAATTCTCCTAGTCTTCGGAGTCTCCAACCGTTGTAGTTTCCATTATTATAAAGCACGGTAAAATCCTCTTCATTCCAAAGTGGTCTTAGTTGTCCGATATCTTGTACTCCTTGAAGTGGTCTCATCAGTCGAATCCTCGAGTGGTCAAAAGGGAAAAGGGGGTATGGTCTCACTAAAAAGGGAATTTTTTGAATAAGCTCAGAAGAGAGGAGAGGTAAAAGATCTTTTTGAAAAGAACGTTTTAGAGAAAATCTTTCCTACGGGCTTGCAAGTTTCTAGGGGTCACGTCCTACAGTCAACATGTGCTCTGATACCATCTTGTAGCGACCCGACCTCAGACGGTCAAGTCTCTGTGCTTAAGTGTCATCCCTGGATCGGTATGCTGACACACATAGTACTCGAGGATTTATAACAGAGGTAAATCACATGTATAAAGTAACGTAAATACTATTACCTCAATCCATAAAGCGGAAGTAACAAGGTTGTGGATTCCCATCAACACCAACGGCAAAGTTGAGTGTAGATCGTAACCCTAACGTATCACTTACTCGTCGTAAGATATCCTGCAACATGAGACGTTGCAGCCACAAAGGGTCAGTACATTGAATGTACTAGCAAATTCACACCATAGGACAATGATGAATAATAACTATAACTACATGCATATATGGCTGGTGGAAAATCTCTATGGTTATAATGCTTTTGCGAAAAGCCAATTTGTCCCTACTGCAAAGGAATATAATTTATTTAACTACAAAGTTGGTTGAAAACATTGAGAAGGTAAACCCCCTCTCAATCCCAATTAAAAGTAATCATTAACAACCTAACAATTTAATTATAGAGTGATGAGATCAACATGATAATCCAAGAACTAGATACTCAAGACGTCCATAACCGGGGACACGGCTAATCATGATTAGTTTGTACACTCTGCAGAGGTTTGCGCACTTTTCCCCACAAGACTCGATCTCCTCCGTTGGATTTCTCGCACTACATGGTGTTTGAGAAACGGATGACCGAGACACAGTCTTTCAGAAGCGTTAGCACCTTACGATGGGTAGACAGTACCACCTACATCCCCTACATCTGCTAGTCTACCACTGTAAGAGTTCACACGACTTAATCAACTATGCTAGAGCCCATAATAGCTTGTGGCTGCACACGGAAGTTTCCAGCATGAATAATCTTATGATACCTTTGAGCCTAGGTGGTTGTCCATAGGAGAATCACACGGTACCCCGGGGTTTCCAAAAAATACAGGCAATCACTGGAATTCCAAAGGTGCCTCAGTCCACCCAGATGTGTATTTAAGTTGCCACCTTAAGTTTATCCATTAATTAACAATCTCACATCTGTCATGAATACACTCAAACCCAATCCATGTCTACGAGCATAGCATAGAAATATAAGCATAACGTAGAAGTAACTCCCAAGGTTTGAATACAGGGCAATAGGTTCCTACCTCATCAACTACTTCCCAATACCCACATGTTATCAATTCCTAACCATGCAATGTTTGAGGGTTGAAACTAATGCATAAAAAAACTGGGTATGAAAGGGATATGATCAAAGTGTGAACTTGCCTCTACTGTTGATGAAGATGATTCACACTCAAAACTCTTGATAGTTCTACTCGTCACACTCCGGTCAATCTATCGTAAGCAAGCAGTAGTACCCACACATAAGCAATCACTCGAAAGATCGGAAAGAACGAAAAAGACAAATTGGAAAACATCAAAACCAAGCAAATAACTCTCGAAACATAAAACAATTTCTAACAGTACCAAAATTACGTGAATTTGGCCTTATCATAAAGTTTAGGTCAAGAGCTTCGAATAGCAAAAAGAATCAACAAAAACGGAGTTATAAAACTCAAGTTACGATCAAACGAAGTTTGAATACAAATTTGTTTGAATTCAAATTTTAAAACTTTAAAAAACATGTTTAAGTTGTTTATCTGGATAGAGGGGATCATAGCAAAGACGTGGGCGTTGGTTTCATTGGATTTGGACAAACGAGTAAAAAGATGTGGTCGTTTGAAGTACAGGGACTAATCTGTGAAGAAATTTATCACGAATAGGTCCCTGGCCGAAAACTAAAATAAAAAGAAAAATCCTATCGAACGGACGTTCGCTAAACAGATCTACAGAAAGAAAACGTTCACTAAAACTAACTAAACAGAAAACGTTCGTTACTTAACTAATATATATATATATATATATATATATATGTATATATATAAACAGTTTTAAACAAAACCGAAGAAAACCTAAACCTAAAAGAAAACCGGCGAACCGGGGACGGTTTTATACCGGACCGGAAGGAACGGGCGGGTAGGGCGGCGAATCGGGCGGCGGGCGGTTCCGGCGATCTCCGGCGACGGTGGGCAGCAGCTCCGGCGGCGGCGACGGCGCTAGCGGCGCGGGGCGGCGCGGCAGCGGCGGGAGGCGGCGCGGCAACGGCAGCTGCGGCGGATCTCGCGGGCGGCGGTTGGCGATCCGCAGCGCGGGGCGGCGGCATGATGCGGGAGAGGCGGCGCGGCGCGACATAGAGAGAGGCGGGGCCCGGGGCCGCTTTTTAAGGAGGGGAGGGGGCGCGAGGCGTGGGCGAGGGGGCAGAGGAGGCGGCGGCGCGGCGGACTCCGGGGAAGGAGACCCCGTCGGAGATGGCAGGGACGGCGGTAGGGAGCTGGGCCGCGGCCTGGCGAGATGCTGGGCCGGCCCAGTCGGCGAGGGAATTTTTTTAAATAAACATTTTTTAGAGAACTAAAATAATAAAAACAAAATAACTAAAAATATTATAGAGGCATATGATATATCAAAATTTTCAGAAAAATATTTTCTATAACTTGAACATTTTTCTAGCGTCAAATAAAATCCACACAAATTTTTAATAAAGCAAAGAGTGCTACTGCTGCAATAAAACCTAACAAAAAATCATTTTAAAATACCAAAATTTATTCAAATTTATTTCTCTCCAATTTTCTGATGTAGGGAGTCATTTTATCCTATTTTCTGTATAGTTTATTTTAGGAGAAAAATAATTTGAATAAAAACCAAATAACTCCAAATTGAGAATAATTTCAAAGGGACTTTAAAATTGGATTCTTTGAAACTCCCAACTCATATTTCATAAGTTTTGAAGAAGTCATTTTATCTTCTCTCGTGAAAATCATTGAGTTGCATAAAGTTTCAGAATTGGAAATATTTTCAAATGAAATTCAAATATTTTCCACACCCCTTTTCATTTAAATAAATGGAAGAAGTCATGTCATCTTCTCTCCAGGGTTTTGTGGTGAAAAGAATTTGAATTCACGGAGATCATAAAATGCAAAATGAAAGTTTGGGAAGTCCTTTTATTCCCTCTCATTTAACTTTCAAAAAGTTTCGAATTTCACTCAATCAATCATCACAACAATCAAACAATCAATGTATCTATTTATTATAACATTCCAAAATTTAGAATTTTGGGAAGTTACAGAGGTTCTATGTGTTGGTTGAATAGATGAATCTGAGATTGTGTGACGCATATCGTATAATCATACCCACGGATACTTGAGGTGACATTGGAGTATCTAGGTGACATTAGGGTTTTGGTTGATTTGTGTCTTAAGGTGTTATTCTAGTACGAACTCTAGGGCTGTTTGTGACACTTATAGGAATAGCCCAACGGATTGATTGGAAAGAATAACTTTGAGGTGGTTTCGTACCCTACCATAATCTGTTCGTTTGTTCTCCGCTATTAGTGACTTTGGAGTGACTCTTTGTTGCATGTTGAGGGATAGTTATATGATCCAGTTATGTTATTATTGTTGAGAGAACTTGCATAGTGAAAGTTGCAATACCGTTTATGCTCACTTTTACCACTTGTTACCTTGCTGTTTTTATATTTTCAGATTACAAAAACCTATATCCACCATCCATATTGCACTTGTATCACCATCTCTTCACCGAACTAGTGCACCAATACAATTTACCATTGTATTGGGTGTGTTGGGGACACAAGAGACTCTTTGTTATTTGGTTGCAGGGTTGTTTGAGAGAGACCATCTTCATCCTACGCCTCCCACGGATTGATAAACCTTAGGTCATCCACTTGAGGGAAATTTGCTACTGTCCTACAAACCTCTGCACTTGGAGGCCCAACAACGTCTACAAGAAGAAGGTTGTGTAGTAGACATCAGTGCCTTTTTTCTTCCTGATCTTGAGAAATGATTTCAAATGTCCTACATGTTATGCCATTTTTTTCTTTCAGATTGGTATGTACACAGATGAGGCTCCGACCAGCGCCCCTACCGGATGTAGATCTTGGACCCGGATGTGCGGCCAGAAGCGCCCCTGGACCTGAGCAACCAGAAGAATCTCCGGTGGACCGCATAAGCGATCTCCCGGACGGAATCCTTGGGGAGATCATCTCCCTTCTCCCCACCAAGGATGGCTGCCGCACACAAGTCCTCGCATCTCGGTGGCGCACTCTATGGTGCACTGCGCCTCTTAATCTCGACTGTCGTCAGCTATCTGTCGATGATGATTCTGAACTCCCCGGAGCCATCATCTCTGTAACGCCCGGATAATTAGGCTACAGTGATCCCACGCTAATGATGCCACGTCACCTCGGTTACTGTTACTAATCTCTCGTTAGTTCGAAACCGGTTCGAACTCAAATTCAAAATCAAGCAAACAATAAAAGTTTTCAAATATTAAAACTAAAATGTTCGGGGGGATTCAAATAAATCATGGATAATTATGATGGAGAAAACCACACTTATATAAAATCTTTAAATACTCTAAAATGAATAAAACCGTAGTCAAAACAATTATTGAAATGCCTTTTATAATTAATAAAATGTGAAACTATTCTAGTTAGGTGTTAAACTTTTTATCGCAGTGGGTTTAGTGGTAGTACTAATTTAGGGATCATTTTGTACTTTACAAAACTAAAATAAAATGAGGAACAAAATAAAACAGAAAAGAAATAAGATACAAAAAAACAAAAGGAAACTAAAATCCAAAAAAAAGACAAAAGGCCCCCCCTGGCCAACTGGGCCAACGGCCCAGCCGGCCAGCCCACTTGCCCAACCGGCCCCTCACCCCTGCTTAACCCCCCGACCCCAAACCCTAACCTATCCCCATCTCCCCCAGATCCCCCACGATCCCCCCACTCTCTCCCTCCCCACTCGCTTGGATCGGGGAGGAGCCCGATCCCGTGCCTCCGCCGCAGGCGCCCCTCCCCGGCCCGGCCCCAGCCGCGCCGCCCGAAGCCACCGCCCGCCTCTCCGACTCCTCCCGCACGCCCCGGCCCCACCCGCTCGTCGTCGCCGTGCACCACCACCGCCGCCGTCCTCTCCGTCACCGAACCGCCGCCGTACTCATCGCGCTCGACGCCTCGTCCGACGTCGCCCGAAGGCCTCCCCATCGACGGACGACCCCGCCGCCGCTGCTCGTCAACGCTGCCTCGACGCCGCCGCCCGGTGCCGCCTCGGGTCGCCTGCCCCTACGCCGACGCGACCTCGCCACGACGTCGCCGACCGCCTCCCCAGCCCCACCCGAGCCCACTGCCGCTCCCCTACGCTCCGCTGTGAGCGCCGCCCGTTTCCCCCTTCTCCCTTCTCCCCGTCGTCGTCCGGCGCGCCCTGGCCGCGCCCGGCTCGCCCCTCTGTCGTCCATGTCTCACGTCGCCGTTGCTCGCACCGCCAGCACGCCTCGCCGCCGGCGTCAGCCTCCGCCCGGGGCAGCGCCCGTTAGCCGTGCCCGCTCCAGTGGCCTTTGTGCCACTGGCAGCTGGGGCCCCTCCCCTAAAAAAAGAAAGGGAAATGTAAAAATATATATTAATAAGAATAATTAATTAGTTAAACACTTAATTAACTTAAGTAATCTTGTTTAATTAAATTAATTAATTAGATAGCCTAGCTAATTAGCTAATTAACCTAATGTGACAATGACATGTGGGTCCACTTTAACCCTATTGACCAGTCAACAGTTGACTGGTCAACTGCTGACTGGACCTCCCCTGGCCCACTTGTCATCCTCTGTGTATACTTCTGTGTACACAGAACTGGGGCCCATAGCAATTTAATATTTATTTTCGAATTATAATAAATTCAGAAGATTGTTTAAATCTTTGAAAAATCATAGTAAATTAACCGTAACTCGGATCGAAAAACTTTGTACATGAAAGTTGCTCAGAACGACGAGACGAATCCGAATACGCAGTCCGTTCGTCCACCACACCTCCCTAACTTATCGAACTAGCAACTTTCCCCCCCGGTCCGTCTGTCCGAAAACGCGAAACATCGGGATTACTTCCCGGATGTTCCCCCCCTTCGCCGGTACCACCTACTGTCGCGTTAGGACACACCTAGCACCGCTCATTGTCATGTCACGCATCGTCATGCTTATGTTTGCATTGTATTTACTGTTTCTTTCCCCCCTTCTCTCCGGTAGACTACGAGACCGACACTGCTGCTGCCAGAGCAACCAGGCAAGCCCCCCCTTGATCACCAGATATCGCCTATTCTTCTCTATACTGCTTGCATTAGAGTAGTGTAGCATGTTACTGCTTTTCGATATCCTATCCTGATGCATAGCCTATCCTTGCTACTACTGTTGTTACCTTTACCTGCAATCCTACATGCTTAGTATAGGATGCTAGTTTTCCATCAGTGGCCCTACATTCTTGTCCGTCTGCTGTGCTATACTATCGGGCCGTGATCACCTGGGCGGTGATCACGGGTATATACTTATATACTATATACATGACACATGTGGTGACTAAAGTCGGGTCGGCTCGGTGAGTACCCGCAAGTGATTCTGATGAGGGGGCTGAAAGGACAGGTGGCTCCACCCCGGTAGAGGTGGGCCTGGGTTCCTGACGGCCCCCGACTGTTACTTGTGGCGGAGCGACAGGGCAGGTTGAGACCGCCTAGGTGAGAGGTGGGCCTGGCCCTGGTCGGCGTTCGCGGATACTTAACACGCTTAACGAGATCTTGGTATTTGATCTGAGTCTGGCCATTTGGTCTATACGCACTAACCATCTACGCGGGAGTAGTTATGGGTATCCCGGCGTCGTGGTATCAGCCGAAGCCTTCGTGACGTCAGCGACTGAGTGGCGCTCGCCGGATTGGACTGGAACACCACTAGGCTAGGTCTGCTTCCGGCCGCGTACGCAACGTGCAGGTGTGCATAGGGCGATGGGCCCAGACCCCTGCGCGCATAGGGTTAAACCGGCGTGCTGACCTCTCTGTTGTGCTTAGGTGGGGCTGCGACGCGTTGATCTTACGAGGCCGGGCATGACCCAGAAAAGTGTGTCCGGCCAAATGGGATCGAGCGTGTTGGGTTATGTGGTGCACCCCTGCAGGGAAGTTTATCTATTCGAATAGCCGTGTCCCTCGGTAAAAGGACGACCCGGAGTTGTACCTTGACCTTATAACAACTAGAACTGGATACTGAATAAAATACACCCTTCCAAGTGCCAGATACAACCCGGTGATCGCTCTCTAACAGGGCGACGAGGAGGGGATCGCCGGGTAGGATTATGCTATGCGATGCTACTTGGAGGACTTCAATCTACTCTCTTCTACATGCTGCAAGATGGAGATGTCCAGAAGCGTAGTCTTCGACAGGACTAGCTATCCCCCTTTTATTCTGGCATTCTGCAGTTCAGTCCACTGATATGGCCCTTTACACATATACCCATGCATATGTAGTGTAGCTCCTTGCTTGCGAGTACTTTGGATGAGTACTCACGGTTGCTTTTCTCCCTCTTTTCCCTTTTTCTATACCGGATTGTCGCAACCAGATGCTGGAGTCCAGGAGCTAGAGATCCCGAGGATGATGCTACATGGAGTTCGGCTTCGAGGAGTAGTTGGGAGGTCCCAGGCAGGAGGCCTTGCCTTTTCGATCGTTGCTACTTTTGTGCTAGCCTTCTTAAGGCAAATTTGTTTAACTTATGTCTGTACTCAGATATTGTTGCTTCCGCTGACTCGTCTATGATCGAGCACTTGTATTCGAGCCCTCGAGGCCCCTGGCTTGTATTATAATGCTTGTATGACTTATTTATGTTTTAGAGTTGTGTTGTGATATCTTCCCGTGAGTCCCTGATCTTGATCGTACACATTTGCGTGCATGATTAGTGTACGGTCAAATCAGGGGCGTCACAATCTCCTCCCACGAGGGCTCCGTTCATCACATCTGCATCCCGGCATGCTACCTACTGGACATACCCTGCATGGTGGCCGCCTGGCCGACATCCCGTCAATTCGATAAACTCCAGCAGCTTCAGTTCTACCATTACAGCGATAGGTTTCCACCAAGAGCTGCATCTGTGCCCTCACCACCGATGCCCATATCATGGTTTTCCTCCTCTCTCCACACCACCACCTTGACCCGGTGCCATCTAGCAGACTATCTGGTACAAATGCTTCGACTGCCAGTGCTGAAAAAACTTGTGGTTGTGTTGGTTGATCTGTCGGTGGCCTCGCTTCACAGCATCATCCACTCTAGCTGCCCTGCACTATAGCATTTGGTGCTTGTTTTTGGAATAGGAATCCATATCCCTTCTCTCAAAATAAAGTCGTCTCACCTTGTAAGCATTGGAATTCATTTTGAAGGACAGGAGCTCATCATCGAAGACGCCCCTTCACTTCAAAGGTTGCTCCTTAATTGTTGTTATAAACCTTCACAAATAACTGTGGTCTCTGCGCCTAAACTCGAGACCTTGGGTGCCAGTAGTGATCTGTTTGAATGGTTTGAGATGGTGTTTGCCTCCACACTTATTGAGGTACTGTATATTATTCACGTACACTTTTGTAATTTGCATTTTTCATTTTGCGCATAAGTTAAGTATCATCTTGGAGTACACTTTCAGTGCTAATATTATGTTCTATGCTTAATGAAGAGCTTGTCCATCCTATCAGTGGTGGTGAATTCTGACAAGACCTTATATATCACTATGTGGTGTTTCTATCTCAACATCATTATTGCCTTGCTGCAATGCTTTCCATGTCTGGAGAATTTGTATATGAAGGTGATGATTTCACGCACATTGAAAGCCCATATATAATGTACTAGAATTAATCATTCAGTTATCACTCTTTCAACATAATCTTTTTTAGACATTAACTGTTTTCGATCTTCATCTCTATTTAGGCACTAACACATGGAGAAAAAGGTATAACCAATCGATGGTTCAAAAAGCACCGGGATTTTCTCAGATCTCACGACATTCGTTTGAAGACAGTAACACTGGAAGGATATGCATCCAAAATGCAAACACTAGCTTTGTCACATTCTTCATGTTGAATGCGAGGGCACTACTGTCCGTGAGGATTAAGATTTTCAACAAGAAATTTCTTACGGCTGCAGGTGTTGAACAACATAAAAAGAAGTTTCATGTGGACCTAAGGGCTTCTGATCGTGCTCGACTTCTATTTACAACAGCTTGTCATCATGGACCAGTAGAATTTCTGGCCGTTGATTTTGATGTTATGGATCAGACCGATCCAATTGATTGTGACTACCGAAAACTTTGGTTGAGTTAGATTTCATTATCCTGTTCAATCTGGATTTTATCTAAACCCGATGAGCAATTAATAATCCTCGTGCTTTTGTACTGTTTGTTAGCTGGAGTTAGATATTGTTGCCCTTTTTAACTCGGCTTGGACCCATATTTTCTTTCATACTGGGCCAATGGCTTGCCATTTCTTTAATTAAGACATAAATATTATAATCATTCACAACATAGGCAAAGAACATCACTCTCGCCGGATCCTTGAGATCTTTGTTCATTACAGAACCGCAAGTTTTTAGTGCCCACCAGCACCCACAAACTTATTTTCAGCTTGCACACCAAGGCCTGTAATTCTTAATAAGAAAAGCTGCATGGTAGCCACAGATTTGGGTTTATCATTTGGGACCCACGAGGAAAAAGCCTATCCAGGGCGGTGCCGACTCGACAGTAAACATTGAGAAACCCGGTTTTAAAATTAATGTAAATCCAAAACTCGCCTCAAAATCATGAAACTTGGCATGGTGTTATGTCATAGCACCAACATGTTGTGGTAAAAAAATTAGTCCAATTTGGGACAAGTTTTGGTACAATCTTCTTACAAACCGGAGCTTCTCTCAAAAAGGCTCATGGTTCCGAGAGGGACCTTGTCACCTATGTGTACGAAACGACATACGATGTCTCTTCCCGCCTTGATTTATTTTACACAGGCAACATGCAACTATATATAGTAGCGTCATCCTAAAAATATGAAATTAATCATGGTTCATTTTGCCTTTTTATACATTATTTGAGTTTCATAGGCATTTTGGAACGTACTTTCGTGTGTGCAAAGGTCATGTGCGTACTAGCCACATATGTAATTTGATGTTCAATCTGTTTATGGAATGAAGTCCTTATACATGTTATTCTTCTATAGACAGAGCAAATCACACAGCTTATTAGAATCAATCGTCCATGTTATTATTGGTCTTCGCACACATTTCTGATTACGGACCTGTTTGCCGCATATCACACACATCTTGTTCAATTGAACCGTTTCCATTGTGTTGCCTGATCACACACAATTCATCCTAGTGAACCGTATGTTGTATATCACACACACCTTCATCTGGCTGCCTGTTTCTTTTGTTCCTCATCATCGCAAACAGTTAATTGAACTGAACTGTATGCCCTGCATCGCACACAAAACTACAATCTGAACCGTGTTTGATGCATCCTCCATCGCAAACGTTTTGCACCTCTCTTGACGGGTTTTTTACACCACCGTTTGCGATTATTGCATCGCACACAGTTTCGTCGAAGGGTCTCTAATCGTAGTGTCGCGTTAGCAGCATCCTGCAGTAGTAAAAGTATGGTTACGACGTTCGGACACAACATTACACTGTGGTGTTCCAGGTGGTGTGAGTAGCGAAACTATTCCACATTGTTTCAAATGAAGACCAAACTCATAACTCAAATATTCACCTCCACGATCAGTTCATAGAAACTTTATTTTCTTGTTATGATGATTTTCCACTTCACTCCGAAATTCTTTGAACTTTTCAAATGTTTCAAAGTTATGTTTCATCAAGTAGATATACCCATATCTACTCAAATCATCTGTGAAGTTCAGAAAATAACAAGACCAGCCGCGAGCCTCAACACTCATCGGACCGCATACATCAGTATGTATTATTTCCAATAAGTCAGTTGCTCGCTCCATTGTTCCCGAGAACGGAGTCTTAGTCATCTTGTCCATGAGGCATGGTTCGCAAGCATCAAGTGATTCATAATCAAGTGATTCCAAAAGCCAATCAGCATGGAGTTTCTTCATGTGCTTTACACCAATATGACCTAAACGACAGTGCCACAAATAAGTTGCACTATCATTATTAACTTTGCATCTTTTGGCTTCAATATTATGAATATGTGTATCACTACAATCGAGATTCAACAAAAATAGACCACTCATCAAGGGTGCATGACCATAAAAAATATTACTCATATAAATAGAACAACCATTATTCTCTGATTTAAATGATAATCGTATCGCATCAAACAAGATCCACATATAATGTTCATGCTCAACGCTGGCACCAAGTAACAATTATTTAGGTCTAAAACTAATCCCAAAGTTAGATGTAGAGGTAGCGTGGCGACGGCGATCACATCGACGTTGGAACCATTTCCCACGCGCATCGTGACCTCATCCTTAGCCAATCTTCATTTAATCTGTAGCCCCTATTTTGAATTGCAAATATGAGCAACAGAACTAGAATCAAATACCCAGGCGCTACTACGAGCATTAGTAAGGTACACATCAATAACATGTATATCAAATATACCTTTCACTTTGCCATCCTTCTTATCCGCCAAATACTTGGGGCAGTTCCGCTTCCAGTGACTAGTCCCTTTGTAGTAGAAGCACTCAATTTCAGGCTTAGGTCCAGACTTGGGCTTCTTCCCGGGAGTAGCAACTTGCTTGCTATTCTTCTTGAAGTTCCCCTTCTTCCCTTTGCCCTTTTTCTTGAAACTAGTGGTCTTGTTAACCATCAACACTTGATGCTCCTTCTTGATTTCTACCTCCGCATCCTTTAGCATCGCGAAGAGCTCGGGAATTGTCTTTTCCATCCCTTGCATATTATAGTTCATCACGAAGCCTTTATAGCTTGGTGGCAGTGATTGAAGAACTCTATCAATGACACTATCATCAGGAAGATTAACTCCCAGCTGAGTCAAGTGGTTATGGTACCCAGACATTCTGAGTATGTGTTCACTGACAGAACTATTCTCCTCCATCTTGCATCTATAGAACTTGTTGGAGACTTCATATCTCTCAACTCAGGCATTTGCTTGAAATATTAACTTCAACTCCTGGAACATCTCATATGCTCCATGACGTTCAAAACGTCTTTGAAGTCCCGATTCTAAGCCATAAAGCATGGCACACTGAACTATCAAGTAGTCATCAACTTTGCTCTGCCAGACGTTCATAACGTCTGCAGTTGCTCCTGCAGCGGGTCTTGCACCTAGCGGTGCTTCCAGGACGTAATTCTTCTATGCAGCAATGAGGATAATCCTCAAGTTACGGACCCAGTCTGTGTAGTTGCTACCATCATCTTTCAACTTAGCTTTCTCCAGGAATGCATTAAAATTCAAGGGAACGGTAGCACGGGCCATTGATATACAACAACATAGATATGCAAAAACTATCAAGTACTAAGTTCATGATAAATTAAAGTTCAATTAATCATATTACTTAAGAGCTCCCACTTAGATAGACATCCCTCTAGTCATCTAAATGATCCCGTGATCAATATCAACTAAACCATGTCTGATCATCACATGAGATGGAGTAGTTTTCAATGGTGAACATCTCTATGTTGATCATATCTACTATATGATTCATGTTCGACCTTTCGGTCTCAGTGTTCCGAGGCCATATCTGCATATGCTAGGCTCGTCAAGTTTACCTGAGTATTCTGCACGTGCAAAACTGGCTTGCACCCGTTGTATGTGACCGTAGAGCTTATCACACCCGATCATCACGTGGTGTCTCGGCACGACGAACTGTGGCAACAGTGCATACTCAGGGAGAATACTTATACCTTGAAATTTAGTGAGGGGTCATCTTATAATGCTACCGCCGTACTAAGAAAAATAAGATGCATAAAAGATAAACATCACATGCAATCAAAATATGTGACATGATATGGCCATCATCATCTTGTGCCTTTGATCTCCATCTCCAAAGCACCGTCATGATCTCCATCGTCACCGGCTTAACACCTTGATCTCCATCGTAGCATCGTTGTCGTCTCGCCAACTATTGCTTCTAAAACTATCTCGACCGCATAGTGATAAAGTAAAGCAATTATATGGCGATTGCATTTCATACAATAAAGCGACAACCATAAGGCTCCTGCCAGTTGCCGATAACTTATACAAAACATGATCATCTCATACAACAATTTATATCTCATCACGTCTTGACCATATCACATCACAACATGCCCTGCAAAAACAAGTTAGACGTCCTCTACTTTGTTGTTGCAAGTTTTACGTGGCTGCTACGGGCTTCTAGCAAGAACCGTTCTTACCTACGCATCAAAACCACAATGATTTTTCGTCAAGTGTGCCGTTTTAACCTTCAACAAGGACCGGCCGTAGTCAAACTTGATTCAACTAAAGTTGGAGAAACAGACACCCGCCAGCCACCTGTGTGCGAAGTACGTTGGTAGGACCAGTCTCATGAATGCGGTCATGTAATGTCGGTCCGGGCCGCTTCATTCAACAATACTGCTAAATCAAAGTAAGACGTTGGTGGTAAGCAGTATGACTATTATCGCCTACAATACTTTGTGTTCTACTCGTGCATATCATCTACGCATAGACCTAGCTCGGATGCCACTGTTGGGGAACGTAGCATGCAATTTCAAAAAAAAATCCTAAGATCACGCAAGATCTATCTAGGAGATGCATAGCAACGAGAGGGGGAGAGTGTGTCCATGTACCCTCATAGACCGAAAGCGGAAGCGTTAGGTTAACGCGGCTGATTTACTCAAATGTTTTCATGATCCAACCGATCCAAGTACCGAACGTACGGCACCTCCGTGTTCAGCACACGTTCAGCTCGATGACGTCCCTTGAACTCTTGATCCAGTAGAGGGTCGAGGGAGAGTTCCATTAGCACGACGGTGTGGTGACGGTGTTGGTGATGTGATCCACGCAGGGCTTCGCCTAAGCACTATGACGCTATGACCGGAGGAGTAAACTGTGGAGGGGGGCAGCACACACGGCTAAGAGAATATCTGTTGTGCTATGGGGTGCCCCCTACCTCTGTATATAAAGGAGAAGAGGGAGGAGGCCGGCCATGGGGCGCGCCATAAGGGGGGATCGACTAGGACTCCTAGTCCTATTCGCCCCCCCTTCCTTCCAACGAAGGGGGAAAGGGGGAAGGAGAGGAGAGAAGGAGGGAAAGGGGGGCCGCGCCCCCTCCCCTTCCTATTCGGACTCCCCTTGGGGGAAGAGGGGCGCGTGCCTCCCCCTTGTGGGCTGTCCCCTCTTCTCTCCCAATGGCCCATGAGGCCCATGATTCCCCCCGGGGGGTTTCGGTAACCCCTCGGTACTCCGAAAAAATACCCGAATCACTTGGAACCATTCTAATGTCCGAATACTACCTTCCAATAGATGAATCTTCACCTCTCGACCGTTTCAAGACTCCTCGTCATGTCCGTGATCTCATCCGGGACTCCGAACAAACTTCGGTCACCAAAACACATAACTCATAATACAAATCGTCATCGAACGTTAAGCGTGCGGACCCTACGGGTTCGAGAACTATGTAGACATGACCGAGACACATGTCCGGTCAATAACCAATAGCGGAACCTGGATGCTCATATTGGCTCCTACATATTCTACGAAGATCTTTATCGGTCAAACCGCATAACAACATACGTCATTCCCTTTGTCATCGGTATGTTACTTGCCCGAGATTCGATCGTCGGTATCATCATACCTAGTTCAATCTCGTTACCGACAAGTCTCTTTACTCGTTCTGTAATGCATCATCCCGCTGTAGGATCGAAAGTATGTCTAGAGGGGGGTGATTAGACTACTTGACCAAATAAAAATCTAGCCTTTTCCCAATTTTAAGTCTTGGCACATTTTAGCAACTTGGCACTAGTCAAGCAAACAACCTACACATGCAAGTCTAAGAGTATAGCAGCGGAATGTAAAACATTGCACATGAAGGTAAAGGGAGGAGTTTGGAGGGAGCAAACGCAATGTAGACACGGAGATTTTTGGCGTGGTTCCGATAGGTGGTGCTATCGTACATCCACGTTGATGGAGACTTCAACCCACGAAGGGTAACGGTTGCGCGAGTCCACGGAGGGCTCCACCCACGAAGGGTCCATGAAGAAGCAACCTTGTCTATCCCACCATGGCCATCGCCCACGAAGGACTTGCCTCACTAGGGTAGATCTTCACGAAGTAGGCGATCTCCTTGCCCGTACAAACTCCTTGGTTCAACTCCACAATCTTGACGGAGGCTCCCAAGTGACACCTAACCAATCTAGGAGACACCACTCTCCAAAAGGTAATAGATGGTGTGTTGATGATGAACTCCTTGCTCTTGTGCTTCAAATGATAGTCTCGCCAACACTCAACTCTCTCTCTCAGATTTGCATTTGGTGGAAAGAGGATTTGAGTGGAAAGCAACTTGGAGAAGGCTAGACATCAAGATTTATGTGGTTGGAGTGGATTATCTTGACCTCAACACATGAGTAGGTGGTTCTCTCTCAGAAAATGTATGATGGAAGTGTAGGCATGTTCTGATGGCTCTCTCCACGAATGAAGAGTGGGTGGAGGGGTATTTATAGCCTCCACACAAAATCTAACCGTTACACACAAATCACCAAACTCGGTGGGACCGAATAATGAAACTCTGTCAGACCGATTTAGTTCAAAATGTGAACGTTAGGATTTTCGGTGGGACCGACATGTCAACTTGGTGGGACCGATTTCACTAGGGTTAGGGCATAACGTAATCTCGGTGGGACCGATTACACAAACTCGGTGAGACCGGCTTTGGTAATAAGCTAACCAGAGAGTTGGTCAGGCAAACTCGGTCGGACCGATTCGCTCATCTCAGTTGGACCGAAACATTACGAAGGGGAAACAGAGAGTTTGCATTGCGAACTCGGTGGGACCGATCGCTCATTTCGGTTGGACCAAAATGTTACGAAGGGAAACAGAGAGTTTGCAATCCCATCTCGGTGAGACCGAGATCCCTATCGGTGAGACCAAAATGACTAGGGTTTTGTGGCAGTGGCTATGTCAACTGAACTCAGTCGTGCCGGATAGAAAGTTTTGGTGGGGCCAAGTTTGACTTTTGGTTCGGGACATATGTGGATATGAGAAAGTGGTTGAGGTTTTTTTGGAGCATATCACTAAGCATTTCGAGCAAGTAACCCATTAAGCAACACCTCATCACCTTTTAATAGTATTGGCTTTCCTATGGACTCAATGTGATCTTGGATCACTAAAAGTAAAATGTAGAGTCTTGAGCTTTAGATCTTGAGCCAATCTTTTGTCCTTAGCATTTTGAGGGGTCCACATTTCTAATGCATGCCATGCTAATCATTGAGCTTTCCTGAAACATTTATCTTGAAATAATATTAGCTCAATGAGCTATATGTTGTTAGGAATTACCAAAACCACCCAGGGATAGTTGCACTTTCAATCCCCCCTTTTTGGTAATTGATGACAACGTATAGATCAAAGCTTTGACAAATGATCATAAGATTGAAATACATCATCTCTTCGAGAAGTATGTGGTAAGCAAGAGCTCCCCCTAAATTTGTGCGTTATGTAGAATTTGCTTTTGAATGCAAATGCACAATCGATTAGGATCATGGGTCACTCTTCCATGTCACATACATCTTGGTGGAGCGCTCAAAATGATAAAAATTGAAAAAATGCACTCATCACCAATCAAAGTGAGTGATCATATATGGAATATAAGAGATAATATCATCCAAGCAACATTAAGGTAGCATATGATCAAACACATGATCAAACAAGTATCTCACACAGACAAAGACATGGTGTATCAACCAAGCACATAAAAAAGATTCAACCAAAAGCAAGAGAGATAAAAGGCAAAACACTCTCTCTCGAAGCCTATGATCTATACATATTTCTCCCCCTTTGGCAACAAGTTACCAAAAAGTTTGAAAATGCATAGTGTTATGCGTCTCTCAGGCTTTGTTGCAGCAGTTGTGCCATATTCTTTCTTTAGCACTTTCTTCTTTGAGGTGGCCTCATCCTCAACAGCCACATAATCCTCATCCTCAGAGTCTGAGGTTCTCTTCTTCGTTGCCAAGAACGGGTCCTTTCTGGAGAAAGAGTTTCTCTCGAAAGAAGTAAGTGGGAGGAAAGTGGAACTTGATGAGATGACCCCTCTCGAACCAGAAAGTAGCGCAGCACAAGAAAAAGTTTCTGTGGTGCCTGCACCGACTAGAGAGGAAGTTAATGATGACGATCATGATCAAGTTACCACTTAACTTCGTAGGTCCACAAGGACACGTTCCGCACCAGAGTGGTACGACAACCCTGTCCTGGAAATCATGTTGTTGGAGAACGGTGAACCTTCGAACTATGAAGAAGCAATGGCAGGTCTAGATTCCAACAAATGGCTTGAAGCCATGCAATCGGAGATAGGATCCATGTATGGAAACAAAGTATGGACTTTGACAGACTTGCCCGGTGATCGGCGAGCGATAGAAAATAAATGGATCTTTAAGAAGAAGACGGACGCGGATGGAAATGTTACCATCTATAAAGCTCGACTTGTCGCTAAGGGTTATCGACAAGTTCAAGGAGTTGACTACGATGAGACCTTCTCACCCGTAGCGAAGCTGAAGTCCGTCCGAATCATGTTAGCAATTGCCGCATTCTACGATTATGAAATATGGCAAATGGACGTCAAAACGGCATTCCTTAACGGCTTCCTTAAGGAAGAATTGTATATGATGCAGCCAGAAGGTTTTGTCGATCCTAAGAATGCTGACAAAGTATGCAAGCTCCAGCGCTCAATCTATGGGCTGGTGCAGGCATCTCGGAGTTGGAACATTCGCTTTGATGAGATGATCAAAGCGTTTGGGTTTACGCAGACTTATGGAGAAGCCTGTGTTTACAAGAAAGTGAGTGGGAGCTCTGTAGCATTTCTCTTATTATATGTGGATGACATACTATTGATGGGAAATGATATAGAATTCTTGGAAAGTATAAAGTCCTACTTGAATAAGTGTTTTTCAATGAAGGACCTTGGAGAAGTTGCTTACATATTAGGCATCAAGATCTATAGAGATAGATCGAGACGCCTCATAGGTCTTTCACAAAGCACATACCTTAACAAGATATTGAAGAAGTTCAATATGGATCAGTCCAAGAAGGGGTTCTTGCCTGTATTGCAAGGTGTGAGATTGAGCACGGCTCAATGCCCGACCACGGCAGAAGATAGAGAAAAGATGAGTGTCGTCCCCTATGCCTCGGCCATAGGGTCTATTATGTATGCCATGCTGTGTACCAGACCTGATGTAAACCTTGCCGTAAGTTTGGTAGGAAGGTACCAAAGTAATCCCGGCATGGAACACTGGACAGCGGTCAAGAACATCCTGAAGTACCTGAAAAGGACTAAGGATATGTTTCTCGTTTATGGAGGTGACGAAGAGCTCGTCGTAAAGGGTTACGTTGATGCTAGCTTCGACACAGATCTGGATGACTCTAAGTCACAAACCGGATACGTGTATATTTTGAATGGTGGGGCAGTCAGCTAGTGCAGTTGCAAGCAAAGCGTCGTGGCGGGATCTACATGTGAAGCAGAGTACATGGCAGCCTTGGAGGCAGCACATGTAGCAATCTGGATGAAGGAGTTCATTGCCGACCTAGGAGTTATTCCCAATGCATCGGGGCCGGTGACTCTCTTCTGTGACAACACTGGAGCTATTGCCCTTGCCAAGGAGCCCAGGTTTCACAAGAAGACCAGGCACATCAAGCGTCGCTTCAACAACATTCGTGAAAATGTTCAAAATGGAGACATGGATATTTGTAAAGTACATACGGATTTGAATGTCGCAGATCCCTTGACTAAACCTCTTCCACGGGCAAAACATGATCAACACCAGAACTCTATGGGTGTACGATTCATCACAACGTAACTAGATTATTGACTCTAGTGCAAGTGGGAGACTGTTGGAAATATGCCCTAGAGGCAATAATAAAATGGTTATTATTATATTTCCTTCTTCATGATAATTGTCTATTGTTCATGCTATAATTGTGTTATCCGGAAATCGTAATACATGTGTGAATACATAGACCACAATATGTCCCTAGTGAGCCTCTAGTTAACAAGCTCGTTGATCAATGGATGGTTACAGTTTCCTGACCATGACATTGGATGTCATTGATAACGGGATCACATCATTGGGAGAATGATGTGATGGACAAGACCCAATCCTAAGCATAGCACAAGATCGTGTAGTTCGTCTGCTAGAGCTTTTCTAATGTCAAGTATCATTTCCATAGACCATGAGATCGTGCAACTCCCGGATACCGTAGGAGTGCTTTGGGTGTACCAAATGTCACAACGTAACTGGGTGGCTATAAAGGTGCACTACAGGTATCTCCGAAAGTGTCTGTTGGGTTGGCACAGATCGAGACTGGGATTTGTCACTCCGTATGACGGAGAGGTATCTCTGGGCCCACCCAGTATTGCATCATCATAATGAGCTCAATGTGACTAGGTAGTTAGTCACGGGATCATGCATTACGGAACGAGTAAAGTGACTTGTCGGTAACGAGATTGAACGAGGTATTGGGATATCGACGATCGAATCTCGGGCAAGTAAAGTACCGATTGACAAAGGGAATTGTATACGGGATTACTTGAATCCTCGACATCGTGGTTCATCCGATGAGATCATCGAGGAGCATGTGGGAGCCAACATGGGTATCCAGATCCCGCTGTTGGTTATTGACCGGAGAGTCGTCTCGGTCATGTCTGCGTGTCTCCCGAACCCGTAGGGTCTACACACTTAAGGTTCGGTGACGCTAGGGTTGTAGAGATATTAGTATGCGGTAACCCGAAAGTTGTTCGGAGTCCCGGATGAGATCCCGGACATCACGAGGAGTTCCGGAATGGTCCGGAGGTAAAGATTTGTATATAGGAAGTCCAGTTTCGGCCACCGGGAAAGTTTCGGGGGTCACCGGTATTGTACCGGGACCACCGGAAGGGTCCCGGGGGTCCACCGAGTGGGGCCACCTATCCCGGAGGGCCCCATGGGCTGAAGTGGGAAGGGAACCAGCCCCTGGTGGGCTGGTGCGCCCCCATGGGCCTCCCCCTGCGCCTAGGGTTGGAAACCCTGGGGGTGGGGGCGCCCCACCTGACTTGGGGGGCAAGTTCCCCCCTTGGCCGCCGCCCCCCTTGAGATTGGATCTCTAGGGGCCGGCGCCCCCCCAGGGCCCCTATATAAAGAGGGGGAAGGGAGGGCTGCGACATCCAAGCCCCTGGTGCCTCCCTCTTTCCCCGTAACACCTCTCCCTCTCGCTGAGCTTGGCGAAGCCCTGCCGAGATCCCCGCTGCTTCCACCACCATGCCGTCGTGCTGCTGGATCTCCATCAACCTCTCCTTCCCCTTGCTGGGTCAAGAAGGAGGAGACGTCTCTCCCAACCGTACGTGTGTTGAACGCGGAGGTGCCGTCCGTTCAGCGCTAGGATCATCCGTGATTTGGATCACGACGAGTACGACTCCATCAACCCCATTTTCTTGAACGCTTCCGCTCGCGATCTACAAGGGTATGTAGATGCACTCCTCCCCTCTCGTTGCTAGTAAACTCCATAGATTGATCTTGGTGATGCGTAGAAAATTTTAATTTCTGCTACGATCCCCAACAAGATCCATGGCCACCTTTGTTCTTCTGCTGGAAAGGCTGATGAAACGGAGGAGGAGGAGGCAACCAGAACTTCTGTTGCTTAGCAGCCACTAGTGAGGAAGAAGAAGATTGAACTGCGTCCCTGACTCTCTTCTTAGAAGCCTCACACTTGAGCTGAGCAGCCTCTTGCTTCAGTGCCATATTGTAGAAATCATCATACTTGGTCGGCTCAAAAAGCACGAGAGGTAATTGCAGATCTTCTCTGAGGCCACCTCTGAATTGATAGATCATGCTCTTTTCATCAGGAACGTCTTGCTTAGCGAAGTGAGCGAGTTTCTGAAACTGAGTATTGTATTGATACACGGACATGCTGCCTTGCTTGAGATTGCGGAACTCCTTACGCTTGCTCTCAACAACACTTTGTGGAATGTGGTGAGCTTTGAAGTCTCGGCGGAAATCATCCCAGGTAATCACACGACCTCCTCTGGAATCTTTGTATTGTTGATACCACTCGGCAGCTTGATCCTTGAGTTGAAAAGAAGCGAACTTGACAAAGTCCTCAGGCCTGACATTGCTACATTCAAAATGCTTGTTGTTGTCCACGAGCCAATCATCGGCATCTGTGGCCTCGGCACGGCAACTGAAAGACTTCGGCTGATTTGTGAGGAACTGGTTGAGGGTAGCGAAATGAGGCTAATTGTTGCCTTGGCCTTGATTTCCTTGATTGCCTTGCCCTTGGGTGCGTTCTTGCAAGAGTTGCAAAATCATCTGAGCATTGGCGTTGGTTGCTGCCATGATAGCTTGCCATGCCTCCGGAGGCGGAGGTGGTGGCGGAGGGTTCGCCTGACTCCCCTCATTGCGTTCCGGATTCTGACGCGTTGGCGGAGCCATCCTGAAGAGGGTGACATCCGTTAGCATCTTGATAGACAAATAGACAAGTTGAATCAACGGATAGAAATTGCAACATATAGTCTTCACAATAAACATTCGAACGAGGATGAACGAATGAATTCCATAGTAAATCATCACACTTCCATTAAGGTGAGAAGCCACTTGATAAGAGATTGATGAATAAAATAAAAAAGGTACGAGTGGAACAAATAAGTGGTAAGGATTACCCAATCACAAACCAAATATCTGCGGAAGAAATGCTAAGAGCTACTTGAATCCCACCTATAAACTCCCGAAACTTTCTGGTCGTGCAATCTGGTGTTGGGGATACAAGGGACACAAAATATATCACCCAAACTAGCAATCCCTAGATCCAGCTGTATCCATCCGTCAACACATAACCAAGAAACCTTCGGAAATCGTGTACCTCAACCTTCGAAAAGCATCCATTATACGAGTTATGGTAATACTCCCGAACTCCCGCCCCAGTACTGGGTGGCGTCGAGGTGATCTCACCAACAACTGCATAAAAGAGATTTTCGATGTCGGCGAAACTCAGGTATTCCAGAACTGCAACGATAAAATTGTGACGACAACACCTCGGAGCTCAACTCCCCGGGACACTGCCACAACCCCTAAATGTCAGGAGGCACCAAGAACAATGTTGTCGTCACAAAACCATCGGAACGATTCCAATATACCCGCGTGATCCTAAATTTTTTTTAGTGAAATTTGAGGAGAGAAGAGTCAAAACTTGTACGTCAGGAGGCCTCACCAGAGCGACGAAGGGACTGAGGAGTAAAAGGAATCCTACTCTCCGATATATATAATCCTAAGACTCAAAACATTTTTGTTCTAGACTGAACATCGCCAGCGATTCGATCAAGCAGGGGGCTCCTAAGTCGGGGATGGCTCTGATTACCAACTTGTAACGCCCATGATGCGGCTATATCTCCCACGTGTCGAGGCACGACTTAGAGGCATAACCGCATTGTGGTTTGTCGCAAGAAGGGTCATCTTCACACAATCCCATGTAATGAACAAGAATGGGATAACGAGAGTTGGCTTACAATCGCCACTTCACACAATACATAAATTTAAGTCATACATCATCCAAAATCGACACATAGACCGACTACGGTCAAATCCAAAAGAAAATAAGATAACCCCAAATGCTAGATCCCCGATCGTCCCAACTGGGCTCCACTACTGATCATCAGGAAACGAAACATAGTAACGACCACGTTCCTCGTCGAACTCCCACTTGAGCTCGGTTGCGTCATCTGCACTGACATCGTCGACACCTGCAACTGTTTTGGTAGAATCTGTGAGTCACGAGGACTCAACAATCTCACACCCGCGAGATCAAGACTATTTAAGCTTATAGGAAAGGATGGTGTAATGAGGTGGAGCTGCAGCAGGCACTAAGCATATATGGTGGCTAACATACGCAAATGAGAGCGAGAAGAGAAGCAACGCAACGGTCACGAAGCTAGAAATGATCAAGAAGTGATCCTGAAACTACTTACGTTCATGCATAACTCAAACTGTGTTCACTTCCCGGACTCCGCCAAGAAGAGACCATCACGGCTACACACACGGTTGATGTATTTTAATTAAGTCAAGTGACAAGTTCTCTACAACCGGACACTAACAAATTCCCATCTGCCTCATAACCGCGGGCACGGCTTTCGAAAGATAATACCCTGCAGGGGTGTCCCAACTTAGCCAATCATAAGCTCTCACGGTCAACGAAGGATAAACCTTCTCCCGGAAAGACCCGATCTGTCTCGGATTCCCGGTTTACAAGACATTTCGACAATGGTAAAACAAGACCAGCAAAGCCGCCCGATGTGCCGACAAATCCCGATAGGAGCTGCACATATCTCGTTCTCAGGGCACACCGGATGAACACTACGTACAACTAGAACCAGCCCTCGAGTTTCCCCGAGGTGGCGCTGCAAGTGGCTGTAGTTTGAAACCAGCACTCAGAGGAACACTGGCCCGGGGGTTTAAATAAAGATGACCCTCGGGCTCGCGAAAACCCGAGGGAAGAAGGCTTAGGTTCCAAATGGTAAAACCAAGGTTGGGCCTTGCTGGAGGAGTTTTATTCAAGGCGAACTGTCAAGGGGGTCCCATAAATCACCCAACCGCGTAAGGAACGCAAACTCAAGGAACATAATACCGGTATGACAGAAACTAGGGCGGCAAGAGTGGAACAAAACACCAGGCATAAGGCCGAGCCTTCCACCCTTTACCAAATATATAGATGCATTAATTAAATAAGAGATATTGTGATATTCCAAAATATCCATGTTCCAACATGGAACCAACTTCAACTTCACCTGCAACTAGCAACGCTATAAGAAGGGCTGAGCAAAAGCGGTAACTTAGCCAAACAACGGTTTGCTAGAAAAAGATGATTAGAGGCTTGGCATGGCAATATGGGAGGCATGATATAGCAAGTGGTAGGTAGCGTAGCATAGCAATAGAACGAACAACTAGCAAAGCAAAGATAGAAGTGATTTCGAGGGTATGGTCATCTTGCCTGCAAGGTTCTCAGAGTTGTCGAAAGCTTGATCCTCGTAAGCGTACTCAACAGGTTCCTCGTTCACGAACTCGTCTCCCGGCTCTACCCACAGGAAGAACACAAGCAATGGAACCACAATCAATCACGGAAAATGCACAAGCAACATGATGCAAAACATGCATGATATGCGATATGTGGTATGCGATGCATATGCGTGCTCCGGAAGAAAAAGAATGAACAAGGCAGTAACTTGGCAAACCAAGTATGCCACTAGAAAGATGAGATGATTTCGGTCGAAATCGATATAAATATCACCGGAAACGGATGCACGGTTTGCAAATGGCTAGCAAAACAAGAATGACACGATTCTGCGATTAACAGCATGATAGCACTTAGAATACATCAAGTAACTATGCTACAGCACCCCAACATAGCAACAAAGCATATGGCAGTAATCTACAGGAGATGCTTGACAAAAGATAAACACAGAGCTACGGCTAGATCACACAATAACAGGTTCAAACAAGCATGGAAAAAGTGCAAAAGATATCAGGATAGCAGACTTGGAGAAAATACTGGACATGGCTGAAACAGCATCAGGTAGCAATGTTCAGAGCAAGCAAAACACATGCTACATGAACTTAACATAGCAAAACAAGACATGGTATGAATCTACTAAAAGCATATAACAAAAGTCCCTTACTGACCATGAGCCGAAAGGGACCAGAAGATATGATGGCACCCATGTAAACATAGCAAGTGTCGTTAACTGGTTCCAGACTTTGCAGAAAACAAAGCATGGCATTAACAGAAATTATGAGGGCATCTTGGTGAGCTTGATTCACTCATCACAAAGCAATGCATGACAAAACAAGAATACCTACAGCAAGATGGCATGTTTATGAAGCTAGCCATGGCAAGAGCAAGTTCATAGCATGTATGGATCAACTACAACAACCTCGGCAAAATTGAATATCATGTTAACATTCTGCCAGAAATATTTTATAGCAAAAGTAGAGCAAGATTAAGACATGCGAGGGCA
Source organism: Aegilops tauschii subsp. strangulata (assembly GCF_002575655.3). Lineage (NCBI taxonomy): Eukaryota > Viridiplantae > Streptophyta > Magnoliopsida > Poales > Poaceae > Aegilops > Aegilops tauschii. The sequence goes on from NC_053036.3 coordinate 579,038,444, forward strand.
CTCCATAATTGCAAACAGGGGCATGGATGGATAGAGAACAACTATATCTACAAAACATCCTTACTGACCATACTCATAATAAGTATGGATCTCACTGTAGCCACATGGATACATGGCAACAAAATAACAGCAGTAACAGACTGTAAAAATCCTATCCCTGAAAACAGAAACATCACGAAGCCTAGTTTGCATGCTTGTGCTAGTCACCACATAGATCACAAAAATACATGGCATACACCCCTGTAAAGATGGCATGGCATAGATCAAAACACCTGTAGAGCTCATGCCCATAAGATGCACACATCAATTGCAACAAAAATAACAAATCACCAAGTTCTGATAAGTAACAGCAGAAAACATCATATAGCATTCTTGCACCAGAGATTTGGGCATCAAGATGGACTCAAACGAGCATGGCACAATTGAACAAAATGAAGAGAATCTCGTAATGAGCATTCCGATATATTACACGCACGAAACGGAGCAGTATGCACGGAGTTATGATGCAATGAACAGAGCCACATATTGCAAATATTTCAGGACGGAGAAAAATCGAGGGGGGGGGGGGAAGAAGTCAACCCTCTTAGATCTGGATCGGGCCGGCGTGGATCGAGGCAGGGCTGGTCGCCGGAGACGGAGGAAACGGCGGCCGCGGCGGCTGGAGAGGAGAGGAGCTCGGGGGAGAGGAGGTGGCGACGGCGGGGTCGGGTCGCCGGAGGAGGCGGCGTTGAGGGCGCGGGCGGCGCAGGCGGAGGCGCGGGCGGCCGGGCGCCGGTGCGGGCGCCGGCGGAGACGGTGGCGGTCGGCGAAGGCGGCGGCAGTCGGCGGAGGGAGAGCCGGGGCGCGGGCGACGGGGCGCTCCCGGGCGCGGGCGGCGGCGTACGGGCCCTGCGGGCCGGATCTGGGCCCCGCGGGCCCTGTCGGCGGAGGAGAGAGAGGGAGGCCGGCGGCGGTGACATGGCGGCGTCCTATTGGACGGGCGCGGCGGCGGGGAAGCGTCCGGCCGGACCGGACGTGTCCGGCGGCGCGAGAGGACAGGGGTTAGGGTTATGACCCGGAATTTTGGACGGGGAGGGTGTTTATATAGGCATAGGGAGCTAGGAGACTCCAAATGGAGTGCGGTTTTCGCCCACACGATCGTGATCGAACGACCGAGAGCATGGAAGGGACTTAGAGGGGTTATTGGACTGTTTGGAGGGGGGTTTTGCTGCAACACACAAAAGGACTTTGCGGTTACCCGGTTAACCGTTGGAGCATCAAACGACCTCCAAATGGAACGAAACTTGACAGGTGGTCTACCGGTGGTGTACCAAGTCCACTTGGCAAACCTCGGTCCATTCCGAGAACGTTTAACACCCGCTCACGAAAAGAGACAAGAGGGGTGCGCCGGTGCATGTGGGAGTGCCGGATTGCAAAACGGACAACGGGGAAAATGCTCGGATGCATGAGACGAACACGTATGCAAATGAGATGCACATGATGACATGATATGAGATGCATGACAGGAACAAAATGAAAAACGAAAGACAAAACCCAACCACGGAGGGAATATCATAACACATAGCCAAAAATGGCAAGAGTTGGAGTTACAAATATGGAAAGTTACATCCGGGGTGTTACACTATATTTGCTAGTAGGTGTTTAATTGGTCGCGGAAACTGGGGAAACCTGAGTGTCCCTGATATTATTAGTTTGTGCCACGCCTTGTTTCGTGATGACACATTTAGTATGGGCGCTATTGTTGCAAAGCGGTTAAATCTTAACCGTACTAAGGGCCCTATCTTGGGAGGCATCTTCGCCTCGCGCCTCGCTGCATACTATAACATACCTATTAGGCACTATGAGAAAGAAGAAAAATTGCTGCCTACTATTTTTCTAGATTATAAGAGTATGGTAGAGCATGATTTTTTTGTTAAGAATAGGGAAAGGGCGCTTAAATACAAACTGTTATTCCATAAAAATCACCCTGAGACTATTACCTTGCCTGCTCCTTCCTTGTTTGATTTATCTGCAGGCCAGTATCTCATTCCGCTGGCGACCATCCAAGCCTACCGGAACCCTACATCAGCTACAGAGCTAGAGTCGGAACCATAATTTGATCCTCCACGACAGTCTGATTACCAGTGGGATCCAGAGATGATTGCCAACCAATGGCAATCCGGGGCTTCTTCTCAGTACGACCCCAGTTATAATTACGGATATCCGCCAGGCCAGCCGTGGCAATAGACCAACTTAGGCCAAAAGCCTAAGCTTGGGGGAGTACGTATTTCTCACCGACATTACATTTATGTTTACACACTCATTGCTAGTTGTCGGTGCTCATACTTTTTCATTGTATCATCCATGCTAGTTTATTTTGTTTTTCTTGCTTTCTTCTTGTGTGTTTGATAAACCTTAAGAAAAACAAAAAAATTAGTTGTAGCTTTTAGCTAGTTTACTTTCTTGCTTGTAGTAGTAGTAATTAAAAGAAAACCCAAAAATATTTCCTGTTCTTCTTTGCTTGTTGGGAGCTTTCCCATGTAAATAGTTTCTATTTCTTTTCTTTTCTTTGGGGGTCGATAGGAGAAGACCATTATGAAAATGTTGAAGTGGCTCTATTATGCATTATTGTTGATTTAACCAAGAGCCCATATTGCCTTGTCTTCTCCTATTTATTGAATGCTCGCAGATTCCAGCTTAGTCATGCACGTGCACTATTATTATTATTCACATCGTTCGGTCGTGCAAGTGAAAGGCAATTATGACGATATATGATGGACTGACTGAGATAAGAGAAGCTGGTATGAACTCGACCTCTCTTGTTTTTGTAAATATGATTAGTTCATCGTTCCTGATTCAGCCTATTATGAATAAACATGTTTGCAATGACAATTAGAGATTATAGTTACTTATGCCATGCTTAATTAGCTAGCAGTTTATAATGGTTTACCTTGCGTGCCAACATGCTATTAAAATGATTGTGATGTGGTATGATAGGGTGGTATCCTCCTTTGAATGATTTAAGTGACTTGACTTGGCACATGTTCACACATGTAGTTGAAACAAATCAACATAGCCTTCGCGATATTTATGTTCATGGTGGATTATATCCCACTCATGCTTGCACTCAATGTTCATTAATTTTAATGCATGTTCATGACTGTTGTCGCTCTCTAGTTGGTCGCTTCCCAGTCTTTTTCTAGCCTTCACTTGTACTAAGCGGGAATACTGCTTGTGCATCCAATTCCTTAAACCCCAAAGTTATTCCATATGAGTCCACTATACCTTCCTATATGCGGTATCTACCTGCCGTTCCAAGTAAATTTGTATGTGCCAAACCCTAAACCTTCAAATCAAATTCTGTTTTGTATGCTCGAATAGCTCATGTATCAACTAGGGATGTCCGTATCTTCCATGTTAGGCGGGTTATTCTCAAGAGGAGTGGACTCCGCTCCTCACTCACGAGAAAATGGCTGGTCACCGGGATGCCCAGTCCCATGCTTTATGCAAATCAAATCAAAATAATTGCAAACAAAACTCCCCTGGGACTGTTGTTAGTTGGAGGCACTCGTTGTTTCGAGCAAGCCATGGATTGATGCTTGTTCGTGGAGGGGGAGAATAAACTTTACCATTCTGTTTGGGAACCGCCTATAATGTGTGTAGCATGGAAGATATCGCCATCTCTTGGTTGTTATGTTGACAATGAAAGTATACCGCTCAAAATATTATTTATCTCTATTTCAAAACCGAGCTCTGGCACCTCTACAAATCCCTGCTCCCCTCTGCGAAGGGCCTATCTATTTACTTTTATGTTGAGTCATCACCCTCTTATTAAAAAGCACCAGCTGGAGAGCACCGCTGTCATTTGCATCCATTACTGTTAATTTATATTGGGTATGACTATGATTGGATCTCTTTTACCATGAATTACAATGTCTAGTCAGTCCTTGATCTTTAAAGATGCTCTGCATTTATGTTTTGCGGTCTCAGAAAGGGCTAGCGAGATACCATCTTGTTATATCATATTATGATTGTTTTGAGAAAGTGTTATCATCCGAGATTTATTATTATTGCTCGCTAGTTGATTATGCCATTGATATGAGTAAACATGAGACCTAAGTGTTATTGTGAATATGGTTAGTTATAATCTTTGCTAAAAACTTGAATGCTGGCTTTACATATTTACAACAACAAGAGCAAACAGAGTTTGTAAAAGTTTTTCTTTATCACTTTTAGTTTATCAACTGAATTGCTTGAGGACAAGCAAAGGTTTAAGCTTGGGGGAGATGATACGTCTCCGTCGTATATACTTTTCCAAACACTTTTGCCCTTGTTTTGGACTCTAACTTGCATGATTTGAATGGAACTAACCCGGACTGACGCTGTTTTCAGCAGAATTGCCATGGTGTTATTTATATGTAGAAACAAAAGTTCTCGGAATGACCTGAAACTCCACGGAGATTATTTTTGGAAATAATAAAAAATACTGGCGAAAGAATCAAGGCCAGGGGGCCCACACCCTTTCCACGAGGGTGGGGGCGCGTCTGCCCCCCTGGGCGCGCCCCCTGCCTCGTGGGCCCCCTGGTGCTCCACCGACCTCAACTCTAACTCCATATATTCGTGTTCGGGGATAAAAAATCAGATAGAAGGATTCATCGCGTTTTACGATACGGAGCCGCCGCCAAGCCCTAAACTCTCCCGGGAGGGCTGATCTGGAGTCCGTTCGGGGCTCCGGAGAGGGGAATCCGTCGGCGTGCGTGAGTAATTCCATCGTAGGCTTGCTGGACGGTGATGGGTTGGATGAGATCTATCATGTAATTGAGTTAGTTTTGTTAGGGTTTGATCCCTAGTATCCACTATGTTCTGGGATTGATGTTGCTATGACTTTGCTATGCTTAATGCTTGTCACTAGGGCCCGAGTGCCATGATTTCAGATATGAACCTATTATGTTTTCATGAATATATGTGAGTTCTTGATCCTATCTTGCAAGTCTATAGTCACCTACTATGTGTTATGATCGGGCAACCCCGAAGTGACAATAATCGGGACCACTCCCGGTGATGACCATAGTTTGAGGAGTTCATGTATTCACTATGTATTAATGCTTTGGTCCGGTACTCTATTAAAAGGAGGCCTTAATATCCCTTAGTTTCCATTAGGACCCCACTGCCACGGGAGGGTAGGACAAAAGATGTCATGCAAGTTCTTTTCCATAAGCACGTATGACTATATTTGGAATACATGCCTACATTACATTGATGAATTGGAGCTAGTTCTGTGTCACCCTATGTTATGATTGTTACATGATGAACCGCATCCGGCATAATTCTCCATCACCGATCGAATGCCTACGAGCTTTTCACATATTGTTCTTCGCTTATTTACTTTTCCGTTGCTATTTTTACAATCACTACAAAATCCAAAAATATTACTTTTGCTACCGTTACCGTTGCTTCCATATTACTTTTCTACTAAATACTTTGCTACAGATACTAAGTTATCCAGGTGTGGTTGAATTGACAACTCAACTGCTAATACTTGAGAATATTCTTTGGCTCCCCTTGTGTCGAATCAATAAATTTGGGTTGAATACTCTACCCTCGAAAACATTTACGATCCCCTATACTTGTGGGTTATCAATGGTGTGTCGATGATGAACTCCTTGCTCTTGTGCTTCAAATGATAGTCTCCCCAACACTCAACTCTCTCTCACATATTTGGATTTGGTGGAAAGATGATTTGAGTGGAAAGCAACTTGGAGAAGGATAGAGATCAGATTTATGTGGTTGGAGTGGATTATCTTGACCTCAACACATGAGTAGGTGGTTCTCTCTCAGAAAATGTATGATGGAAGTGTAGGCATGTTCTGATGGCTCTCTCCATGAATGAAGAGTGGGTGGAGGGGTATTTATAGCCTCCACACAAAATCTAACCGTTACACACAAATCACCAAACTCGGTGGGACCGAATAATGAAACTCGGTCAGAGCGATTTAGTTCACAATGTGCTCGTTAGGATTTTCGGTGGCACTGATTTCACTAGGGTTAGGGCATAATGTAATCTCGGTGGGACTGATTACACAAACTCAGTGAGACCGGCTTTGGTAATAAGCTAACCAGAGAGTTGGTCAGGCAAACTCGGTGGGACCGATTCGCTCATCTCGGTTGGAACGAAACGTTACGAAGGGGAAACAGAGAGTTTGGATTGCGAACTCGGTGGGACCGATCGCTCATTTCGCGTGGACCGAAATGTTACGAAGGGAAACTGAGAGTTTGCAATCCCATCTCGGTGAGACCAAGATCCCTATCGGTGATACCGAAATGACTAGGGTTTTGTGGTAGTGGCTATGTCAACTGAACTCGGTGGCGCCGGATAGAAAGTTTTGGTGGGGCCGAGTTTGACTTTTAGTTTGGGACATATGTGGATATGAGAAAGTGCTTGAGGGTTTTTTGGAGCATATCACTAAGCATTTCGAGCAAGTAACCCATTAAGCAACACCTCATCCCCTTTTAATGGTATTGGCTTTCCTATGGACTCAATGTGATCTTGGATCACTAAAAGTAAAATGTAGAGTCGTGAGCTTTAGAGCTTGAGCCAATCTTTTGTCCATAGCATTTTGAGGGGTCCACATTTCTAATCCATGCCATGCCAATCATTGAGCTTTCCTGAAACATTTATCTTGAAATAATATTAGCTCAATGAGCTATATGTTGTTAGGAATTACCAAAACCACCCAGGGATAGTTGCACTTTCACCCGCAACTAACTCATTAGTCACATTGCTTGCAAGGCTTATAATGACGTGCATTACCGAGAGGTCCCAGAGATACCTCTCCGATACACGGAGTGACAAATCCTAATCTTGATCTATGCCAACCCAACAAACACCTTCGGAGACACTTGTAGAGCATCTTTATAATCACCCAGTTACGTTGTGACATTTGATAGCACACAAGGTGTTCCTCCGGTATTCGGGAGTTGTATAATCTCATAGTCAGAGGAACATGTATAAGTGATGAAGAAAGCAATAGCAATAAAACTAAACGATCAATATGCTAATCTAACGGATGGGTCTTGTCCATCACATCATTCTCTAATGATGTGATTCCGTTCATCAAATGACAACACATGTCTATGGTTAGGAAACATAACCATCTTTGATCAACGAGCTAGTCAAGTAGGGGCATACTAGGGACACTCTGTTTTGTCTATGTATTCACACATGTACTAAGTTTCTGGTTAATACAATTCTAGCATGAATAATAAACATTTATCATGATATAAGGAAATATAAATAACAACTTTATTATTGCCTCTAGGGCATATTTCCTTCAATAAAAACAATAATACTTCAAGTATACTAATAAAGCAATCATGTCTACTCAAAATAACATGGCCAAAGAAAGTTATCCCTACAAACTCATATAGTCTGGCTATGATCCATCTTCATCACATAAAGTATTAAATCATGCACAACCTCGATGACAAGCCAAGCAATTGTTTCATACTATTGATGTTCTCAAAAAAATTCAACTTTCATGCAACACATGAGCGTGAGCCATGGATAAGTACTATAGGTGGAATAGAATATGGTGGTTGTGGAGAACACAAAAAGAAGGATATAGTCTCACATCACTAGGCGTATCAATGAGCTATGGAGATGCCCATCAATAGATATCAATGTGAGTGAGTAGGGATTGCCATTCAACGGATGCACTAGAGCTATAAGTTTATGAAAGCTCAAAAGAAACTAAGTGGGTGTGCATCCAACTCGCTTGCTCATGAAGACCTAGGGCAATTTGAGGAAGCCCGTCATTGGAATATACAAGCCAAGTTATATAACGAAAAATTCCCACTAGTATATGAAAGTGAAAACATAAGAGACTCTCTATCATGAAGATCATGGTGCTACTTTGAAGCACAAGTGTGGAAAAAGGATAGTAACATTATCCCTTCTCTCTTTTCTCTCATTTTTTTGGGGTGGGCTTGTATGGCCTATTTTATTTTTTGTGGGCTTCTCTGGCCTCTTTTATTTTTTATATAGTCCGGAGACTCATCCCAACTTGTGAGGGAATCATAGCTTCCATCATCCTTTCCTCACATGGGACAATGCTCTAATAATGATGATATCACACTTTTATTTACTTCCAACTCAAGAATTACAACTAGAAACTTAGAACAAAATATGACGGAATGGTGGAAGTTGCATGGCAATATATCTCGGAATGGCTATGGAAATTCCATAATAGGTAGGCGTGGTGGCAGTTTTGAGGAAGGTAAATGGTGGTGTAAGGCACCAACGAAATTTGCGCGGTACTAGAGAGGCTAGCAATGGTGGAAGGGTGAGAGTGCGTATAATCCATGGACTCAACATTAGTCATAAAGAACTCACATACTTATTGCAAAAATCTATTAGTCAAAGTACTACGCGCATGCTCCTAGGGGGATAGATTGGTAGGAAAAGACCATCGCTCGTCCCCGGTCGCCACTCATAAGGAATACAATCAATAAATAAATCATGCTCCGACTTCATCACATAACGGTTCACCATACGTGCATGCTACGGGAATCACAAACTTTAACACAAGTACTTCTACCAATCCACGATTACTCACTAGCATGACTCTAATAACCATCTTTATATCTCAAAACAATCATAAGGAATCAAACTTCACATAGTATTCAACGCATTTTATATGAAAGTTTTTATTATATCCTTCTTGGAGGCCCATCATATTAGGACTAAATTCATAACCAAAGCAAATTACCATGCTGTTTAGAGAGACTCTCAAAATAATATAAGTGAAGCACATAGAGTATTCTAATAAATCATGATTCATGTGTGTCCTCCCAAAAGGTGTGTACAGCAAGGATGATTGTGGCAAACTAAAAAGCAAAGACTCTTATCATACAAGACGCTCCAAGCAAAACACATATCATGTGGTGAATAAAAATATAGCCTCAATTAAATTTACCGATAGACGAAGACGAAACAGGGGATGCCATCTGGGGCGTCCCCAAGCTTAGATGCTTGGTTGTCCTTGAATATTACCTTGGGGTGCCTTGGGTATCCCCAAGCTTAGGCTCTTGCTACTCCTTATTCCGTAGTCCATCAAATCTTTACCCAAAACTTGAAAACTTCACAACACAAAACTCAACAGAAAACTCATGAGATCCATTAGTATAAGAAAATAAATCACCAGTTTTTGTTACTGTTGTGAACTCATTCTTTATTTATATTGGTGTAATATCTACTGTAGTTCAACTTTTCCATGGTTCATACCCCCCCCCCCCCCGATACTACCCATAGATTCATCAAAATAAGCAAACAACACATAGAAAACAGAATCTGTCGAAAACAGAACAGTCTGTAGCAATCTGAAAACTCCGAATACTTATGTAACTCCAAAAAAATTGAAAAATTAGGACAACCTGGGCAATTTCTATATCAATCTTGTGTAAAAAATTCAGATCAAAAGCATGCTTCTGTGATGTTTGAAAATTATTTTACTGAGTGCAAAAGTTTCTATTTTTCAGCAAGATCAAATCAACTATCACCGTAATCCATCCCAAAGGTCTTACTTGGTTCAAACACTAATTAAAACATAAAAGCACATCTAACGAGAGGCTAGATGAAGAACTTATTGAAAAACATAACCAAAAGAATAAGAACAAAAATAAAATTGGGTTGCCTCCCAACAAGCGATATTGTTTAACGCCCCTAGCTAGGCATAAATTATAGATCTAGGTATTGGCATAATAGTAAGGGAGATCATCCATGCTCATCTCATACTCCCTTCTTTCAGCAGCTGTGGTAAGCAAAAATAATCAAAAGGGCTAAATTTAATAGGATAAGGATCCCTAAGATCGAGTGTGGGAGGAATAGGTTCCTCCTTTGGCCCCTTATAGTTTATAATCAACCCATCATTATAAGCTTTCCTTTGGTGAAACGTCATAAGCTTATCTCCTAACACGAACCCTAGTCCGTTGTTTTGTATAGCAAAATTATCATTAAGTTCAGACATCTTATCAACCAAAACCTCGGTAGGGATTCTTTTTCTCAAATTTTCATTATAGGCAACAAAATCAGGAGATTCCAATCTCATTATTTCCTCTTGATTAAAAAGGATCTCCTCTATGGGAGGACAACCACCATTTATTTTATAATGAGCAAAAATTTCGCTAGCTTCTTTCATGATAAATCTAAACTTGTGGGCTAAAAATATAGTGGCGGCACGCTTAACGGGAGCATGCTAAGTATTAGGAAACTCTAGGAAAAACCTTTGTATGCAAGGATGCATATGAACGAATTGTCTTTCGAGTTCATTTATGAGCAAAGTTATAGCATCAGCAAGACTATTAGTTTTATTGAGAATAGATCCTCCTAACATAGGTAGCGTGCCAGCACAAGTAAAGAAATCTTGAATAACATCTTTCCCAATAATATTACCGCTACCTTTGCGAATTTTTTTTGTATGCATGATAGTAGGTTCTTCATGAGGATTGTTATTAGCAAAGTCATCAAAATTTCCCTCAAGATTACTACTATCTTTTTCGATGAAAACCTCCTCAGATTCAGACATGGTGGTAACAAACCGATATAACAAACAAGCAAACAAAACACAAGCGAAAAGACGAACGAGAGAAGGGCGAATAAAAAGGAAAATATTTTTGTATTTTTCTGAAAATGTTTTAGAAGTGAGGGAGAGGAAAACGAGAGGCAAATGGCAAATAATGTAACACAAGAAATGAGAGTTTATGATGGGTACTTGGTAGGCTTGAGGTAGATCTCCTCGGCAACGGTGCCAGAAATTCTTCCTGCTACTTCTTGAGCTTGCGTTGGTTTTTCCCTTGAAGAGGAAAGGGTGATGCAGCAAAGTAGAGATAAGTATTTCCCTCAGTTGAGAACCAAGGTATCAATCCAGTAGGAGAAACACGCAAGTCTCCAATATATGCACCTACACAAACAATCAAACACTTGCACCCAACGCGAAATAGGGGTTGTCAATCCCTTCACGGTCACTTGCAAAGGTGAGATCTGATAGAGATAGACATAAAAGATTACTAAAACGTAAAAGTAAATAAATTGCAGCAAGGTATTCTTTGTTTTTTTGATATATAGATCAGAAAATATATAAAGGAAAATAGACCCGGGGCCCTAGGTTTCACTAGAGGCTTCTCTCTTGAAGGCAAATAATACGGTGGGTGAACAAATTACTGTCGAGTAATTGATAGGAAAGTGGAAAGTTATGACGATATCCAAGGCAATAATTATGAATATAGGCATCACGTCCGTGTCCAGTAGACCGACTCCTACCTGCATCTACTACTATTACTCCACACACCGACCACTATCCAACATGCATCTAGAGTATTAAGTTCATAAAGAACGGAGTAACGCCTTAAGTAAGATGACATGATGTAGAGGGAAAAAAATCAAGCAATATGATGAAAACCCCATCTTTTTATTCTTGATGGCAACAATGCAATACGTGTCTCGCCACCCCTACTTTGTCACTGGGTGAAATCACGCAAGATTGAACCCAAAACTAAGCACCTCTCCCATTGCAAGAAAAACCAATCTAGTTGGCCAAACCAAACTGATAATTCGAAGAGAAATAAAAAGATATTAAATCATGCATATAAGAATTCATAGAAGATTCAAATAATATTCATAGATAAGCTGATCATAAATCCACAATTCATCGGATCTCGACAAACACACCATGAAAGAAGATTACGTCGGATAGATCTCCAAGAACATCAAGGAGAACATGGTATTGAGAATCAAAGAGAGAGAAGAAGCCATCTAGCTACTAGCTATGGACCCATAGGTCTGTGGTAAACTACTCACGCTTCATCGAAAGGGCAATAGGGTTGATGTAGATGCCCTCCGTGATCGAATCCCCCTCTGTCAGGATGTCGGAAAAGGCCCCAAGATGGGATCTCACAGGAACAGAAGGTTACGGCGGCGGAAAAGTTTTTTGGTGGACGCTTCTGGTGGTTCGGGGATATTTGAGAATTTATAGGCCAAATAATAGGGTTAGGAGAGCTCCGAGGGACTCGCAAGGCAGCCCCCCCCCCCGGCGCGCCCTGCACCCTTGTCGTCGCCTCGGGACTCTTCTGACTTGGTTCCCATGTCCTACATGTGTCTTCTGGTCCAAGAAAAATCATCGTGAAGTTTTATTGCATTTGGACTCCGTTTGATATCCCTTTTCTGCGAAACTCAAAAATAAGGAAAAATAGAAACTGGCACTGGGCTCTCTGTTAATAAGTTAGTCCCAAAAATAATATAAAATAGCATATTAATGCATATAAAACATTCAAAACAGATAATATAATAGTATGGAACAATAAAAAATTATAGATACGTTGGAGACGTATCAACCATCACCTTTATCATCATGGCAGCATGCCCCCAAACGCCACCCAAATTTAGCCTGCCGGCGCCCGGCCACCACGGTTCCTAGCTGCCGGCGCCGTCAGGCACCACCGCACCAGCCTGCAGTCACGTCCCAGAGCCGTCGACCCGCCCAAGCCCATCTATGTCGCCCGACATCAGTGCTCACGTCCGCAACAATAGGGGTGTCCTCGCCGCGGAGCAACCGCATACCCATTGTCAAGATTGGCTCGCGCTCTGCTTCGAGATCCCGTTGGTCCACGCAGCTGGATCACCACAAAATCACGAGATGCCACCGTCAGATGAGTACGGCGCCGCTACACGCGAGAGAAGGCCGACATCTCGCCCCACCTGGCCCGTGGTCACCGCGTGCTAAATCTAATCCGGCGGCAGCGAGATCGGCCGGCGCCCAAAAATGGTGGCCTTCGTCCAGCCTCCGTGCAAGGGACCAAGAGGCAACAGATCCCCATCGCCCCCTTCACTGGCGATGCCCGGCTTTATCCGGCGGCGACCTCGGGGGGCGACGAGGGGCGGTAGCAGGGGGAGGTGGCGGCGGCTGGGCGAATAGGGTTTCGGCCCCCAATCGCCTGGAGGGGGCGAAGCGAGGAGCAAGGTGTGTACGTCTGTTCGTTAGATCAAGATCATTTCTTCTACCCCTCTTACTGTTAGATTTAGCACCACGACAGCTAGCATATGAACTATTCTAATCTTCAAAGTTGAAGGCAAAGTGTCTTTCACCCTTTCATCGAATGACGGGTCTGTCAAGATACTTGTTCCCTCTATTTGATATGAATGGTATTTTTGTCACTTTATATATATCGCCGTGCAAGACACGACGCTTGCTCATCCAAATGTTGTCTACAACGACTCAATCGAGCGCACACTTGCTTTCGCTGCATCAACCACCTGTAGCTTTGTTTCCTGCAAGCAAACAATCGTCCGGCAGCACATAATTGCATCCTTAACTAACTTGCATTTTCCATAGTCACCAAGGCCACGTACATTCCAGTTTAAAATCCTCATTTAAAACTTGAGCCAAACACATGTGAAGGAGAGGCAAGGAACAGATGCAAACTAATCACTTGATAGATCGAGTGCTCAACCGAGCTTACATGGATGCAAAAGCCATTGAGGCGCACTACAGATCTTACAGGAATGCAAGAACTAAAGAAATGCAATGTAGCCGCTAGCACGTGGCCAGGAAACCAAACTACATGGATGCAAAGACTGGCAGTCTGAATGCAACTAGGCTGAAGACAGCTTGGGTACACGACACAGCAGGAGACATCATGCATACGGAAAGCTTGGAGCAGCACCCAGGGTTCGCTGCAAATGGGCTTAGCCATGGGTGGACCTTGAGGACGTCCCAGAGCTCGAAGCGCTGCCCGAGCTGGCAGAGGGCGATGGAGGCGCGGCGCCGTCCGCATCGGCCAGCACGGCGTCTGCATTCAGACCACAGCACCGCGCGATCTGGCGGATCCTCCCCCTTGTGAGGGCCTGGGGGTATCCTGGAGAGGCAGTTCGAGGAGTGATGCCACACACTCTGTCTTGGTCTTCTTTCGTCCCGAGGAGCGGCGACGAGATGGCCCCACCCCCAAATTGGGAGCGGTGCCAGCCGCTTTGCGCTTGGAAGCGCGCTCGATGGAGCCAACCCGAGCCCCATCGTAGAGCTTCTGGATGCGCGAGCTGCGCCGCAGAGAAGGCGCGACATTCGAGTCTGGAGAGGCCATGTTGGGTGGAGCAACCTGGAGGGGTGGAGCCGGGTCGGCGGCCGTTGGGGCGGCAGCAAGCTCGAAGGGGACGGAAACTGCTGGAGCGGCGGCCAAGGGAGGTTGGGGATCATCGGAGATGGTGATGGCGGGTGGGGGGAAAAGCTGGAGAGTGGGGGGAAGGCGTTGAGATCTGCCGCAAGCGGCTCCTGCGGTGGTGCTCTGCAACTATAGAAGCTGGTGGCAACAGCCGCAGGGAGGAGGGCACAAGCACCGTGCCTCATATCTGAGTTAGCCACAGGAGAGAAGAGGCTGTTGGACAGCAGGCCCAGGACTGGTGATGGCACCTTGGAGTAGGGCCGCGTGCATATGGGCTTAGTGTTAAGGACTTGGTGGGCCAGGGGGATCCGGAGTGTAGGATCGAAATCTGTTTCCCCGAGAGAAAGTAGGGGCCCATCAGCTGGCAGCAGGCTAGGAGGAACGGTGGGCTTGGGTGGGTGTTTGCACTCGACAGAGGGGAGAAGTGGCAGTGTGCGGGCACAGAAATCTCCGGTGAAAGTTTTGGGCCAAAGTTTGAAGAGGACGGAACGATAGTTTTGGCGCGCGAGCTCACCCAGAGTGAGATCAAAGCACTGGAAGTATCCATCGTCTACCCCCAGCGTTCCAACTACGAGAATGCCAGAGGCAGAGTGAGAGTTACTTAGCCTCACAGAGAAGGCGAAGGACATAGTTTCAGGGTCGAAGGCTACTAAAGCATGGGGTCGTCGGACCTCGGCGGCGAGCAGTGTGGGTTTGAGGCAGCATCTGTCCTCATCCTCATGAGCCACCTCTTCAATGGTGGGAATGGCAAAGGTGTCATGGCAGCGGAGTTTGGGTTTGGCTGAAACCTTCATCATGGCAATGCAGTCGCCAGCGCAAGCAGCGTAGGGCAGGTGGAAGGCGCGGTAAGCGCGCCCAGTCATGCTTTGCACGCTCTCAGGTTGACCTAGGATAGTGCGAGGAGCGTGGTCTTCGTCGGCGGGGGGTTGTCCTCCTGGAGACGGGGAGGGGAGGTGGGGGAGCCGAGAGTGCGTGCGACATCCCAGATTTCATTGATGAGCACATCGGCGTAAATGCCAGCCCCATCGATGCGGTGGAAAGCGATGTGGTGAGGGATGTGTTGCAGAGCTTCGACCTTGACGAGCACGAAGATGCAGGAGAAATCACTAGCGTGCAGCTCAACTCCGAGCAGGCCAGCGAACCCCGCAACACTAGCAGCGACACCCCTACGATCCCACAGCTCCAGGGGCATCTTTTCCAGGGAGAGGCTAACTATGTGACGGAAGGAGAATGTGAAAGCATTATCGTCGACATTGTGGGGGATGATGTCTATGCGCCGGGTGGAAGTATGTAAGGGGATGGCGAGCAGCGCGGCTCTCTGCTCAGACTCGCATAGGAAAATGGCGTACACGGTCCCCGTGGGGCAGCTGGCGAACCGAATGGCGGTAATGCCAAGCTGCTCACGCAGGACGCGCTTCAGCCATGGGAGGAAGCCTGGCATTGCGGGGGTGATACTGATGATGCAAACGAGCGCGTTCTGGTCAGGAATCAGTGGGAAATGGATGTCAAGGGAGGTGGGACGGCCGCGAACGACAGGCTCCATGACTGGAAGGAGGAGGGCGGGCTCTGGGGAGAGGACAGCTAGGGTAGAGGAGAGCGGCTGGATGGGGGTTCAGGGTTGGCGGAGGATGAGGATGAAAGCGGGGTAGATAGGGTATAAATAGGCTGGGTGGAAGCGAGCTGTTGCTATCTAGAGTAAGCCTGGGTAGAGCGATAAGAGCACTGGGTATTGATGTGTCCCACCTGGCGGCAAGACCAGCAGACAGTAGGGTCACGGCAGTCTCTCCGACGATGAGAGTAAGAGAGACACTTGAAGCATCTGCGATGCAAATCTTTGGGTTTGGAGAAGATCTTAATGGTATTGACTGGGCGCTGTGGCAGCAGAGAGGGGGTGGTATCTGCTCTGCCCGAGAGGAGAGCCTGCAGATAAGAATTATGACGGAGCACCTTCGTGCTATTGGGTTGGGTATCGCAACAGTTGTCAGGCTGGAGAGAGCTAGATTTAGGCCCTAGCGCATGCGTGGAAGGAGAAGCACTGGAATGGCTAGTTGCCTTGGCTGCCGGCGCATAAGACGGATTTAAGGCTATGCGGGAATGATTACGTGCGCTTTGGGCAGGAGCTCCAGCAGGCCCTCTCACGGCAGATCGCAGGAAATCCGGAGTGTGGGGGATGCGAGGGTTGTGGATGGGGGGCGGTGAACACGCGTGCACGGCTGGGGGAGGCCCAAGAATCGAGGGGAGGGTTGACGTAGATCAATGCACGCATGCAACATTGGCGCTGGACGTAGGAGGGCGCCCCTGAAATTCCCCCAGAGAAAAAGAAACGTTGATAATGCCAGATCACCAAAGCCCTTTGCGCACTATCTCCCATGCAACGCCTACATGGGCAACTTCAAACTCAAACACGCCAACGGTAACACTGCGCACCCGGAAGCCGGCCGGGAAGCCGCCGAACCAGAAGCAAAGCAGCTTGGCAAAGAACTCCGGCGAGACGAAGATCCCTTTGGAAAGGATGCTAGCCCTAATGAGGGATGCATAGCGCTCTCCGGCGATATGCGCCACCGTGCCACGGCCATAGCGTTCGAGAACCCGGCTCTGAAAGCGAGCCCCTGCCGCCCCGGGCGGGCGCATTGCTCACACCGGAGTCGCCCAAGGTCAGAGGCACTAGCAGCACGTGCGGGTGGCTAAGCTTATGTCGCTGGGTGAGGACGCCTCTATGATCAATGGTGATGCGTGGATGATGCAGAAAGGGGGTTCAAGCAAAGCAGGAGCACTGTTGTTTGGAATGATCACCAGACAACAGAGGCTCGGCTCGAAGTGAGGATTACTGGATGCAATGGAGGATCTGACAAAGCTAGTTGAGTCAAGGAGCAAACCTGGTAGCCTCGCGAAGGTTTCAGCTTGCAGGCAAGGAGAACTATCCCGACGAGGCCGCGTGATGGTGGTGGACGCCGTGCTCGGAATGAAACACGGCGGGTTCTGGTGGTGGCCGGTCGGGTGGGTGGCCGCCGGCGGGTTCTGGTGGTGGCCGGTCGGGTGGGTGGCCGCCGCGGCCGGATCGGCCCGCGGCGCAGCTAGGCGGAGCAGCTAGGCGGAGCTAGGTGGTCGCTCGCTCTCTCCCGGTAGTGATGGTGATGTTATGTCATCTCAACTCCTTCCTCCCCTCCAACCTCAACTCTTTCCTCCTTATGCCGGCATCCGGCTCTGCTGGTGGTTTGCTCGTTGCTTGGGACCAGGGCTGTGTCACTGCTACTAAGATTTTCATAAACAAATACTGCATTTCAGTCCAAATGTGCTCTGTCAGTGATAACAATAGTTTCTATCTGACAATGGTTTACGCTCCATGTGATGATACGGAAAGGCCAGAATTCTTTCATACTTTGGATCAAGTGGCTAGTTCAGTCTCAGGGCCATGGATCCTTCTTGGGGATTTTAATATGTACCGATTCGCAGAAGAAAAATCGAAGGGCCGGAAAAACTTGGCCGTAATGGACAGCTTCAATGACTGGATTAGAGAAAATGCACTAGATGACATTGGCATTCCAAACAGAGCATATACATGGTCCAATAAACGCAGGGACCCTACTATGGTTAAGCTGGACAGAGTTCTAGTGAATGCAGATTGGAACTTGAGTTTTCTTAATAATGAGGAGTTAGCTGTCACTGCAACAACTTTAGATCACGTTCCCATTACAGTTGATTTCAACAGACAAGGTAACAGAAGCAACTTCTTTCGCTTTGAGAATCACTGGTTGCACATACAAGAAGCAAGAGAGGTTATCCACAGTGCCCTCTCCAAGGGCACCAGACCTTTCGCATCTGCTGTTTCCTTGCTCAATTTCAAACTGAGACGAACCCGGGCAGCTATCCGGAATTGGGAACGCTCCAGGCCAGGCTTACAATCACTGCTGAAAAACTGCAAACATGTTATACAGTACCTAGATGTTGTTGAGGAGAGAAGACATCTTTCTGCCCTGGAATTCTCTCTAAGGAAGTTTGCCACTGCCAGAGCACAACAGATTATCATATGGCAAACTGAAGCATGGAGAATGCGGGCGAAAATCCAAAATTGTGTGCTGGGAGATGAGAACACTAGCTTCTTCCACGCGGCTGCAAATTGTCATCATCGGAAGAACAGGATCCGGATGCTTAAAAAGGACAATGTTGAATTCTTTGACGACCACAACAAGCTGGTCATAGCAACAGACTACTTTACCACCATTTTTGGACAGCAAGCACTCTCCCTCCCAACTATTGATGTCAACAGGGTATACGAGAAAACCAACTTGGACGCCCTGGAAGAACCTTTTTCATGGGGCGAAATTGTCAGGGCCATTGACAAGTCACCGAACCACAGGAGCCCTGGACCGGATGGGTACACAAATGAGTTCTATAAGGCTTTCAAGGGGGTGCTCAAAGAAGATCTTCTTCACTTTTTCCAGGAGTTTCATCTAAATGGCGCTGACCTGCAGGGGGTAAATACAGTGCACGTCGTGCTTATACCGAAAAAGGAAGCGCCTGTTGAGATAAAAGATTTCAGGACTATTTCCCTCGTTCACAGCCTGCCCAAGCTAATTTCAAAAGTCCTTGCAAACAGGTTTCAACCCTTAATCCCGTCTTTGGTGCACTCGCTGCAGTCCGGCTTCCTACCTGGACGAAGCATTATTGAAAACTTTCTGTTAGCAGCTAAACTTGTACAGCAAGCAAAGAAGAGACATATGCCCATGATTGTCCTTAAGCTTGACTTCAGAAAAGCATTTGACAGCGTCAGTTGGGAGGCCCTTTTCAAAATCCTTGCTGCAAGGGGATGCGGAGACAAATGGCTGGGATGGATCCGCTCTATACTGTCTTCCAGCTCCTCGAGAGTCATGATCAATGGTACACTAGGAGAACAGATCAAACTGAAATGTGGATTACGACAAGGAGACGCCCTGTCGCCATACTTATTCATTCTTGTGGCCGATCTTCTACAGCAATTATGCATTGCAGAGCACCAACTGGGCAATCTTGAGCACCCCCTTGCGACACATGCGCCTTTCCCTGTACTGCAGTACGCAGATGACACTTTGATCCTCATAAAGGGTACATATGAACAAGCCTCAGTTATCAAAAGGATACTAAGCATTTTCTCAGATTTCACGGGGTTACACATCAATTTCAACAAAAGTACCTTCGTCCCCATAAACATGGATGAAGACACTTGCTGCAGAGTTGCAGACTTACTGCAATGCCAGATATCCTCCTTCCCCTGCACATACTTGGGACTGCCTCTCTCCACAAACAAGATCACCCATGGCCTGCTCATGCCGGTGATCCACAGGGTTGACAAACGACTGTCTGGTTGGCTTGCCACCTTCCTCTCTTGGGGAGGGAGGCTCACACTTATTAATTCTGTTTTGGCTACTATACCCAATTACTACATGGCATGCTTCCTCTGGCCGAAAAAATCCTTGGATAGACTAGAACAAATTCTCAGGGGCTTCTTATGGCAAGGCAAAAATAAAGCATCTGGTGGTCAGTGTCTTGTTGCATGGGACTATGTTACTTTGCCAAAGGCCAATGGCGGCTTGGGGATCAGAGACCTTAGGGCTCATAAGTTTGCCATGATATGCAAACTCACATACAACATTCTGCAATCAAGTGGAATACCGTGCTATGACTGGTTCGCTTTGCAATACTGTGAGCATACTATCCCCATGGATGAACATCATCGGGACACTGCTACTTGGAAATGTCTGGCATCAGCCATCAGGACAGTAATAGACTCAACGAGATTTACATTGGGAAACGGATCCAAAATCTCCTTCTGGCACGACTGGTGGCTGGATTGTGGAAGACTGAAATTCTCTTTCCCGATTCTCTTCACCTTTGCACAATCACCTTATTGCACTTTCGCCTTGTAGTTCACTGATGGACAATGGAACATCAAGCTACATCCGAATCTGACTACAACAACCACAAGAGAAATGGAGGCCTTACTGACGATTCTAGTTGGAGTGCATCCATCTCCTTCTCACGCAGACACAGATCAGAGGAGCCCTTCTATGAAAACTGGAAAAGTAACTACTGCCTTCTTCTATGAGCTGCTCACTTTCAGAGGGATCCTTTGCCCAGCTGCTCCAAAGATATGGGATACTATGATACCTAACAGGTACCGGGTCTTCCTTTGGCTGGCTTTGCGAGGTAGATTAAACACAAGGGACAATATTCTCAAGAAAGGTTGGACGTCAATCACAACGCACAACGGTTGCGACATGTGCCCCACAACTGAAAACAGCTGCCATATCATTCTCAGATGCAGACTTGTTGATGTTGTTTGGGAGCGCGCAGGCGTACAGAGCAATGCAAGAAGATTCAATGATCTCCAAGAATTTCTGCTCGCCACGGAACCCCTGCATATGGCAACCTATGGCACATTGTTTTTGCAGCCTGCGCCGTGTCCCTCTGGACTGCCAGAAATGAGCAGGTCTTCCACCACACGCGATGGTCTGCTGGCAAGGTGTTGAACACAATTACGGACCTCCTCCATCTATGGAGCAATCGTGCGAATAACGATGAGGATAGGCTTAAGCTATGTAATCTTGCTGCTCTTTTCCATACCCCTTCTACCCATTCTACCATTTTTTAGGCTTTGGTGACGGCCAGCTGCACTGTCGCAGCATTTACGCCACCTTCATGTAATTTGGTTATGACCAGTCGGGCTTCGCCCGTTTTGAATGCATAAGGTAGATCATGATCTACCTTTTCCTTAAAAAAATCGAGCGCACACAAATCTGTCTATTTGACCCAAGAAAAGCGGGGATCCGAAAGCATGCATGATAAGCACGACGGCTTGGACTAGTAAGCCGTTACACATTTGGCCCATAAAAGGAGTAGATTAGATAGACTCGGGATTCGATCCGATGGGGAACAAAAGCATTGAAATTTTCTTGTTTGCCCACGGAACAGGAGCGATAGACAGCAGCGGCAGGAGAAACGTAGCTGGAGTGGAAAGTTCCGGTCACCCAGTAGTCCAGGTCAAGCTAGGATAAGGCATGAGTGCTGCTGACAGTACGGTGTGTGGCGCAAACCTGCGGTCAAAAGAAAAATGCATTTAAACCGCTGGTGCCTGAGCCAGCCCAGCATTCAGATGTAAGTACAAACCAACCTACCGGCAAAGCCAAGCCTTAGACAAGCTGCCATTTTGTGCGCTACTGTCGACGAGCAGAGGTACGCTACTGTCTCTCTTCTTGATTGCTTTTTGCTGTGCAAAGTTAAATAATCTTAGAACCTGTTCGGTTCCTCTCCGCTCCCTCGACTGCGCTCCCAGAGCGGAGCATGCTGCAGCTCATTTCCACGGAGCGGCTCAAACAGAGCTCCACAGCTCCGCGGATTGGAGCGGAGTGGAGAGATTCCGAACAGGGCTATGGTATTTCAGAGCTTATATTAGAGCCTTAAGTAACTGTAGTTGTGAGCACAAGTAGCACTTATGTTTTGTAAGTGGTTTGTGTCACAGACGCCCTTGTAAGTAGCTCCGTCGGGCGCCGGTGAACATTGCTCTGTATTTTTGCAGGTAGCAGAGCAATCTTTGAAAAGAGGAACACTCAGCATGGTTATTCTACTGGCGTTTCTGCTGCTGCTATTCTATGGAGCTGGCAACATCAATTGCTCAACAGTCAATCACAAGAACATGACAGATATGCTCTCGTTGCTGGATTTCAAAGCGGCTACCAACGACCCAACAGGTGCCTTGAGATCCTGGGACAGAAGCGTCCACTACTACAACTCGACGGGTGTCAGATGCAGCCAAGGCAACCCAGGGCGCGTTGCCGCTCTGCAACTCCCAGGCGAGTGCTTGTCGGGCGAGATCACCCCCTCTCTTGAGAACCTAACGTTCCTTAAGGTCCTCAATTTGTCCTCCAATGGCTTCTCTGGCCAGTTAACTCCCTTGAACCAGCTCATTGAGCTAGTCCTCCTTGACCTCAGCTCCAATTCGTTCCAGGGGATAATTCCTGATCCACTCACAAACTGTTCAAACCTAAAGATTCTGGATCTTTCCAGAAACATGTTAGAAGGTCCAGTCCCCACGAAGATTGGTTCCCTCTACAATTTACTTGCTATAGATCTTTCTAGTAATAATCTCACCGGGGTCGTCCCACCAACCATCAGCAACGCCACCGAGCTACAACTACTTAACCTTCAATATAACCAAGTACTCCCTCCGTTCCAAAATTGATGACTCAACTTTATACTAACTTTAGTACAAAGTTGGGTCATCTATTTTGGAACGGAGGAAGTAGGAGGAAGCATACCTGCTGAACTTGGGCGACTGTCCCACATGCTCATCTTGGCTTTTGGTTGCAACAGGTTGTCAGGCCCCATACCACAGTCAATCTTCAATCTGACATCCCTTATGAAGTTAGACGGGTACCTTAATATGCTAGAAATGGCGTTGCCACTTGACATGGGTGATACCCTCCCTAATCTTGAAAGTCTTACATTGGGCGGTAACATGCTTGATGGTCATATCCCAGCTTCCCTAGGCAATGCTACAAAGCTACAAGTGATAGATTTATCACTGAACAGTTTCTTTGGAGAAAAGCCTAGTCCTACTTAACCTTGAATATAATAGGCTTGAATCACGGAACAGCCAAAGCTGGGAATCCCTGTATGGACTAACAAACTGTAGTTCTCTGTCTCTGATCTCACTAGATAATAATCAGCTAC
Organism: Aegilops tauschii subsp. strangulata; assembly: GCF_002575655.3. Classification (NCBI taxonomy): domain Eukaryota; kingdom Viridiplantae; phylum Streptophyta; class Magnoliopsida; order Poales; family Poaceae; genus Aegilops; species Aegilops tauschii. The sequence goes on from NC_053036.3 coordinate 579,061,337, forward strand.
AAGGAGACATACCGGTTTCTGTCGGTAAGTTGTCCACTCAACTTACAAGTCTACACCTGAGTGGAAACAACCTATCAGGAATTGTTCCTTCAAGCCTAGCAAACCCGAGTAACATAATTGATTTGGATCTTAGCAACAACAGTTTAACTGGTAGAATTGAAGGATGGTTAGGGAGTCTAAGTAAAGTACTTAGCAACAACAGTTTCACTAGATCTTCATGGAAATAACTTCGTCGGGCCAATTCCACCCTCTTTTGGCAACCTTTCAGGACTGACAGTACTTTCTTTAGCACAAAATCAATTTGAAGGTCACATACCTCCGATATTAGGAAAACTTTCACGACTCGTAAAGCTGGACCTTAGCTACAATAATCTCCAGGATTTCATACCTCCTATATTAGGAAAACTTTCACAACTCGTAAAGCTGGACCTTAGCTACAATAATCTCCAGGGTTTCATACCTCCGGCAATTAGTGAGCTTAAGCAACTCAATGGACTATATCTCTCATCTAACAGACTTTCGGGGAAAATCTGCTGATAATCTGGGCCATTGTCAGGGCCTAATAACCATCCAAATGGAGCACAACAATCTCACGGGTGGCATTCCAACCTCATTAGGCAACCTTCTGAACTTGAACATGCTCAACCTCTCTACTAATAATTTATCAGGTACCATCCCAGTAGTTCTAGGTGACCTTCAGCTTCTAAGCAAGTTAGACATATCTTATACTCGCCTCCGAGGAGCAATCCCAAGAAATGGAGTGTTTGAGAACGCCGCAGCCGTTTCACTTGATGGCAACTGGGAACTTTGTGGAGGAGCAACTGATCTCCATGTGCCATCATGCCGACACTACCAGAAAAACATGGTTTGCCGACGGCCAAATCTATGCCGACGGCACCCGTCGGCATAAATGGAGCTATGCCGACGGCCAAGAGCAGGCCGTAGGCGTAGAAAAGCCGTCAGCATAGACGAGGCCGTCGGGACCGCTCGAGATACGCCTACGGGGCCCGTCGGCATAGGAGCAGCCGTCGGCATAGCCCGAGCCCAGATACAAGGTCAGCGCTGACCGTTTGACGACGTTGAGCCTACGCTGACGGGTGGTAACGGCGGCCGTCGGCATATCCGTGCCAGCCCTATGCCGACGGCTATGCCGTCGGCATAGACCTGGCCCATACCCCTCTGCCACGTCATCGATCCGTGTGCTATGCCACGTCATCGATCCGTGGGACTGCACCTCCGTGTGTGCACAGATATGTCGACGGCTTAGCCGTCGGCATACATTTATTTAGTTTTATTTTAAATTTTGCTTTATACTACCTATGGCAAATATATGCCTACGGTATAGCCGTCGGCATAGGCCCTCTGCCACGTCATCGATCCGTGTGCCATGCCACATCATCGATCCGTGGGACTGCACCTCCGTGTGCACAGATATGCCGACGGACTCGCCGTCGGCATACTATTTTTTTATTTTTACTTTATTTTCCCATTTTTACTTTACTTTAGTTTTTGTTTTTGCATAAGATAATTATGCCTTATCTTAAAAAACATACCCTGATTGTATATCGATTGCCCCCCGTTACGAACGTCGCTATCGTCGTGTCACGGAGGGGGGAAACGATCGACACGGAGGGAATTCTAGTTGGTGGGGGGATTCGGGGTGTAGCTATGTCACCGAAACATCGCACGGGTCCCGATGCATATGTGAAAGTGTTCAGGCATGCGTAGACGCCCGTCTTGGGGCTCCGCGGTGTGCCCCCCTGCACGCAAGGCAGTGTTGCCGTCACTTGGAGGGGGGCACACCCCGGAGACGCGTGCCGCCTCTTGGGACATGCCACCACACCACCCCGCATGTATGAGGGCCCGGTGGCATTGCTACCCCCCAGGGCCCCCGTCCCGCCTAACCCTGTAGCGTTTGACCACGGGATCTAACCCTTTCACTTTGCATGGACGGGCTTTGAGCAGTGGACCTATCCACCCGGTTGTGTTAGGTCAGTCCATAGGAACACTTTGGAGCAACATCCGGGCCAGACCCACGGCAAGATCCCCTCCGTGTAGACCCGCCGCGCCCGTTTTCCCCCTCCAGGTGCCGGCGGCGGCGCCGTCCGTGAGGGGGGGCACACCCTGGAGACGCGTGCCGCCTCTTGGGACATGCCACCACACCACCCCGCATGTATGAGGGCACGGTGCGACGCTCGGGTGGCATTGCTACCCCCCAGGGCCCCCGTCCCGCCTAACCCTGTAGCGTTTGACCACGGGATCTAGCCCTTTGACTTTGCATGGACGGGCTTTGAGCAGTGGACCTATCCACCCGGTTGTGTTAGGTCAGTCCATAGGAACACTTTGGAGCAACAACCGGGCCAGACCCACGGCAAGATCCCCTCCGTGTAGACCCGACGCGTCCGTTTCCCCCTTCCAGGTGCCGGCGGCGGCGCCGTCCGTGAGGGGGGCACACCCCGGAGACGCGTGCCGCCTCTTGGGACATGCCACCACACCACCCCGCATGTATGAGGGCCCGGTGGCATTGCTACCCCCCAGGGCCCCCGTCCCGCCTAACCCTGTAGCGTTTGACCACGGGATCTAGCCCTTTGACTTTGCACGGACGGGCTTTGAGCAGTGGACCTATCCACCCGGTTGTGTTAGGTCAGTCCATAGGAACACTTTGGAGCAACATCCGGGCCAGACCCACGGCAAGATCCCCTCCGTGTAGACCCGACGCGTCCGTTTCCCCCCTCCAGGTGCCGGCAGCGCCGCCGTCCGTGAGGGGGGCACACCCCGGAGACACGTGCCGTCTCTTGGGACATGCCACCACACCACCCCGCATGTATGAGGGCCCGGTGCGACGCTCGGGTGGCATTGCTACCCCCAGGGCCCCCGTCCCGCCTAACCCTGTAGCGTTTGACCACGGGATCTAGCCCTTTGACTTTGCACGGACAGGCTTTGAGCAGTGGACCTATCCACCCGGTTGTGTTAGGTCAGTCCATAGGAACACTTTGGAGCAACATCCGGGCCAGACCCACGGCAAGATCCCCTCCGTGTAGACCCGACGCGTCCGTTTCCCCCTTCCAGGTGCCGGCGGCGGCGCCGTCCGTGAGGGGGGCACACCCCGGAGACGCGTGCCGCCTCTTGGGACATGCCACCACACCACCCCGCATGTATGAGGGCCCGGTGGCATTGCTACCCCCCAGGGCCCCCGTCCCGCCTAACCCTGTAGCGTTTGACCACGGGATCTAGCCCTTTGACTTTGCACGGACGGGCTTTGAGCAGTGGACCTATCCACCCGGTTGTGTTAGGTCAGTCCATAGGAACACTTTGGAGCAACATCCGGGCCAGACCCACGGCAAGATCCCCTCCGTGTAGACCCGACGCGTCCGTTTCCCCCCTCCAGGTGCCGGCAGCGCCGCCGTCCGTGAGGGGGGCACACCCCGGAGACGCGTGCCGTCTCTTGGGACATGCCACCACACCACCCCGCATGTATGAGGGCCCGGTGCGACGCTCGGGTGGCATTGCTACCCCCAGGGCCCCCGTCCCGCCTAACCCTGTAGTGTTTGACCACGGGATCTAGCCCTTTGACTTTGCACGGACAGGCTTTGAGCAGTGGACCTATCCACCCGGTTGTGTTAGGTCAGTCCATAGGAACACTTTGGAGCAACATCCGGGCCAGACCCACGGCAAGATCCCCTCCGTGTAGACCCGACGCGTCCGTTTCCCCCCTCCAGGTGCCGGCGGCGCCGGCCGTCCGTGAGGGGGGCACACCCCGGAGACGCGTGCCGCCTCTTCGGACATGCCACCACACCAGCCCGCATGTATGAGGGCCCAGTGGCATTGCTACCCCCCAGGGCCCCCGTCCCGCCTAACCCTGTAGCGTTTGACCACGAGATCTAGCCCTTTGACTTTGCACGGACGGGCTTTGAGCAGTGGACCTATCCACCCGGTTGTGTTAGGTAAGCCCATAGGAACACTTAGGAGCAACATCCGGGCCAAACCCACAGCAAGATCCCCTCCGTGTAGACCCGACGCGTCTGTTTCCCCCCTCCAGGTGCCGGGTACCGGGTCCCATGCAGACGGTAAACTAAGAATCTAAAAATGTAATAATTTAATTGATTAAAAACTCCGGTATTCATCATTGAAAATGTACAATTGCTGTGAACCTTTTAGTGCTCGGGCACCGGGTCGGCTGCCCGGGCACGCCCGGTGCCCGAGCACTGAAAAGTTCACAGGAATTGTCCATTTTCTTCATAGAAGTCTAATGAATACCGGAGCTTATAACGTATGGATTAGTGAACTATTTAAACAGGTCAAATTGCTTTTCCCTCGGCGAGGTGGGGCTATTTAAAAAAAAAGTAGTTGCCATCTATGCTGACGGCTATGCCGGCATAGGCCTCCTATCTATGCCGACGGCCTGGCCGTCGGCATAGAGCCACCCTTATCCACTCGATGGCCCTCTCGCTGTCATGTGGGACCACTCCTATGCCGACGGCCTGGCCGTCGGCATAGGGCCACCTTATCCTCGACACCCCGACCCTCCTCCTCCACTCGTTTCTCTCCTCGCACCCCGACCCAACTGCCGCCGCCACCCTCTCCGCGCCGTCGACGCCCCCTAGCCGCTCGCCCCGCCATCGGCCGCCGCCAGCTCCACCCACCCGCGCCGCGCCGCCGTCATCTCCACACCCGCACTGCCGCCGCCGCCTCCACACCCGCGGCCTCCTCCCGACCCCACCGCCGCCCCGCCCTCCCCCACTGCGCGACGGCCGCCCCGACCACAATGGGTTGCGGCTCCGGCTGGCCCGTGTGCCTCCCCGACTAGCGCTGCTGCTAGCGGCGGCGGACGCCCTCCTCTGCTTCTCCGGCCAGCCCCGCCCCGCCCCGGCCCGCAAGGGCTCGACTCCGGCCGCGGGTCCGGCGCACCCTTCCCGACCGGTTGGAGCAACTGGCCCTCCAACCGCCGCCGCCCCCCAACTGGCCCTCCAACTGCAGCTCATCACCGCCCCCCAATCGCCGCCGCCCCTCTCCTACGTGAGTTTTTTCTTCTTTTTTAGTGTTTTGGTACTGTTTTTAGGTGGATGAATGCATAGATGATGGAATGTATGTCATATTTGTTAGATGTAGTTAGTTTGCAAAATATTGATCAATGGATGTTATTAGCAATATGAGTTTTTTAAGTTGAAGTGTGAATGTTGTTATGTGATGTGTGATTATATACTTTTTGCACGGTGGTATTTTGATCATGATGGTGTTGCTACAAATCAATGATGAAATATTTATTGACACTTAATGGTCTTGCTAAAGAATACTTATTTGAGAAAAATGGTGATGTTCATAACTTGTTCATATGGATTTCTTTTAGATGATGATGATTGTTAGATGAGGAGAGATAATGATGATTTTTTATGCTTCGATGATTTTGAGATGATGATGATGACCGATGATAGATGATTGTTAGATGATGATGTGGATGATAGATGATGATATTTTTTTATGCTTCGATGATTTTTGAGATGATGATGATGATGATTGTGATGTTCTAAATTTTTCGCGATGGATTTTGCAGGCTTTGTGGTGTCGCATTTCATCGGAGTGACCGTTGTACGACGCGTTGGTCCCCCTGAGCATCCCTCTGCTCTTCGACTACTTCCTCTACAGCCGAGGGTGAGCTACAAGTCCATCTCCTCCATTTTTTCATATCACTAGATTTCATTCTCAAGTCAACTGGCGTAACCTAGGCGTCTCCTGTCCGAAAGGGTTGCATCGATAAATATGCATTCAATTGCATATTTATCACCGCAGCTCTTTCGGATTGTCCAGCGTTTTCCACGGACAGCCCGAGGATGTGTAGATTGGGTATGTTCTCCATGTTCTACCCCGTTCCGAGACAGGATTTCGGCGGCGCCTCCCCATTGTTCTCCGGAGCACATTCTCTCGGCTATTTGCCGAGACGTGTATCTGGAGAACAGCGGGGAGGTGCTGCCGAAATTTTGTCTCAGAACGGGGTAGAATGGAGAACGTACTCAATCTACACATCCTCGGGTGGGATTAGGACCCATCTTTACCTATTAGAGATGTAGGTGGATTAAACGCGGTAGAAACTGAAAATTTGATGTGATTAATTTAAATGAATCCTTAATTGTTTTGTGGCTTGCAAAAAAGCAGAGGATGGCAGATAATCAGTGGATGTACAGTGGTTTTATCCGTCGGAATCGAGTAACATCAGAGTGGATCGCGAAAACCGATGTCTATTTGAAGGAGATATTCCGTCGTCCAATGAGAATTATCCCACCATACCCCTGTGCGAGATGTGCCAGACGTCACCGTAGAAATCAGACGGACATGAGTGAGCACCTTCGCACGCACGGATATATGCCAAACTTTGACATGCCGCCGATAAACATAGCCGAGCAGGACCGTGGTAGAGAGGAGGTGATGCGACAACGCATCGATGGATATGAGGACGACGGGGTCAGGGACATGCTAGATGATGTCATTGTTGCAGAAACGGGAAATGCGACACCTTCAGAGAATGAACCGGAGGAGCCGGAGGCAACCGCAAAGGCCTTCTTGGAGGTCTTGGCCTCGTCGAAGAAACCTCTTTATGCGGGGGCGAAAATATCTCAGCTGGATGCCATCTCGCAACTGATTGCAGTCAAGGCTGAGTACGGCTGTAGCCAGAAATGCTTCGAAGCATTCTTGGGAGTATGGGCTAACAGCGTCCCTGAGGGTCATGAACTGCCGAAAAGCATGTACGATACAAAGAAAATCATGAAGGCACTCTCTATGGATTATGAGAAAATAGATGTTTGCCCGAAGAATTGCCTTTTGTTTAGGCACGAGTATGCGGATGACAAGTACTGTAGGCAGTGCGGTTCGTCTCGGTACATTGAGGTGGTCAGTGAGGATGGTGAGAAAAAGCAGCTAACCATCCCCGTTAAGGTTCTTCGGTATCTTGATTTTATAAAAAGATTGCAGCGCCTTTTCATCACGAAGGAGTCTGCCAAAATGATGAAGTGGCACAAGGAAGGTATAAGGTACAATCCAAAAAAAATCATACATCCATCGGAAGGGGAAGCATGGAAGTCGTTCGATGAAGAATACCCCGAGGAAGCAGCCGAGGCTGGGAATGTCAGACTGGCCATATCAGGTGATGGGTTGAATCCATATGGTATGTCGTCCAATCCATACAGCTGTTGGCCCGTGTTTGTAATTCCGCTCAATCTTCCTCCCGGTGCCCTAATGCAACGCAAGACCATGTTCTTGTCGCTCATCATTCCGGACTCATGGCTTCTTCCATTCTTGTTTCGTGCATGATTGTAGAAATTCTATCGAGTTCTCCCGGAGCACAGGGCCAGAGCGGACCAGATCGTGCTACGCCAATGCAAGAAGAAGGCCCGCCAGATGCAGTACGAGGTGCGCTATGTGGCCATCTCGACATACTACCACGACTATCTTGGTGTGAAGATGACCAAGGAAGAAGCGCGGAGGATGGGCATTACCTTGGAGAGGGACGAGTTCTTGGCGGTAAGTATAAAAGATTTTTCATTATTCTTTCATTATGCTTTCATTACCTTGTGGTACATTTCACCGTTTCGTGTTGACATGCCATTATGCTTTTATTATGTAGGTGTGTCCAAATTGGTGTTATGGAAAAGACGAGTCCTGGGCGGCATTGGTGGATCTTTGGTGTGATGAGGCTGGAGCCTGGGCGGCTATGAGAGTCAAAAACAAGGCTAACCGAGGGAAGGAGGGAGTACATGCTCAGGGAAACCGAAACCACTATCTCCACAAGGCAGTTAATGTATGACTAACCCCATTAAACATTCTTCTTCTTCTATTTACCATTACTTTCTTATGTATGACTAACCTCTGTTTGGTGGTGCGGGAGGAGAAACTGAAGCGGCCGCTCTCACAAATGCAGGCGTGGGAGATCGCCCATACGCGGAAGGACCCCAAGCCTGGCGAGCCCAAGTACTACGGCAAGAAGACCGCGCATAGGAAGAAGGCCTACTCCGATGGGTATCTGGCGTTACATCCTGACACACCTGACGCCATTGCGGCGGATCTGGACGAAAGGGTGGTGGTGGGCATGGGGCCGAAGGAGCACGGTCGGGAGGCGTTTCTCGATGCTGTGATCACTCCTACTATCTCCTACACATAGCTCCGTTGGATCGACCCGACCCTGAGCCAGCGCACGAGCACGCGCATGAGCAGTGCACCGTCACTGTCCCTCTTTCAGGAGCAGCAAACTGTAAGTATTTTCCCTTTTATCTTCATTGCTCCCTTTATTTTCCGCATTTAGTAGTTTTATGAGTCTCATCATGTCATACTGTAGGCCTACATGGAGTACACACGCCAGGAGACCATGGCGTGGCACGACCGCCTTCATGCATACCATCAACAGAGGGATCGCGAGATGCAGCACGCTTTTCAGGAAATGGCGGCCGGCAGGTGTCCTCAATGGCCATCAGCAGAGGGTCCTCCAGCACAACCAGTGCTGCTGACCTTTGAGGAGTTTGTGGCACAGAACGCTGGCCCCTCGCCGGTTAGTTCATCCCCAATCAATTCACCCAAAGCATGTCATGCCTTTCAACACAGTCTTATATCCCGTTAATATATCTTTTCAACATCCAGGGAACAGGTGCATCTACCGTTGGCGGTGGTCTTCGCAGCACTCCCGAGACACGGAGCCCGACCACTCCGATCCACGGAGGCGGAGGCGGACGTGGAGGCGGTCTTGGCGGTAGCGCTGCCGCTAGCAGTGACGACCTGGGCTTCGGCGGTCTTGGCGGTGACGACCTCCGCGGTGCTCGACGTCCTGGCGCTTAAGCCTTTCGGGCACATTGTGGCGGTTCTCGATGCTATGATACTTATATGCTTGTGATGTTTCTTATCTTATTGTTGTTTGTGAGATTCTTATATGCTTGGTGGTGATGATAATTATATGTTTATGCTTTGCGATGCTTCTTATGATGTGTGATGATGAATTTGTTGTGTGATGTTGCTCCTTATTGTTACGTGATGCTGCTTCTTATATATGATGTTTGTTATATATGCTGTGTATATTCAAATGAATTGAGCTGAAAAGAAACAGAAAAAAGAAAAAAAACTGGACAGAAACTATGCCGACGGCTTGGCCGTCGGCATAGGCCTGGCGTGAGCTCCCAGTGGCCGACACGTGGCACGTCTATGCCGACGGCCTAGCCGTCGGCTTAGTTTGAAACTATGCCGACGGCTAGGCCGTCGGCATAGACGTGCCCCAGGAGCGCCCAGTTTCTGACACGTGGCATGTCTATGCCGACGGCCTAGCCGTCGGCATAGTTTCAAACTAAGCCGACGGCTAGGCCGTCGGCATAGACATGCCCCATGCTGAACGGCGTCTCGCCACGTGGCGAGAAGCCATTGGGCAGCACTTGACGGCGGCCGCCGTTAGGCGATGACGTTGCCGACGGCCAGGGCCGCCGGCATAGATGTACGGCCACCGTCGGGATAGGGTCTATGCCGACGGCTTTTCTATGCCGACGGTCATCCTGGCTACGCCGACGGATATTTTGCCGACGGCGCTATGCCGACGGGTGCCGTCGGCATAGGCCTGCCCCGACGGCTAGTCATGGCTATGCCGACGGCCCTGGCCGTGGGCATAGGGTGCGATTCCGGTAGTGCGAGATGCTTCTCTGAGAACAGGAAGACACTATACTTTTATTCGGGTGTTGATCCCAATAATTGGTTTCCTGTTACTGACATTATTGACTTGGTTTATAATCCATGAGAAGATACCACAAGCAACATGTTCACCGTTGCCTTCTCTCGGGGAGAAATCCCCTAAAGTTTCTTACTGGGATCTAGCTCGAGCGACAGGCAACTTCTCTGAGACTAACTTGATTGGCGAAGGAAGTTACAGTTCAGTGTACAAAGGAAAGTTGAGCCAAGTTAAAACGGAAATAGCAGTCAAGATACTTGACCTTGAGATTCCGGGCGCTGAAGGAAGTTTTGCATTAGAATGCAAAGCACTGAGAGGCATTCGTCATAGAAACATTGTTCCTCTAATAACTGAATGCTCTGCAATCGACAACAAAGGCAATAATTTCAGAGCTCTAGTCTATGCTTTCATGCCCAATGGGAACTTGGACACTTGGTTGCATCATCAAGGGAATCAGGTAGCTAGAAGGTCTTTAGGCTTAGCTCAAAGAATAAGCATCGCTACCAACATAGCCGATGCATTGGACTATTTGCACCATGATAGTGGGAGGCCCATCATACATTGTGATTTGAAGCCGAGTAACATACTCCTAGACATTCATATGAATGCTTGTCTGGGAGACTTTGGCGTCGCAAGGTTCTACATTGATTCTAAACTGAGAACAGTCGGAGATTCAAGTTCAATTGCTGCAAATGGCACTCTGGGATATATGGCTCCAGGTATAGTTGTTTGGCATATAATTTTTTTTCAAAGAGATTTGCATACAATTATTTAGAGCTGATGTGAGTATTGATTTGGTCTCTGTTTTTAGAGTATGCTGAAAGCGGTCATGCATCTACTTGTGGGGACGTATATAGTTTCGGAATAGTACTCTTGGAGATGCTGACAGGAAAAAGACCAACAGATCATATGTTCTGAATGAATTCACCATCGTCAGATTTGTGGAAACAAATTTTCCTGATCACACATTAAATATTCTGGATTCCTGTCTGCTAGATGAATGCAATGATGCCGTCAACCAAGTAGTAGCAGGACCGGAAAATCCGACGATCTTTCAGTCCTTGTTATCTTTGCTACGGATAGCACTTCTTTGTACACGCCAATCCCCAACTGAACGGCTTAACATGAGAGAAGTAGCTACCCAAATGCGCAAAATCAACATGGTGAACACGGGAGGGAGAGTGAGGAGGTCAACTTCTTTTAAGAGACTTGTCAGCTGGGCTTCTCAAAGGAGTTAAAGAAGAAAAGGAGGTGCAATTAGAGTCTGTTGTAAAATTATCCCTTCTAAGAATGTAATGTAATACACTTTATACCCCAGCTTGCATTGCCTTTCTGGATTAATATCCTATTATGATTACAAAAATTGTCTTTCATTATGTGCAATACCAAAAGCCATGGGAAAAAAAAATTGCCTGGCGTGAGTGTGGTGGCTCTGGCCTGGATGCTATAATCGTGTGCTACTATAGGGATGTCGGTTGCGCGGGATCACAACCTACTAGCAGGCAAGCGATGTGCGCGCACTGAGGCAGTCGCGCACCCCACGACGGGCAGACCACACCAGGTGTTACCTTTCACAACATGCGCAATCAAAGTCATGCACTATTTTTTATAATTTGTTGACACGTCTCAATTTAGTTCTCGAATTTTATGAACTAAATGTGCTCCCCAGAGTATACTCCACCGTGTCTATTTTCCATATATATAATGAAAACAGAATATAGGTTGAAGTGACACTCGTCAAAGGAGACATTTGACATCATGCCATGGTTGTGCCATTTGACAGTCCATGGAGACGGGAGGGCACTTGCTATTAACATGGAACAGTCTACTGCCCTGTCTCCTGCCCCTGATGTTAACTGCAAATGTGCCAATAACCATTTGTTGACAAAATTCAATGTAGTCTGCGCTCCCTCAGATACTAGTTTCATTCAACGTTTAAAGTTTAAATTAGATGGGACAGCCTGTCTGATTAAAATAGTCCTGGTAGAAAATGGCAAAAGAGGGGGAAATTAAGAATGGCTTGCCCACTTAAAACTTGTGAGCAATCCTAAAATGGAAAAATAAAGTGGGCAAGTGCAGGAAATAATAATATGTACTATCTATATGTAAATGGTGCGCATTTTGTTGCACGTTCCAGAGAAAAATGATTACTCTAAAAACTAGCTTTTGCTGCAATCTGAATAAACCTAACTAGTTAATATTTTCTGAAAGGAAAAATTAAGAAAGTTACCATTTCAGTTATTATGCAACAGAGCATGACAACAACAAAAATAGCACGCTATTTCGCCGTTATAGCGCGGTCATAGCATATTCGGAAGGGAGACGTTACATTTTGGCAAAATCGGCCGCTACGGCGCTAATTACGTAATTAGCGCGCTACACACATTATAACGTTGTAGCGTTACACGTTTTAACGTGCAGACCATGCAAAATTTAAACAACCACAGCCCAGCAGGCCCAGCAGGCCAAAACCACCCACGACCACTACCTTTCTCACTCCTTTTATCTTGAAACTGTTTGAGACTTACAATTTTTATGTCCTAGATTTGGCCCTTATGCATATATTGCTTGCTCCTAGCAAAAATTTAGTTGCTTAAATACTTTATTTCTAGATATATTTGAATTTTTTTGCAAACGCTATTTTGAAATATAGCACGCTATAACTTGTGTAGCATTTGGAGAAGGGCCTCGCTATATTTTGTAGCGCGCTATTTTTTTCGTTGAGCATGACCACACACCTTTATTTATATGATCTTCAAACTCGCTCACACATAAAATGCACTTCTAAAACAAAAAGGAAAGATTTAATACCAAGCTGACAAAAGCTTGAAACATCATCCATTAAGAACAGAGATAAAGAATCACCAGTTCGGGACTTGTACATTTCTAGGTACAAGTCATCTCTAAAACGACGCATCAGTAGATGAAACTGAAAGCTAGGACTCCTGCCAACCAGTCATATGAATACTGATAATGGTTTATTCAGCTAACGTCATGACAGCCACTTCTAAAAGCTAAAGTACCAACGCAACAAAAACTCACTTAGTCCTGATAGATAGGCTTATTCAGCTAGTGCAGAAAGCTCTCCATAACTTCCTCTTGCACATTTTCCACCAGTTCTCTGTTTTGATCTTCTGTCTGTAGAATTCAGAGCCTGCACCCGCCCTCAAGACACGATATCTCACAGTTACTAACAGTTCATCTAAAGCAATGATTTTCCTCACAAGAGAGTTCTTCTCATCCTCAATGTCAATACAAAGTGAGAAGGCCTCTATCTCTGCAACATTTGTGTCACCATCCTTAATCAAAGCTTCTTTATATGATCGTAATGCTTTTATAAGGATAGATGAATCCTTTTCTGTGCCCTCAGAACCAACATCTTCAACACTGTTTCCAGTAACCTCAGATTTTGAATCCTCCTATGACAAAATGGAAATTCAGCGTAAATAAGAATCCAAGTGTTTATGCAGACAAGTATGTGCAAGGGAATACAATCTAGAGATTCTGATCATTTTATCTAGCTTTTAAGAGACAATGAAAATTAAATAAATTACTGATACACCACTGCCATCTAAATCTACTATATCATTATATAATACAACAGCAATTGAAAGATAACAGTTCATACTTGATGAAGCTAACGAACGGTTAAATTTAATTAGATTTGAGTGCCTCATTAACTATAGAAACAAACCAATATGTAGGCTAAAAAAATGTGAAGATTTTACGGACTTAATGGATGGCTAATATATATGCACCTATAGCTAGAAAGCACAGATATATGTTGTGCGCCTCCAAAAACATGGAAGATGTTAGATAGTGCCATTGGGATAATCATGTGCACATATATATAGCAGTTGAAATCAAAGATTGAATCGTGTTGCGTATGAATGAATATATTGGCAAATGCTCAGTTCTCACTGACATCAAATTATGAAGGACATATTTCTTAAATAAGACATAAATTTGAAACCGATGTAGAAGACCAACAATTTTAAAAGGAGAAAGAAAACCTAACTTACCATTGGGCATAACTTATCATATCTGAATGCTTAAACACTACTGCAAAAACTAGCTATTCATGTGCTAGTTATTGATTATGTATGTGGAGCTTTATAATAATGCTATTATATAATCTGTAGAAATCCTCCAAATATTTAAACACTTCTAATAAATATAGGCTATTCATGTATCATGTACTAATTAGAGATTCTGTATGTGGAGCTTTATATCTCAATGCTACTGCTATCATACAACCTGCATAAACCCTCTTATAGTAATGTACAAGTAGTCGAGGTTGTCTACTTCAACCTTGGTCCCAAATTACTTGTCTTAGATTTGTCTAGATTATGTATGTGGAGTATGTTTTTTGAAGGAATGGGATAGCACTGCTAGCTCCTCTACTACGAGTTATTCAAAGACATGTTACTTTGACTAAACTGATAGCATATCTTCATATATAGCAATACAATCGCCTTAGGAAACATCATTGCATAATATTTATGGACCAAACACAAAAAGGAATCCTTAGCACCATGTCACATTGCTTACCGAGATGTATACCATAGAAGGAGGCCAGGCCGAGTAGGGATGGACGGGGAAGATAGGTTGCTTTCCATTCTTCAGATGCTGCTTCACCTCCGCTGTTTCCAGAGACATGGACATGAACCACTAAGGGGATTTGTACTGATCCACGTAATTCCTCCATGGATGAAGTGCAAAGTACACAAAACCATTGTAAACCGTTATAAGCCGCACGGAGATTGTATCTTCCACTGAACAGCTGGTGACCTCCATAAAGCTAGTGTGCAATGGGAATATCTTGTGCAGCACAAATCTCTCGATGCCGTCATCGCCGGCTTTCAAGATCCAAATACTAAACGTGCATTCCTTCTCATTCACAATACAGAGCTTCCCATCATTGGTCTGACCAATCTTAAATGTTTGGTGTACCATTCTCAAGGGCGGCGGCAGATCCATTCGGTAGAACTGAAATGTGTCTGTGTTGAGCACCAAAATGTACTCACTGACAACCATCCCGCCCATGGACCCGCATGGCCAACATATAAACTCATCCAGCACGGTGCAGCCTGTGCTCCTGAAGCCCTGAGGCAGCGGCGTTGCAGTCTCCGGGAAGATCTGCCACTCCATCGTGTCCGATGAGAAGACAGCGACGCGTGCGCAAGGCCGTGAGTAGTCGTGGCGGACACATACCACACGGGATGGCATTTGATCCTCTTCGGAGCAGAATGTGTGGAACCCAAGGGTGGTGCCGTCGGGCATGTCATGATGATCCTTGGGGCAGAGAAACAGGGCCATCGTTTGAGGGTTGTACCAAACTCTCCGTTGCTTGACGCTCCGGTGCTTGATGGCAATGCAGCCGCCATTGTAGTTGTAGAGAACTGAAGGACCATAGACATCGACCCGCCAGTCGGAAGTGTCGTCGTCTTGGAGGGGGGTGAATCCGGCGGAGGGGTGCCGTGAGGCGGGGAACGGAGCTACCGTGTGTGCGAGGAAGCGAGGGAGGAGCGGGGGTGCGTGGAGCGCGCGGAAGCGGCGGCCGAAGGCGCGGGACGAACGGACGGCGCCGAGGAAGCCGCGGCAGGTGAAGGCGGCAGAGGCGAGGCTGCGGAGGTCCGGGAGGCGGAGGAAGATCTCTCGGAGCTGGTCGTCGCCGAGGTCACTTATGGTGGTGGGAGCGGGTGGTGTGCGGTGTTCCGGCGGCGGTGACGGGTGCGAAGCCATGGCTGGTTGGCTGCCGAGATAGAGGGAAGGATAAGTTGCGGTTTCCAGGTCTAACAGGCTCCTCCCTCTTCTCTAGCGATGTATATCCTCTCTGAGCTGAATAGCTCGGCTTGTTAGGCAGTGATAATTTTACGTTCCCTTCTGCTGCAGTGTGCACATCCTAAATATAAAAACGACCGAGATTAATTCATAATAGCCCTTCACAAAAAATGGTAGGATGGTCTTATTTTAGAAAGTGGTTGCCCGTCCGTCCTCACCGATACGCGCGTTGTGTAAACGTGCACACGACCGGCTGTACATATGCCCAACCGGCCCTATCTGGCAAGGTGAAGTGTGCAGTCAGCGGGTCGACCATGTCGCCTGACGTGGCGTGGCGAAGTGGGCGACCGTTGACATGTGGATGAGTCGTCGTTGTGGATTACGAGGCAGCCGGTTGGACGCTGCGAGACGTGTCTGGCTGGCTCCCGAGGCGGCGGGGTTCCCAAGGCGCCCCATTGATGGCGGCGTTACTCTGGCTACTAGCACCCACCGGCCTCCCCTGCTATAAAAAAACCCTCATGCCCCCCGTTCACCGGCGCACTCCCCTGTCCACCAGTCGCATCCAAACCGGCGATGGAAATGGATTGTCCTGCCTCTGTCGAATGCAGTTGAATCTTTTAGAGTAAGAACATTGTATCTACAGAAGATCAGAGGTCTCAACAATTCTATTTCTAAGACAGAATTGCCCTACTAAAATTATATCCATAGTTCTTTTGTTTATTTGAATTAATGAATAGTTGATCAAGCGCAGAAGCCTAGAGTATGTTTCAGTGAGGCACAGTTTTCGTTCTGAAAAGAATATCAAACTGCACACATATATGCTCTGATGAAGGATCTGAAACTTTTTTAAAATAATCTGCAGTTATCACCATTGCATAAATAGTTTGAATTTGAGTTTAAAGGTGTGCATGCGTCTTATTTTTCTTCTCCCCGTGGCATGTTATGCTCTAATGTACAAGATTTATAGTAAAATCAAGACACAATGCTTTCTGCAAGAAGGCAACATAAGAGCTTGCACAAAATTCTGACAGGATTCGCCATGGGCGCGGCGCACGCCGCGCTTTTTGAACGCTAGTATACCCGTAAAACGCCTCACAAGATTCATTGATGCGGATGTCAATGATTTTTTGTTGAACCTCGGTTGAAGAAACACCCAAACTAGTGTTCCAGAACATCACAAGCCCTCCACTTCTTCCATCACTTTCTAGCACCTCCATCCTTTCAAAGCCGAACCTCCTCCTTCGTTTATCTACCTTACCTCTGTTTAGATGTGTTTCAGACACAACCAATACATCTGATCTCACCCACCCATGGATCCCCAAGAGCGCTCGAACCACCACGGGCTTCCTCATCCCGTGACGGTTCTAACATAATAGTTTCATTGCGACCGATCGAGACCCAGCTCAGGACTCGTTGATAATTTGTTGTTGCCATCCATCACAATTGTATCATATGTTTTTGACCACTTGGAATCCTATGAAGTAGACTCCTCGCTTCCTCTTCACTATCTATCATAACTGGTGTTGTTCTGGAGCTCCATGGCATTCCCTCCCTCGACACCCAACAAGGCATTAGCTTTCGGTTTATCACCTAGTTCAGCTTCAGGTCCGGCACCACCACTTCATAATTTAGCCGTTTCCTGCTTGCAAACTTATCACCGAAGGAACTAGTAGTGTTTTTAAACGGACTTGTAGCAGTATCAATCAGATTGTTATCAAATTCGTAGTAGTAAGGGGCCGCTCGGTTCCATATTAGTTATCGACTTATCGTTGATTTAGTACATAAAATTAAGTTTTGTAGTGGCTGGCTCAAAGGCGTATCTGAAATTCGCCCAGTTTCCTCGCCAATCATCCACTGATGTTACCTTCTTTTCATTTCTCTCTGAATTTATTGCCCTACTCCCTTCTTGAGTAAGCAGATCGTGCCACAGCAGCTGTTACACGATGGATCTCGATCTGGTTTCTCACACTCACATGATAGCTTACAGAGTTTCACTTTGTCCTGTGGGAAGGGAAAGAAGAAAGCAAAAGCAAAAGGGAAAGTCGTGCCGTGCCGATGCCTGATCCTACTGGATGCTCTCCCAGTCGCGTTGTCTTTCTTAAATAGAGTTCACCCACTCTGGGCCCACGAACCGGCGATTCGGATGCTTGATCCGTGGTGGCTTGGCGATGACGCGCTCCTGCCCCTGATTGGTTGTAGGCCAAGTTTTTGTTGCCATGTTGTCCTGCCTGTCTGACCTGGCCACATCCTGACTGACCTGGCCACATCCTGACTGTCGGCGGGTGCTTCTGTACTTGGGACGCTGACATCCCCTGCTTCTTGAGAGCACGCTTGTCCCCAAGCTGCTACTGACGGGTAGCGCCCTTTGAGAGAAAGAGCATCCTCCCACGAGGCGTCCAGCAGCTCGGAATCTGACCAGCGCACCAAGTATTGTTCGCGGCGACTCGAAGGAGTTTGCCGCCAACGCTTGTCCAGAAGCTCTACAGGTAACAGTTCAGAAGAACGAGGGATCGGCAGAGTAGTTGATGCAGGAGTACCTGGTGAGAGCGCTTGCCGCAGTTGAGAGACGTGAAAGACAGGATGTATTCGCGATTGCGGAGGCAGCTCCAATTCATATGCCACAGGATTGATCCAACATAACACCTTGAACGGGCCAAAATACCTGAATGCGAGCTTGTGGTTGGCTCGGTGATGCACTAAAGATTGCACATACGGCTGCAACTTAACAAACACTGCGTCCCCCACGGTGAACTCCCGTTTAGACCCTTTTTTGTCTGCCTGCACCTTCATAATGTGACGTGCACGGTGCAGATGCTGCTTGAGTACTTGCTGCATTGTCTTCCTTTCCTCCAGCCAGTCTTTCAGTGTTGGTATTTTGCACATCGATGCTGCCTCGATCCCCCAGTGTCGTGGTTCATGTCCATACAGTGCTTGGAATGGTGACATGTCCAGGGCCGAGTGGTAGCTGGAATTGTACCAAAATTCAGCAAGTGAAAGGAATTGGCTCCAGTGTTGGGACACGCATGAATGAAGCACCTCAGATAGATATCGAGACACTAATTGACCCGTTCTGATTGCCCATCCGTTTGCGGGTGGTATGGGGTGCTCATCTTGAGTTCCGTTCCAATGCAGGCAAACAACTCACGCCAGAATTTGCTCGTGAATACTGGGTCTCTGTCCGAGATGATGCCTTTTGGTAGCCCGTGGAGCTTGTAGACGTTATCCAAGTATGCTCTAGCCACTCTGGCTGCAGTGAATGGGTGCTGAAGGGGCAAAAAATGTGCATAACATGTAAATTTATCCAACACCACCAAAATGTAGTTTGCCTTGCCTAATTGCGGTAGACCGTCAATGAAATCCATCGTCACCACTTGCCAGGCCCTTCCGGCAGTGGGATTGGTTCGAGTAAGCCTGGATATTTAACCTGTTCTGGTTTAGCTTGTTGACAGATTGCACATCCTTACACATACTGACGAACCTACTGCTTCATTTTTGGCCAGGCAAACAACTTACGGAGACGCCTATATGTCACCGGCAAACCGGAATGCCCTCCCATCGTGCTATCATGAAAAGCACGCAGCACAGATTGTTGGACTGCAGGCGAACCCCCTAGCCACAGCCGTTGTCTAAAGTATAGCAGGCCATCAGAGACAGAAATACGCCCTTTCGGGTCTGGCTGTTGCGAGAACTGCTCCAGCAACTTTCGAGCATGCGGGTTATCCGTGTAGCTGGCCCTTATATCATCAATCCAAGTGGGCTGGCAGACGGAAATCGCCATGGCCTGATTTTGCTCATGGCTATGGCAAGACAGTGTGTCCGCAGCACTATTGGTGGATCCCTGCCTGTAACAAATTTTTTAGCGTAACCCCAAGAGCCTGGTAAATGCTTTCTGTTGCCATACCGTTGACAACCGTTGATCATTCAAATGCACCAGACTGCGTTGATCCGTCCATATCAGAAATTCATCATGATGTAGGTAGGGACGCCATTGCTCTACTGCCATGAGTATAGCTAAACATTCCTTGTCATAAGTGGACAACCCCCTGTGGGAGCCAAAGGTTTGCTCATGTAAGCGATCGGATGTCCTCCCTGCTGTAACACTGCTCTTTTTTTAGAAAAGGAGGATGATCCCCGCCTCTGCATCTGAACGATGCATACAACCACTTTATTAATTATTATCACAAGAACTTACACAGCCATACAACAGTAAGACTAAAGTCACCGTCTAAACAACAACTGTCGCTACACCTATCCAATTGATGAAGGGGCGCAGATAGTCTGGGCCTAATACCAAATAGACATCGCAGCCAAACCTAAACATCTAAAACTGAGGTCCCAACCAGGACGCCTGCCGGGCATGGGGCACCTACCAGTCCGGCGCACTCCTCAACAAGGACGCCTGCCGGGTATGAGGCCGCAGCAGCCACCTGCCACCAATCCATCTTCAGAGCTGTACTGTTGCATGTACCGTGTCAGGTCTCTCTGCCATCGACGCCACCACGACGCCCGACAGCGTCGTCCTCCTGCGCGAGTCCATCCTCCCACAGCGAACTTCGAATCTGCACTGCGCCATGCCGTCAAGATCCGTCGCCATCAGTGTGTAGGATGAAGCACCGCTTCACCAAACGTCCTCTGGTCCCTGGATCACGTGTGTACCTCCAAGAATGACGCCCCCAAGAAAGGAACGACACCAGAGCGCCGCCGTCATCCGATCATCCGATCTAGGGTTTCCCCCGAAGGTAGCAGAGAGTGGCCTTGAACTTCTCCACGGCGATGCCTTCAAGAAGGGAACAACGCAGATAGCGCCGCCACCACCGGCCTTAGCAGAAGCCGAAGGCAAGTTTTCACCCAGATCAGTTCGAACGGATCCAACTCTCGTGCACAGGCCGCCGTCACCACCAGCACCACCAGGCAGACCCTGGAGTACCGGCAGATCAGCGAGCCGCCGGCACCACCGCATCCAGATCGCCGGCCACGCCGGGCCGCCGCCATCCCCCGCGTCGTCCGGGTCAGAGACGGAGCCGCCGACCGCGCACAGGGATCGCCCCCTCCTGCACACGCCGGAGCGCCGCCGAGAGCCCAGCGCCCGCCATCGCTTGCCGAGGCCAACCGCCGCACGAGCACTGGCGCCACCGTGGAGCCATCAGATTGGGGAGGAAGACGTCGCCCGCCGACCACCCTCGCGGACCCCGCCGCACGCCCGAGCGCCGGCGCCACCGCGGCGCCATCAGATCGGGAGGAGGAGCAGTCCGCGCCTCGCCGCCCCGCGCAGACCACGCCGCCGCCATCGCCGCAACGCCACCAAAGGGGAGCCCCGCAAATCCGCCGGCGGCCCGACCTGCCGCCGAGCCGAGGGCCGGCCGTCCCGCGCCACCCAGGCGCGAGGAGGGAGGGAGCCCCGCCGCCGCCGACGCACGCGCGGGCTTTGCCCGGTGGCGTCCCCTAGCGGCGGCGAGGGAGAAGGAAGGCGAGAAAGGGGAGCGGCGGCGGCGATCTAGGGTTCCGCCCGGGCCGCTCGCGGGAGCGGCACGCTCCTACTCCATAATCACACGCGTCTGTGTCAATGATGAATTGTTTTGTAAAATCTGGCAAGTGCAGAATAGGTGCAGAAATCAGACTTTGTTGCAGCAGCTCGAATGCCTTGGCAGTTTCAGCAGTCCAGACAAATGGATGGTTCTTCTTGAGTGGATTGAAAAGGGATCTTGCTATAATGCCAAAATTCTTAACAAAATTTTGATAGTAGCCTGCCAAGCCGAGGAAGATGCGCACTTCTTTGTTGTTGTTAGGGATAGGCCACTTTCTGATAGTTTCGATCTTTTCTGGATCTGTTGAAACCCCTTGCTCATTGATAACATGCCTGAGATAAGCAATTTGTCGCTAAGCACACTTAGATTGCTTGACTTGCCAGTGATCCCTCCGGAGTAATTGCAATACCAAAGATGATCTACGTGTTGTTTCAGAGTTTTACTGAAAACCAAGATGTGTCATCAAAGAATAATATGACACAGACCCTTAGCAGTGGTCGCACAGTGCAGGTCACAGCGCCGATGAAAGTAGGAGGTGCAGCATCTAAACCAAATGACATGACCAAATACTCCTAATGGCCTGAGTGCGTTGTAAAGGTTGTCTTATACTCCTCTCCCTCTGAGAAATCTTATCTGGTGGTACCCTGCGCGCAAGTCCAATTTGGAGAACCATCGAGCACCTACCAGCTCATCCAGTAACTCGTCAATGATTGGCACTTGATACTTGCTGACAATTGTCATTGCGTTCAAACAGATGTAATCTACACACAGTCGCCATGTCTCGTCCTTCTTTTTCACAAGCAAGGCTGGAGAAGAAAATGGATTGGTGCTCTCCCTGATAATGCCTGCATCGAGCAGTTCCTTCACTTGACGCTCAATTTCATTTTTGAGCTCTGGTTTGTGCCTGTAGGGACGCTGGATGACAGGTTGCGCCCCCTCCATGAGTGGGATCCGGTGATCGCAAGCACGCCTCGGTGGAAGTCCTTTTGGTTCTTCAAAAACATCTGTGTATTGCTCCAAAACCCTGATAATTTCTACTGGTATGGCTTCCTCTTGCACACCTGCTTTGTTCATTGATGTCTACTACGCAAGTTTATTCTTGTAGACTCGTGTTGGGCCTCCAAGCGCAGAGTTTTTTTAGGACAGTAGCAAATTTCCCTCAAGTGGATGACCTAAGGTTTATCAATCCGTGGGAGGTGTAGGATGAAGATGGTCTCTCTCAAACAACCCTGCAACCAAATAATAAAAGTCTCTTGTGTGCCCAACACACCAAATACAATGGCAAATTGTATAGGTGCACTAGTTCAGCAAAGAGATGGTGATACAAGTGTAATATGGATAGTAGATATTGATTTTTGTAATAGGAACAATAAAAAACAACAAGGTAGCAATTGATAAAATGGAGCACAAACGGTATTGCAATGCTTGAAAGTAAGGCCTAGGGTTCGTACTTTCGCTAGTGCAATCAATCAACAATGCTAATATAATTGGATCATATAACTATCCCTCAATGTGAGATGAAGAATCACTCCAAAGTTCCTATCTAGTGAAGAACATAAGAAGAAATCGTTTGTAGGGTACGAAACCACCCCGAAGCTATTCTTTCAGATCAATCTATCCAAGAGTTCGTACTAAAATAACACCAAATAATTTCAGCTTCATAATACTCAATCCAACACAAAGAACCTCAAAGAGTGCCCCAAGATTTCTACCGGAGAAACAAAGACAAGAACGTGCATCAACCCCTATGCATAGATTACCCCAATGTCACCTCGAGAATCCGTGAGTTGGGTGCCAAAACATATATCAAGTAAATCAATACGATGCCCCATTGTCACCACGAGTATACATATGCAAGACATATATCAAGTGCTCTCAAATACATAAAAGTATTCAATCCGATAAGAACGAAATCTCAAAGGGAAAACTCAATTCATCACAACAAGATAGAGAGGGGAAAACACCATATGATCCAACTATATTAACAAAGCCCGTGATACATCAAGATCGTGACATCTCAAGAACACGAGAGAGAGAGAGAGAGAGAGAGAGAGAGAGAGAGAGAGAGATTAAACACATAGCTACTGGTACAAACCCTCAGCCCCGACGGTGGACTACTCCCTCCTCATCGTGGTGGCCGCCGGGATGATGTAGATGGCCACCGGTGAAGATTCCCCCCTCCGGCCGAGTGCTGGAAAGGGGTCTAGATTAGTTTCTCATGGCTACAAAGCCTTGCGGTAGCGAAACTTCTGATTTAGGGTTACCCCGAGGGTTTTTGGAATATTTGGTGATTTATATGGCAAAGAGGGGGTGCGGGAGGCCACCAAGGTGGGCACAACCCACCTAGGCGCGCCTGGGCCCCCAGGAGCGCCCTGGTGGGTTGTGCCCCCTCGGGTGCTTCTCTGGCCCATTGGATGTCTTCCGTTCCATAAAAAATCCACGAAAAGTTTCGCGGTGTTTGAACTCCGTTTGATATTGATTTCCTGCGATGTAAAAAACAAGCAAAAAATAGCAACTGGCACTGGGTAGGTTAGTCCCATAAAATGATATAAATTTGCTATAAAATGATTGTAGAACATCCAAGAATGATAATATAACAGCATGAATACTTCATAAATTATAGATACGTTGGAGACTTATCAGCATTCCCAAGCTTAATTCCTACTCGTCCTCGAGTAGGTAAATGATAAAAGAAATAATTTATGAAGTGTGAATGGTAGCAAAGTGCATAAGTTTGATCAATGCAAATTTCAATATTTTTCCTAGCATCATAACAGCAATTCTTTCTTATAAAACTTCTCATGTTAAAGTAGCAACCAATTCACATGTTAAGGTTCAAACAATGAATTCTCTTAAAACTCAACAACCTATGTTCTCAGTCACCAAACAATTGCAATTCAACTTATTCAACAGAGTCTAAGTAAGAGCTCCACATACTCAACCATCATATAGTCTTCTATGATTGCTAACACTCACCGCATACACATGAGCAAAACGTTTCAACCAGACACATAGAAAGATAGGGGCTTATAATTTCGCCTCCCAACGTATTCACCTCAAGGGTGATGTCAACAATAATAACTCATGCTACCCATATCCAACTGGATATATGTGCCTAGATCTTTCCTCACCACATGATGATTGCCAAAAGAGCAAAATAAAAAGGAATAAAGAGAAAAACTTTGACTCTTGCATGAGAGTAAATACATAAAAGTAAAAGGTAGGCCCTTCGCAGAGGGAAGCAGAGGTTGCCATGCGCTTTTTGTTTGTATGCTCAACCCCTTACTGCAAAAGAACGTCACGTTATATTGCCCCTTATGATAGCAACCTTTATTATGCAATCTGTCATTTTTATTCTTTGCCATCACAAGTTTGTACAACGCTCAATTTTCTCTTACACTAAATGATCTAACACTTTTAGAAGCAATTTTTATTGCCTTTTTGCACCGATGACAACTTACTTGAGGGATCTTGCTCAATCCCTAGGTAGGTATGGTGGACTCTTGAAAATAAGATTTGGGTTTAAGGGTTTTTGGATGCACAAGTAGTATCTCTACTTGGTGCGAAATTTTTGGCTAGCAAAGATGGGGAGCAAGCACCACATGTTGAAGGATCTATGCCAATATAACTTCTATGTGAATATGAACAAACATAAATCATTACGTTGTCTTCCTTATCCAACGTCAACAATTTTTGCATATAATATTTTGATGGGGGCTCACAATCACAAAAGATTTCCAAGATAGTGTATTTGCATGTGAAATCTCTCTTCCTTCTACTAATCATTCATGAATTGCTTGTATGACCAATATTGTGATTGTCAAGCCTCAAAAGATTTCACTTTCTAAATCAAATGTGAAGCTACCACTAGGCATGATATGAACATATAATTTCAACTTCATTACGTTCAAGTTATTCAACAATTTACTCATAGGATATACGTGAACCACAAGAGTAAATTACAAGCTACTCCAAAAGATATAAGTGAAGATCAATCGAATAGTTAAGTAAATAGATAGCTAATTCTGGAATCTCTCTTATTTAAAACTTTTAGATCTAAGTATTTTATTTAAACAACAAGCAAAATTAAAATTAAATAAAATGACATTCCAAGAATAGCACAACTCAAGCTAAGAAGCAAAAACTTAGGCTCAACCGATACTAACCGATAATTGTTGATGAAGAAAGGTGGGATGCCTATCGGGGCATCCCCAAGCTTAGATGCTTGAGACTTCTTGAAATATTATCTTGGGATGCCTTGGGCATCCCAAGCTTGAGCTTTTGTGTCTCCTTAATTCCTTTTATATCACGGTTTCCCTAAATCTTAAAAACTTCATCCACACAAAACTCAACAAGAACTCGTGAGATAAGTTAGTATAAACCAATGCAAGAACCTTATCATTCTCTACTGTAGCAAATCACTAAAATTATTATTCAACATTGCATACTAAATGCCTCTGCATATTTAATACTCCTATCCTCAAATAGATTCATTAAACAAGCAAACATATGCAAACAATGCAAACATAACAGCAATCTACCAAAATAGTACAGTCTGTAAAGAATGCATGAATATCAATACCTTTTTAACTCCAAAAATTATGAAAATTTACCACACTGTAGAGAATTTATCAGAGCTTATTTTGCAGAAAGTTTCAACAATTTATCACATTCTGACTTTTCTAGGGAATTTTTGCAACACCGATAAACTTTCTGTTTTCAAACAGCAACATGTAGACTCGCAAAATAAGCATGGTAAAGGCTATCCTTGACACTTTTATTGAAGTAAAAGATGCAAAACATTATTATAGATAGCAGCGAGCAAATCCTAACAAAATAAAATGACGCTCCAAGTAAAACTCATATCGTGTGACGAATGAAAATATAGCTCCAAGTGAGGTTACCAATAATATTGGAGACGAAAGAGAGGATGCCTTCCGGGGCATCCCCAAGCTTAGTTGCTTGGATCTTCCTTGAATATTAACTTGGGATGCCTTGGGTATCCCCAAGCATAGGGTCTTCTCACTCCTTATTCTCCTCATATCGACATCTCACCCAAAACTGAAAAACTTAACGGAACTTCGTGAGACAGGTTAGTATTATAAAGAGCAAACCATTTTACTTTGGTACTTCCAAAGACAAGATTCATAAATGTTTCCACACAATGCCTATTGTAGCATATCATTTTCAAAATTTATATTGAGCAATATAAGACATAGAAACTAGAAAACAAGCAAACTATGCATTGAAAACAAAACCTGTCAAAAACAGAATAGTTTGTAGTAATATGTACTCAAACCATACTTCTGCTACTCCAAAAATTCTGAAAAATAGGAAAATGTAGGAAATTTGTATATCTATCGCCTGTAAAAAAATTCATATCAAAAGCACGTTCCAGTGAATTTTCAAAATTCCTGGACTGAGTGCAAAAGTTTCTGTTCTTGGACAGAATTAAGTCAACTATCATCCACGCTATCCCAAAGACTTTACTTGGCACTTTATTGAAACAAAAACAATAAAACATGATTACTAAAGTAGCTTAATCATGGGAACACACACAAAACAGTAGGGGTAAATGTTGGGTTATCTCCCAACAAGCGCTTTTCTTTAATGCCTTTTAACTAGGCATGATGATTTCAATGATGCTCACATAAAAGAAAAGAATTGGAACACAAAGAGAGCATCATGAATCACATGGCAAGAACATTTAAGCCTAATATACTTCCTATGCATAGGGATTTTGTGAGCAAACAACTTATCGGAACAAGAACCAACTAGCATAGGAAGGCAAAACATGCATAACTTCAAAAATTTCAACACATAGAGAGGAAACTTGATATTATTGCAATTCCTACAAGCATAAGTTCCTCCCTCATAATAATTTTCAGTAGCATCATCAATAAATTCAACAATATAACCATCACATAAAGCATTCTTTTCATGACACAAAAGCATAGAAAACTTATTACTCTCCACATAAGCAAATTTCTTCTCATCAATAGTAATGGGAGCAAACTCAACAAAATAACTATCATGAGAGTGAAAATTAAAATCATGGTGACAAGTTTCATGGTTATCATTATTCTTTATAGCATACATGTCATCACCATAATCATCATAGATAGCAACTTTGTTATCATAGTCAATTGAAGCCTCATCCAAAATGGTGGATTCATCACTAAATAAAGTCATGACCTCTCCAAATCCACTTTCATCATTATAATCATCATAAATAGGAGGCATGCAATCATTATAACAAATTTGCACATCAAATCTTGGGGGACTAAAAATATCATCTTCATCAAACATAACATCCCAAAGCTTATGGCTTTGCATATCATTAGCATCATCGATATTCAAAGAATTCATACTAACAACATTGCAATCATGCTCATCATCCAACATTTTTATGCCATAAATTTTGTTGAATTCTTTTTCTAGCAATTGAGCACAATTTTCCTTTCCATCATTTTCACGAAATAAATTATAAAGATGAATAATATGATGCAACCTTAATTCCATTTTTTTGAAGTTTTCATTTATAAACCAAACTAGTGATAAAACAAGAAACTAAAAGATTCAATTGCAAGATCTAAAGATATACCTTCAAGTACTCAACTCCCCGGCAACGGCGCCAGAAAAGAGCTTCGTTGACGGGATGTGAGTGCCGCTTACCTAACCTCCCTGGCAACGGCGCCAGAAAAGAGCTTGATGTTACTACGCAACTTTATTCTTGTAGACTCGTGTTGGGCCTCCAAGCGCAGAGTTTTGTCGGACAGTAGGAAATTTCCCTCAAGTGGATGACCTAAGGTTTATCAATCCGTGGGAGGTGTAGGATGAAGATGGTCTCTCTCAAACAACCCTGCAACCAAATAATAAAAAGTCTCTTGTGTCCCCAACACACCAAATACAATGGAAAATTATAAAGGTGCACTAGTTTAGCGAAGAGATGGTGATACAAGTGTAATATGGATATTAGATATTGATTTTTGTAATAGGAACAATAAAAAACAGCAAGGTAGCAATTGATAAAACGGAGCACAAACGGTATTGCAATGCTTGAAAGTAAGGCCTAGGGTCCGTACTTTCGCTAGTGCAATCAATCAACAATGCTAATATAATTGGATCATATAACCATCCCTCAACGTGCGACGAAGAATCACTCCAAAGTTCCTATCTAGCGGAGAACATAAGAAGAAATCGTTTGTAGGGTACGAAACCACCTCAAAGCTATTCTTTGCGATCGATCTATCCAAGAGTTCGTACTAAAATAACACCAAATAATTTCAGGTTCATAATACTCAATCCAACACAAAGAACCTCAAAGAGTGCCCCAAGATTTCTACCGGAGAAACAAAGACAAGAACGTGCATCAACCCCTATGCATAGATTACCCCAATGTCACCTCAGGAATCCGCAAGTTGAGTGCCAAAACATATATCAAGTGAATCAATACGATACCCCATTGTCACCATGACTATTCATATGCAAGACATATATCAAGTGCTCTCAAATCCATAAAAGTATTTAATCCGATAAGAACGAAATCCATAAAAGTATTTCATCACAACAAGATAGAGAGGGGGAAACACCACATGATACAACTATATTAACAAAGCCCGTGATACGTCAAGATCGTGACATCTCAAGAACACAAGAGAGAGAGAGAGATTTAACACATAGCTACTGGTACAAACCCTCAGCCCCGATGGTGGACTACTCCCTCCTCATAGTGGTGGCCGCCGGGATGATGTAGATGGCCACCGGTGATGATCCCCCCCTCCGGCGGAGTGCCGGAACGGGGTCTAGATTGGTTTCTCATGGCTACAAAGCCTTGCGGCGGCGGAACTTCTGATCTAGGGTTACCCCAAGGGTTTTTGGAATATTTGGTGATTTATAGGGCAAAGAGGGGGTGCGGGAGGCCACCGAGGTGCGCACAACCCACCTTGGTGCGCCTGGGGCCCAGGCGCGCCCTGGTGGGTTGTGCCCTCCTCGGGGCACCACCCAGGTACTTCTATGGCCCACTGGATGTCTTCTAGTCCATAAAAAATCCACAAAAAGTTTCACGGTGTTTGGACTCCGTTTGATATTGATTTCCTGCGATGTAAAAAACAAGAAAAAAACAGCAACTGGCACTCGGCACTGGGTCAATAGGTTAGTCCCAAAAAATGATATGAAGTTGCTATAAAATGATTGTAAAACATCCAAGAATGATAATATAACAGCATGAATACTTCATAAATTATAGATACGTTGGAGACGTATCATTCACGGCATTCAGGTGAACCACATATGCAACAGAGCCCTGTTTACAAGCAGCTCGAAGCTCCTGAGACGAAATCGCTGAACATTGATGCAGGTGTTTGGTTACTACCTGCAGATCCACAACCCCTTGGTCAGTAGTCACTGTCATATGCTGCGCCTCCCAATCGATATGCATCGGGCTATGTTTCTTGAGCCAATCCATCCCTAGGATAGCATCATAAGCCCCAAGTGAGAGGAGCTTAAAAGCTGTGACAAATTCATGTCCATGAGATGTCCACGAGCACCGAGGTATGAACCTGTCATAGTGTAAAATTTAGCACGATAGACATTTCGGATCATTTCCCTAATTCCTCCACCTATGGCTCTCCTCCCCCCTCCCCTCTCCTCCCCTCCCACCTGCACTCCACCTACAATGGCGATTTCTAGCTCAATCAACCATGGAAAGTTTGCTGCATTGGGACTTTGCACCGGGCTTGGCCCTTGCAAACCAGGTGAGAAGGAAATTTGGTTCTATAGTTCATTTCTCCCCTTCTCGAGACGCCAAAGAGTTATTTTTGGTTGTTTCATTTTCTTCGGCTTCGTTCCCTCTATCGGTGGAATCAGTGGGTATTGCATTACAATGTTACCTTGGAGGGATCTCTTCTGGTTTCAAAGTGTTGTCGATCACTTCACGTTCATTTCGTTTTTCGGTGGCCAATAACAAAGTGGGACACTTCATCTATGGGCTCAAAGATCGTGTTTGGCCAGACTTTGTGTGCCACTTTCATTTGTTCAATGGTTGTTTTGCCAAAGCTCTTGCTATTGATAATCGTTGGCATGCAGATAAGGAGCTGGTTGACATTGCTGATCGCCGTACCGTTGCCCTCAAATCTTCACTTGATTTCTTATCTCGCAAGGAGCATCTTGACCATTCGTCCGCAAGGGAGCTTAGTAAATTTGGGCTTATTTCATTGAAAAATTGGAGCTTTTCAAATAAGAATACTCATGAAGCCTCTTCTTCCTCGGATCCAAAGCAACAAATTCAAATTCAAATTGAGTTGAATCCTCCAAGCGATAAGTTGGGCGTGGTTTCTGCTCTGGGCACTGATCACATTGCTTTAATGAACCATTATCTGTCTCAAGCGGAGTCGGAGGAGAATCAAGACATTGATTGCCTTTTATTAGGCACTTTTAAATGTCCTCTGAAATTGCCTTATGCCCCTCTGTTTTTTGAAGTCAGCGTTCAAATATGCTCCTCCTCACGATTGTTGGCCCCCTCTGCTCAAGGCACAACACAAAGCTGATCTGGCACAGGTACAATATACGCAGAGGGAAATCGAGAATCTTGCTGCTAATTGGGCTGCCCTCTGTTCCAAATGCCTTCAATGGGGGCACACCTGGATTAATTGTGATGCCAGGCTCATTTGCATTAATTGCTCCGGTCCTGATCACAAAGTCATTGACTGCCCCAAGCGTATCACCATATCGTCTATCAATGGGCAAGCATCATCAATTGGCAATGCTAGGATCAATCCAGCCAGATCTTTGGGCCAACCCTTTTTTGTTCCTCAACCGGTCCGTCAATCTAAACCGTCCATCCGATGTGCTGTTTGTGGCTTCTACGGACACGTGGAACGATCATGTCACAAGCTGAAATTTCAGAAGAAGTGGAGGTGGGTTGTAAAAGTTGCCCAGCCGGCTCGCTCACCCCCTCACGCTCCGTCTTCCACCTTGAAAACCCAAGAGCCCCCGCCCTGCCCTGTCCCGTCACTCCTGCAATCGCTCCCTCTCACACTCAACTCGACCATGGCCAACTGCCCCCTGAATCCAGTCCTTTCCTCCCGCCGGGTTCGCCGTTGAGCCCGGCCTGGCAGATTGGCTGGTCCGCAGCTGTATGGTGGTTGGCCCCATTGCTTCGCTCAACCATGACTTCCTGGCCATTGCAGAGTCTAGCCACTACGTCCCGCTGCATCGTCGAGCTGTCATCCGCAATCAGATCACCGCGCTGCTTCATGAGTCTCATCTGTTCACCACCGAGGTCAGTGATCATCCCTTTGGGATTGGAATATTTGGATTTGTTGACTCATTCATGAGAGATACAGTTGTTCCCACTCCGATTGAGTTAGAGGACGAGGACCTGCTGATTTCATTTGTTCCCCACAATGAAGCACTCAATAGGCGCACCACCTCCTTTGGGCCAGAAGTTTGGTTGATGTTTATTGGCTTTCCTTTATCAATCTGACTATTACATCAACAAGGCTCTGGGTGGTTATGGTTCTTTGGTTTCCTGGTACAACCCGAGGCAGGATCGCAGATTTGTGCTGCTCAAAGCTAGGGTGATCCGCCTACGTTTAATCCCAAAAAGCTTCATTGTCTTGCAGTTGGGAGGCGCCCGGGACTGCTCGACGGTCCAGGTTACCATCCTCCGCAGCAATGACTGGAATGGCCTCCTTCCTGAGGTGCTGCCGCCAGGGGAGGAACCGCCGCTTCCAGACTGTAACCCTCACCCTCAGTTTGGGCCGGATCTCGCCGCGGAATAGTTGTATCAGCAGCAGGTACACAACTGGCTGGTGCAAAACGGGGCTCCACCCGTGGGCAACAATGCTGGTCAGGGTGTAGCCCAGGGTGCCCAAGACCATGGCGGTTGGGGTGACTGGCCACCTCCTCCACCAGTGCAGCTTCCCCCAATGCCACCTCACCTAGTCAACTACCAAGCTTGGCTTGCCGCTCAGGGCCTAACTGTTCAGCATGGCCTAGTTCCTGAAGACAATGTCACGGATAATGCTTTTCAGGCCTGGAATGATTCTAATATAGTCTCTAACAATTCTAGCTCCTCCCAGTCTGAATTGGATGTGCTACCCGCTCTGGAGGTTGTTGTGGTTAGTCAGGCTGTCATCCCTGAATCTCTGTCTGTCACGATGGATATCCACTTCCAGGGGATCCGCTTTGGTCTGTCTGCTCAAGGAGATGAGTTGCTATCCATCTTACTAAATGATCTAGTTCCTCGACAGCGTCTCAACAACTTTATTTTCCAAGCCCTACGGCTAGTCATTGCTTCCATTGGTCCTTGGCGCGAGGGTTATGGCATGAGGAATGATGTGTCTGAACTTACTGTCAGAGTTTCTGTTGACGCAGCAGGTATCATCTTTTCTCAGGCTCATGCTGTCAGTACTGCTGTCAATACAACTTCATCCACTGCCTCGTCTATGGTCATTGAAGAAATTGCTGAAGAGGATGTAAGGCCTAGCTCTGATGGTATTCAACCAGCCTCTGGACCCTTGCTTCCTATCATGGTGACCCCCCCCCCCAGCTTCTCAGATGGCTCGTGCATGGTGCCCCAGGGCAACAGCTCCAGTCTCTACCATTGAAGTTAGGCGCAGGCAGCGCTCTAACAAGTATAATGGTTTCAAATCCCAGGATGTCAAGGACACTCGCTCGACCACATCCAAGGTAAAGACTCGTGTTATGCCCTCGATTGGCTCTTCAAGATCTGTTCCTCAAATAGATGATGGCATCCCTCCTCCAACCCCTGTCTCCACACTGCAAGCAATTGGTATCAACCGTTGTGCGATCCCCGAAGAAGAACTTACTGCTGAATATTTACTGGTTGCACCTTCAGTTGCTCCTGAACCTGAAGAAATACAGGGAGACGCGGCCTCTCCCACCTTGGAGTGATTCCACCTGCCACCATGCCCCCTCTGTGATGCTGGAATGTGTTGTCATGGAACGTCCGAGGTTTAAAATCGAGAAGAAACAATTAGCCCTCAGTAACGCGATCATCTCTAGTGGATGTGCGGTCGTTTGTTTGCAGGAGACCAAAATGCCTGATGTCTCTTTTGCGTTTATTAAAACCTACTTTGCTAAACAATTTGATCGTTTCTCTTTTGTTCCTTCGTGCGGTGCCTCTGGAGGCCTTATTACATTGTGGAAAAGTGCTTTATTTTCGGGTACTATTATATCCTCTCATATGTTTGCCTTAGCCGTTAGTTTCGTCAGCATGCAATCCTCTCAATCTTGGACGCATGTCAATGTTTATGGCCCTTGCTCGGGGGAGGATCGTGATGCATTTACCAACTGGCTTTATGTTGTCCAAATCCCTAATGGACAAGATTGGCTTTTACTCGGTGACTTCAACTATATCCGTGCTCCTGATAACCATAACAAGCTGGGGGGAACTTAAATGACATGATTACCTTCAATGACATTATACGCAAGCAACAACTGATTGAACTACCGGTTCAAGGTCGATCTTACACGTCGAGTAACATGCAACTTGACCCCCTCCTTGAGTAAATCGACTGGTTCCTTACTTCTCTCCATTGGACTAATATGTACCCTAAAACCCTAGTTAAACCGCTTGGCAAGCCTGTCTCTGACCACATTACGTGCGTGGTTACTATTGAACCCAAATTCCTCGTAGAAAATTCTTCCTCTTCGAATCCTACTGGATCTTGCACCCAGGGTTCATGGATGTAGTTCAAGAAGTTTGGAATAAGCCAGTTTTCAACAAAAATGCGGCTGCCACGCTTTCCCACAAGTTTAAGGCCCTCCGACATGAATTAAAGATTTGGAGCAAACACATATCGCGGCTTTCCATTGCGATCAGCAATTGTAATGCAGTCCTAGCTGATTTGGATGAGTTAGAAAACAAAAGATGCCTCACAATTCCCGAAACTAACTTCAGAAACATCCTTAAAGCTCATCTGCTCAAGTTTCTTAAATATCAGAAACTATACATGAAAAAGCGATGCACCATTCGCTGGATCAAGTTCGGAGACGAGAATACTAAAAATTTTCAAGCTATTGCTACAGAGAGGTTTCGTAAGAATAACATTGCTTCATTTCGCACCGAGGATGACCATCTGGTTGAAGATCATCCTGGCAAAGAAGCCCTCCTCCACCCCACTTACAAAACCAAGCTGGGCACCACTGCTTCCTGTGGCATGAAGTTTGATTTGCCCTCAATTATTCAACGTGCAACCAACCTTGATCTTCTCACTGAGCCATTCACTCCTGAGGAAATTGATGGAATTGTCAAAGAAATGCCTTCGGATCATGCTCCTGGGCCCGATGGCTTCAGTGGGGCGTTTCTCAAAGCCTGTTGGCCCATTATCAAGCATGATTTATATTCACTTTGTACGCAATTCCACTAAGGAAATCTTGACATCACCCGCATCAACGATGGGTTTATTACTCTAATCCCCAAGGTTAACTCGCCAGAGTCAGTCAATGAGTACAGACCGATCACTCTGCTCAACTGTTGCCTGATGCTGCTCACAAAGCTACTTGCCAACCGGCTCCAATGTGTCATCCTTCAACTGGTTCACTGTAATCAATATGGATTTCTTAAGGGGCGCACCATCCAAGATTGTCTGGCGTGGGCCTATCACTATATCCATCAGTGCCATGCGTCTGGTCGGGAGATTATACTTCTCAAGTTTGACTTCTCGAAAGCATTCGACACCATTTATCATGAGCCCATGATCAATATAATGTGACATATGGGGTTTAATGATCGTTGGATCTCCTGGGTTAAATGCCTCTTTTCCTCGGGCAGATCATCCGTCCTTCTCAATGGAGTGCCCGGCCGTCAATTTCTTTGCAAGCGCGGGGTTAGGCAAGGTGACCCGCTCTCCCTGTTGATCTTCGTCCTCGCAGCGGAATTATTACAGGCGGCAGTTAATGACGTGTTCAGGCAAGGCAGAATTAACCTCCCCTTTCCTTGCAGAGGACAGACCGATTATCCGGTCATCCAATATGCTGACGACACACTCATAGTTCTTCCTGCATGCGTTCAGCAAGCCACGTTGATCAAACAGATCCTATCCGACTATGCTTCCTCCATCGGGCTCAAGATTAACTTCCACAAATCCACATTGATACCAATCAACCTCGACTTGGCATCCACGACTAATCTGGCCAGTGTATTGATGTCTACAACACAACCTTCTTCTTGTAGACGTTGTTGGGCCTCCAAGTGCAGAGGTTTGTAGGACAATAGCAAATTTCCCTCAAGTCGATGACCTAAGGTTTATCAATCTGTGGGAGGTGTAGGATGAAGATGGTCTCTCACAAAAACCCTGCAACCAAATAGCAAAGAGTATCTTGTGTCCCCAACACACCCAATACAATGATAAATTGTATAGGTGCACTAGTTCGGCGAAGAGATGGTGATACAAGTGCAATATGGATGGTAGATATAGGTTTTTGTAATCTGAAAATATAAAAACAGCAAGGTAACTAATGATAAAAGTGAGCGTAAACGGTATCGCAATGCTTCGAAACAAGGCCTAGGGTTCATACTTTCACTAGTGCAAGTTCTCTCAACGATAATAACATAATTGGATCATATAACGTTCCCTCAACATGCAGCAAAGAGTCACTCCAAAGTCACTAATAGAGGAGAACAAACGTAGAGATTATTGTAGGGTACGAAACCACCTCAAAGTTATTCTTTCCGATCAATCCATTGGGCTATTCCTATAAGTGTCACAAACAGCCCTAGAGTTCGTAGTAAAATAACACCTTAAGACACACATCAACCAAAACCCTAATGTCACCTAGATACTCCAATGTCACCTCAAGTATCCGCGGGTATGATTATACGATATGCAGAATCTCAGATTCATCTATTCAACCAACACAAAGAACTTTAAAGAGTGCCCCAAAGTTTCTACCGGAGAGTCAAGACGAAAACGTGTGCCAACCCCTATGCATAGATTCCCAAGGTCACTGAACCCACAAGTTGATCACCAAAACATACATCAAGTGGATCACGTGAATATCCCATTGTCACCACAGATAAGCACATGCAAGACATACATCAAGTGTTCTCAAATCCTTAAAGACTCGATCTACTAAGATAACTTCAAAGGGAAAACTCAATCCATTACAAGAGATAGAGGGGGAGAAACATCATATGATCCAACTATAATAGCAAAGCTCGCGATACATCAAGATCGTGCCAAATCAAGAACAAGAGAGAGAGAGAGAGAGAGAGATCAAACACATAGCTACTGGTACATACCCTCAGCCCCGAGGGTGAACTACTCCTTCCTCATCATGGACAGCGCCGGGATGATGAAGATGGCCACCGATGATGGATCCCCCCTCCGGTAGGGTGCCGGAACACGGTCCCGATTGGTTTTTGGTGGCTACAGAGGGTTGCGGTGGTGGAACTCCCGATCTAGGTTTCTTTTCGGGGGTTTCTGTATTTATAGGAATTTTCGGCGTCGGTCTCACGTCAGGGGGGTCTCCGAGTCATCCACGAGGCAGGGGGCGCGCCTAGGGGGTAGGGCTCGCCCTCCACCCTCGTGGATGGCTCGGGACTCTTCTGGCCCCAACTCTTTTACTCTGGGGGCTTCTTTTGGTCCATAAAAAATCATCAAAAATTGGCACGTCAATTGGACTCCGTTTGCTATTCCTTTTCTGTAAAACTCAAAACAAGGAAAAAACATAAACTGGCACTGGGCTCTAGGTTAATAGGTTAGTCCCAAAATTCATATAAAATAGCATATAAATGCATATAAAACATCCTAGATGGATAATATAATAGCATGGAACAATCAAAAACTATAGATACGTTGGAGACGTATCAAGCATCCCCAAGCTTAATTCCTGCTCGTCCTCGAGTAGGTAAATGATAAAAACAGAATTTTTGATGTGGAATTCTACCTAACATATTTATAAATGTAATCTTCTCTATTGTGGCAAGAATATTCAGATCCATAAGATTCAAAACAAAAGTTTAATATTGACATAAAAACAATAATACTTCAAGCATACTAACAAAGCAATCATGTCTTCTCAAAATAACATGGCCAAAGAAAGCTATCCCTACAAAATCATATATTCTGGCTATGCTCTATCTTCGTCACACAAAGTATTTAATCATGCACAACCCCGATGACAAGCCAAGCAATTTTTTCATACTTTTGATGTTCTGAAACTTTTTCAATCTTCATGCAATACATGAGCGTGAGCCATGGACATGGCACTATAGGTGGAATAGAATGGTGGTTGTGGAGAAGACAAAAAGGAGAAGATAGTCCCGCATCAACTAGGCGTATCAACGGGCTATGGAGATGCCCATCAATAGATATCAATGTGAGTGAGTAGGGATTGCCATGCAACGGATGCACTAGAGCTATAAGTGTATGAAAGCTCAACAAAAGAAACTAAGTGGGTGTGCATCCAACTTGCTTGCTCACAAAGACCTAGGGCATTTTGAGGAATCCCATCATTGGAATATACAAGCCAAGTTCTATAATGAAAATTCCCACTAGTATATGTAAGTGACAACATAGGAGACTCTCTATCATGAAGATCATGGTGCTACTTTGAAGCACAAGTGTGGTAAAAGGATAGTAGCATTTCCCCTTCTCTCTTTTTCTCTCATTTTTTATTTTTTTTATTTGGGTCTTTTCTCTCTTTTTTAATGGCCTCTTTTTTTCTTCTCTTTTTTTTTATTTTTCGTCCGGAGTCCCATCCCGACTTGTGGGGGAATCATAGTCTCCATCATCCTTTCCTCACTGGGACAATGCTCTAATAATGATCATCATCACACTTTTATTTACTTACAACTCAAGAATTACTACTCAATACTTAGAACAAAATATGACTCTATATGAATGCCTCTGGCGGTGTACCAGGATGTGCAATGACTCAAGAGTGACATGTATGAAAGAATTATGAAAGGTGGCTTTGCCACAACTACGATGTCAACTACATGATCATGCAAAGCAATATGACAATGATGAAGCGTGTCATAATAAACGGTGGAAAGTTGCATGGCAATGCATCTCAAAATGGCTATGGAAATGCCATAATAGGTAGGTATGGTGGTTGTTTTGAGGAAGGTAATGGTTGGTGTATGGTACCGGCGAAAGTTGCGCGGCACAAGAGAGGCTAGCAATGGTGGAAGGGTGAGAGTGCGTATAATCCATGGACTCAACATTAGTCATAAAGAACTCGCATACTTATTGCAAAAATCTATTAGTCATCGAAACGAAGTACTACGCACATGCTCCTAGGGGGTAGATTGGTAGGAAAAGACCATCGCTCGTCCCCGACCGCCAGCCATAAGGAAGACAATCAAAAAATAAATCATGCTCCGACTTCATCACATAACGGTTCACCATACGTGCATGCTACGGGAATCACAAACTTTAACACAAGTATCTCTAAAATTCACAACTACTCCACTAGCATGACTCTAATATCACCATCCTCATATCTCAAAACAATCATAAGGAATCAAACTTCACATAGTATTCAATGCACTTTATATGAAAGTTTTTATTATATCCCTCTTGGATGCCCATCATATTAGGGCTAAATTCATAACCAAAGCAAATTACCATGCTGTTCTAAAGACTCTCAAAATAATATAAGTGAAGCATGAGATTTCATCTATTTCTTCAAAATAAAACTACCGTCATGCTCTAAAAGATATAAGTGAAGCACTAGAGCAAATGACAAACTACTCCAAAAGATATAAGTGAAGATTAATGAGTAGTTGAATAATTATGTAACTATGTGAAGACTCTATAACATTTAAGAATTTCAGATATTGGGAAAGCAAGCAAAACAAAATAAAACAAAATGACGCTCCAAGCAAAACACATATCATGTGGTGAATAAAAATATAGCTCCAAGTAAAGTTACCGATGAACGAAGACGAAAGAGGGGATGCCTTCTGGGGCATCCCCAAGCTTAGGCTCTTGGTTGTCCTTGAATATTACCTTGGGGTGCCTTGGGCATCCCCAAGCTTAGGCTCTTGCCACTCCTTATTCCATAGTCCATCGAATCTTTACCCAAAACTTGAAAACTTCACAACACAAAACTCAACAAAAAACTCGTAAGCTCCATTAGTATAAGGAAATAAAATCACCACTTTTGGTACTGTTGTGAACTCATTCTTTATTTATATTGGTGTAATATCTAATGTATTCCAACTTCTCTATGGTTCATACCCTCCGATACTACTCATAGATTCATCAAAATAAGCAAACAACACATAGAAAACAGAATCTGTCAAAAACAGAACAGTCTATAGTAATCTGTAACTCTCGAATACTTCTGTAACTCCAAAAATTCTGAAATAAATTAGTGGACGTGAGGAATTTGTCTATTAATCTTCTGCAAAAAGAATCAACTTAAAATCACTCTTCTTTAGAAAAAATGACAGCTAATCTCGTGAGCGCAAAGTTTCTGTTTTTTACAGCAAGATCACATTAACTTTCACCCAAGTCTTCCCAAAGGTTTTACTTGGCACTTTATTGAAACAAAAGCTATAAAACAAGATTACTACAGTAGCTTAATCATGTGTAGACACAAAAACAGTAGGGGTAAATATTGGGTTGTCTCCCAACAATCGCTTTTCTTTAATGCCTTTTTAGCTAGGCATGATGATTTCAATGATGCTCACATAAAAGATAAGAATTGAAACATAATGGGAGCATCATGAAGAATATGACTAGCACATTTAAGTATAACCCACTTCCTATGCCTAGGGATTTTGTGAGCAAACAACTTATGGGAACAAGAATCAACTAGCATAGGAAAGAAAAACAAGCATAGCTTCAAGAATTTCAACACATAGAGAGGAAACTTGATATTATTGCAACTCCTACAAGCACATGTTCCTCTCTCATAGTAATTTTCAGTAGCATCATGAATGAATTCAACAATATAACTATCACATAGAGCACTCTTTTCATGATGCATAAGAATAGAATTTTTATTACTCTCCACATAAGCAAATTTCTTCTCATGAATAGTAGTGGGAGCAAACTCAACAAAATAACTATCATGTGAGGCATAATCCAATTGAAAATTCAAATCAAGATGACAAGTTACATGGTTATCATTGTTCTTTATAGCATGCATGTCATCACAATAATCATCATAGATAGCAACTTTGTTCTCATAATCAATTGGAACCTCTTCCGAAATAGTGGATTCATCACTAAATAAAGTCATGACCTCTCTGAAACCACTTTCATCAACATAATCATCATAAAAAGGAGGCATGCCTATCATCATAATAAATTTTCTCATCAAAACTTGGGGGGCTAAAAATATCATCTACATCAAACATAGCATCCCCAAGCTTGTGGCTTTGCATATCATTAGCATCATGGATATTCAAAGAATTCATACTAACAACATTGCAATCATGCTCATCATTCAAATATTTAGTGCCAAACATTTTAATGCATTCTTCTTCGAACACTTTGGCACAATTATCGGAAACCTTATTTTCACGAAAGACATTAAAAAGATGCAGCATATGAGGCACCCTCAATTCCATTTTCTTTTTGTAGTTTTCTTTTGTAAACTAACTAGTGATAAAACAAGAAACTAAGAGATACAATTGCAAGATCTAAAGATATACCTTCAAGCACTAACCTCCCCGGTAATGGCGCCATAAAGAGCTTAGTTGACGGGGTGTTAGTGCCGCTTACTTAGCCTCCCCGGCAACGGCGCCAGAAAAGAGCTTGATGTCTACTACACAACCTTCTTCTTGTAGACATTGTTGGGCCTCCAAGTGCAGAGGTTTGTAGGACAGTAGCAAATTTCCCTCAAGTGGATGACCTAAGGTTTATCAATCTGTGGGAGGCGTAGGATGAAGATGGTCTCTCTCAAACAACCCTGCAACCAAATAGCAAAGAGTCTCTTGTGTCCCCAACACACCCAATACAATGATAAATTGTACAGGTGCACTAGTTCAGCGAAGAGATGGTGATACAAGTGCAATATGGATGGTAGATATAGGTTTTTGTAATCTGAAATTATAAAAACAGCAAGGTAACTAATGATAAAAGTGAGCGTAAACGGTATTGCAATGCTTCGAAACAAGGCCTAGGGTTCATACTTTCACTAGTGCAAGTTCTCTCAATGATAATACCATAATTGGATCATATAACAATCCCTCGACATGCAACAAAGAGTCACTCCAAAGTCACTAATAGCGGAGAACAAACGAAGAGATTATTGTAGGGTACGAAACCACCTCAAAGTTATTCTTTCTGATCAATCCATTGGGCTATTCCTATAAGTGTCACAAACAGCCCTAGAGTTCGTAGTAAAATAACACCTTAAGACACACATCAACCAAAACCCTAATGTCACCTAGATACTCCAATGTCACCTCAAGTATCCGTGGGTATGATTATACGATATGCATCACACAATCTCATATTCATCTATTCAACCAACACAAAGAACTTCAAAGGGTGCCCCAAAGTTTCTACCGGAGAGTCAAGACGAAAACGTGTGCCAGCCCCTATGCATAGATTCCCAAGGTAACTGAACCCGCAAGTTGATCACCAAAACATACATCAAGTGGATCACGTGAATATCCCATTGTCACCACAGATAAGCACATGCAAGACATACATCAAGTGTTCTCAAATCCTTAAAGACTCGATCTGATAAGATAACTTCAAAGGGAAAACTCAATCCATTACAAGAGATAGAGGGGGAGAAACATCATATGATCCAACTATAATAGCAAAGCTCGCGATACATCAAGATCGTGCCAAATCAAGAACACGAGAGAGAGAGAGATCAACACATAGCTACTGGTACATACCCTCAGCCCCGAGCGTGAACTACTCCCTCCTCGTCATGGAGAGCGCCGGGATGATGAAGATGGCCACCGGTGATGGATCCCCCCTCCGGCAGGGTGCCGGAACAGGGTCCCGGTTGGTTTTTGGTGGCTACAGAGGGTTGCGGCGGCGGAACTCCCAATCTAGGTTTCTTTTCGGGGGTTTCTGTATTTATAGGAATTTTTGGCGTCGGTCTCACGTCAGGGGGGTCTCCGAGTCATCCACGAGGCCGGGGGGCGCGCCCAGGGGGGTTGGGCTCGCCCTCCACCCTCGTGGATGGCTAGGGACTCTTCTGGCCCAACTCTTTTACTCCGGGGGCTTCTTTTGGTCCATAAAAAGTCATCAAAAATTGGCACATCAATTGGACTGCGTTTGGTATTCCTTTTCTGTAAAACTCAAAAACAAGGAAAAACAGAAACTGGCACTGGGCTCTAGGTTAATAGGTTAGTCCCAAAAATCATATAAAATAGCATATAAATGCATATAAAACATCCTAGATGGATAATATAATAGCATGGAACAATCAAAAAATATAGATACGTTGGAGATGTATCATGTATTTGGGTGTGCAGTAGGATGAATGCCATTCACCTACCTTGACCTCCCGCTTGGCACAACCAAGCCCTCGGTTCAAGAGCTCGTGCCTTTGGTTTGCAGATTGGAGAGACAACTCACGTCCACCATTGCGATCATGTCATATGGTGGCAAACTCTCCTGGCTGAACGCTTCTGTCACATCCCTCCTGGTGTTTGCCATGTGTACACTCAAGTTCCCACCCAAACTCATTGAGATCCTTGATAAAATTAGACGCAGATGTCTTTGGACTAAGAAAACGGAGCACGGTGACAAGTCTAACTCGTTGGCCGCATGGGATATGGTTTGTCAACCCAAGAAAAAAGGTGGGCTAGGAGTGATCAATTTGAAGATTCACAATGAGGCCCTGCTGCTAAAATTCTTGCACAAGTTCTTCAACAAGCAGGATGTCCCGTGGGTTAATCTTATTTGGGACAATCACTATGTTGACAAGATCCCACATGCAGTTGACCCGGTTGGCTCGTTTTGGTGGAAGGACATCCTAAAACTCACCCCCATCTATCGGGGGATTTCATGTGTTCAAGTGGTTGACGGCAAGACGACTCTCTTTTGGGAAGACCTTTGGAAGGAGGAGATCCTGCAAATCTCTCACCCTCGTGCCTTCTCCTTTGCTATTCACGAAGACTTGTCTGTGGCTGGTGCGATGGCAAGCACTGACTAGCATGAAACCTTTCACCTACCACTCTCCCCGCAAGCGCTTGATGAGATCCAGGACATGCATTCCCCTCCAACTTGGATTTCTCCATCGACCTCGCTCCATGATGTTTGGCACTACTCTTGGGGCTCGGCGAGTTACAAACCAATGGATTATTACATCAACTACTTGAGGGATGGGGAGGCGCACCCCGCGTTCAGTCGACTGTGGAAATCAAAGTGCACTATGAAAATCAAAGTGTTCGGATGGCTCTTATTCCTGCACAGACTCAACACACGCAACATGCTCAAAAGGAGGCATTACAATATTGTTGATAACTTTGATTGCATCCTTTGCGGCCAGCACATTGAGGAAACTGTCGATCATATGATCTTTACTTGCCCCTTTAGTTAGAGCTGCTGGGCTAAACTTCATATTATTTGGGCAACTTTTGACTGCCGGCTCACTCTCCTTCAAAACACAAAAGACACTTGGCCGAATCCCTTGTTTCTGGAAATATTCCTAACCGCGGCTTGGAGCATCTGGAAGGAGAGAAACAATAAACACTTCAGAGGGGTGGCCCCTAGTGTGGGGTCCTGGCTAAAACGCTTTAAAGAGGATCTCCTTCTCCTTCAACATAGGGTTAAAGCAGCACATAGAGCTACCCTGATCACCTTTTGTAATTCTATTGTATAGTTGCATCCACCATTATATCTGGCCTCTAACCACACACTAGGTGTGGC
The DNA here is from genome assembly GCF_002575655.3 of Aegilops tauschii subsp. strangulata. Taxonomy (NCBI): domain Eukaryota; kingdom Viridiplantae; phylum Streptophyta; class Magnoliopsida; order Poales; family Poaceae; genus Aegilops; species Aegilops tauschii. The sequence goes on from NC_053036.3 coordinate 579,105,163, forward strand.
TGATATTGTACCATGGGTTGATATGTCTATGTAAACACCCCATTTATATAAATATATGAAAAAACAGTAGGGGTTTTCCCCCTACTATCAAGTTTGTCAAAAAAACCTTAACCTTGCAAGCTTTGGACAGTTTACACAATCTGGATAACTTAGCAGCCATGTGATGGTCGACGAAAGATGTTGAACTGCCTAGCAACGACATCTCTTTACCCTGTATCCATGCGTGTAGCTGTTGGGGAACGTAGTAATTTCAAAAAATTTACTACGCACACACAGGATCATGGTGATGCATAGCAACGAGAGGGGAGAGTGTGTCCACGTACCCTCGTAGACCGAAAGCGGAAGCGTTAGCACAACACGGTTGATGTAGTCGTACGTCTTCATGATCCGACCGATCCAAGTACCGAACGCATGGCACCTCCGAGTGCAGCACACGTTCAACTCGATGACGTCCCGCGAGCTCCGATCCAGCAAAGCTTCGCCGGAGAATTTCGTCAGCACGACGGCGTGATGACGGTGATGATGATGCTACCGACACAGGGCTTCTCCTAAGCACCGCTACAATATGATCGAGGTGGATTATGGTGGAGTGGGGCACCGCACACGGCTGGGAGAGATCAACAGATCAACTTGTGTGTCTAGAGGTGCCCCCTGCCCCCGTATATAAAAGAGCAAGGGGGAGGCCGGCCGGCCCTATGGGGCGCGCCAGGAGGAGGAGTCCTCCTAGTAGGAGTAGGACTCCCCTCTTTCCTAGTCCTACTAGGAGGGGGAAAGGAAGGGGGAGAGGGAGAAGGACAGGGGGGCGCCGCCCCCCTCTCCTAGTCCAATTCGGACTAGAGGGGAAGGGGTGCGCGGCCTGCCCTACGCCAGCCCTCTCTATCCACTAAGGCCCATAAGGCCCACTATTTCTCCCGGGGGGTTCCGGTAACCCTCCGGCACTCCGGTTTTCTCCGAAACCACCCGGAACACTTCCGGTGTCCGAATATAGTCGTCCAATATATCGCTCTTTACGTCTCGACCATTTCGAGACTCCTCGTCATGTCCATGATCATATCCGGGACTCCGAACTACCTTCGGTACATCAAAACACAAAAACTCATAATACCGATCGTCACCGAACTTTAAGCGTGCGGACCCTACGGGTTCGAGAACTATGTAGACATGACCGAGACACGTCTCCGGTCAATAACCAATAGCGGAACCTGGATGCTCATATTGGCTCCCACATATTCTGCGAAGATCTTTATCGGTCAAACCGCATAACAACATATGTTGTTCCCTTTGTCATCAGTATGTTACTTGCCCGAGATTCGATCGTCGGTATCTCAATACCTAGTTCAATCTCGTTACCAGTAAGTCTCTTTAATCGTTCCGTAATACATCATCCCGCAACTAACTCATTAGTTACAATGCTTGCAAGGCTTATAGTGATGTGCATTACCGACTGGCCCAGAGATACCTCTCCGACAATCGGAGTGACAAATCCTAATCTCAATATATGCCAACTCAACAAGTACCTTTGGAGACACCTGTAGAGCACCTTTATAATCACCCAGTTACGTTGTGACGTTTGGTAGCACACAAAGTGTTCCTCCGGTATTCGGGAGTTGCATAATCTCATAGTCATAGGAACATGTATAAGTCATGAAGAAAGCAATAGCAACATACTAAACGATCAAGTGCTAAGCTAACGGAATGGGTCAAGTCAATCACATCATTCTCCTAATGATGTGATCCCGTTTATCAAATGACAACTCATGTCTATGGTTAGGAAACATAACCATCTTTGATCAACGAGCTAGTCAAGTAGAGGCATACTAGTGACACTCTGTTTGTCTATGTATTCACACATGTATCATGTTTCTAGTTAATACAATTCTAGCATGAATAATAAACATTTATCATGATATAAGGAAATAAATAATAACTTTATTATTGCCTCTAGGGCATATTTCCTTCAGTCTCCCACTTGCACTAGAGTCAATAATCTAGATTACACAGTAATGATTCTAACACCCATGGAGTCTTGGTGTTGATCATGTTTTGCTCGTGGAAGAGGCTTAGTCAACGGGTCTGCAACATTCAGATCCATATGTATCTTGAAAATCTTTATGTCTCCCACCTGGACTTGATCCTGGATGGAGTTGAAGCGTCTCTTGATGTGCTTGGTTCTCTTGTGAAATCTGGATTCCTTTTCCATGGCAATTGCACCAGTATTGTCACAAAAGATTTTCATTGGACCCGATGCACTAGGTATGACACCTAGATCGGATATGAACTCCTTCATCCAGACTCCTTCATTTGCTGCTTCCGAAGCAGCTAGGTATTCCGCTTCACACGTAGATCCCGCCACGACGCTTTGTTTAGAACTGCTCCAACTAACAGCTCCACCGTTCAATATAAACATGTATCCGGTTTGCGATTTAGAATCGGCCGGATCAGTGTCAAAGCTTGCATCGACGTAACCATTTACGACGAGCTCTTTGTCACCTCCATAAACGAGAAACATATCCTTAGTCCTTTTCAGGTATTTCAGGATGTTCTTGACCGCTGTCCAGTGATCCACTCCTGGATTACTTTGGTACCTCCCTGCTAAACTAATAGCAAGGCACACATCTGGTCTGGTACACAGCATTGCATACATGATAGAGCCTATGGCTGAAGCATAGGGAACATCTTTCATTTTCTCTCTATCTTCTGCAGTGGTCGGGCATTGAGTCTTACTCAACTTCACACCTTGTAACACAGGCAAGAACCCTTTCTTTGCCTGATCCATTTTGATATTCTTCAAAACTTTGTCAAGGTATGTGCTTTGTGAAAGCTCAATTAAGCGTCTTGATCTATCTCTATAGATCTTGATGCCCAATATGTAAGAAGCTTCACCGAGGTCTTTCATTGAAAAACTCTTATTCAACTATCCTTTTATGCTATCCAGAAACTCTATGTCATTTCCAATCAACAATATGTCATCCACATATAAGATTAGAAATGCTACAGAGCTACCACTCACTTTCTTGTAAATACAGGCTTCTCCAAAAGTCTATATAAAACCATATGCTTTGATCACACTATCAAAACGTTTATTCCAACTCCGAGAGGCTTGCACCAGTCCATAAATGGATCGCTAGAGCTTGCACACTTTGTTAGCACCCTTTGGATCGATAAAACCTTCAGGTTGCATCATGTACAACTCTTCTTCCAGAAATCCATTCAGGAATGCAGTCTTTACATCCATTTGCCAAATTTCATAATCATAAAATGCAGCAATAGCTAACATGATTCGGACGGACTTAAGCATCGCTACGGGTGAGAAGGTATCATCATAGTCAACTCCTTGAACTTGTCGAAAACCTTTCGCAACAAGTCAAGCTTTGTAGACAGTAACATTACCGTCAGCGTCTGTCTTCTTCTTAAAGATCCATTTATTCTCGATGGCTTGCCGATCATCGGGCAAGTCAACCAAAGTCCACACTTTGTTCTCATACATGGACCCCATCTCGGATTTCATGGCCTCAAGCCATTTTGCGGAATCTGGGCTCATCATCGCTTCCTCATAGTTCGTAGGTTCATCATGGTCTAGTAACATGACCTCCAGAATAGGATTACCGTACCACTCTGGTGCGGATCGTACTCTGGTTGACCTACGAGGTTTGGTATTAACTTGATATGAAGTTTCATGATCATCATCATTAGCTTCCTCACTAATTGGTGTAGATGTCACAGGAACCGGTTTCTGTGATGAACTACTTTCCAATAAGGGAGCAGGTATAGTTACCTCATCAAGTTCTACTTTCCTCCCACTCACTTCTTTCGAGAGAAACTCCTTCTCTAGAAAGGATCCATTCTTAGCAACAAAAGTCTTGCCTTCGGATCTTTGATAGAAGGTGTACCCAACTGTCTCTTTTGGGTATCCTATGAAGACACATTTCTCCGATTTGGGTTCGAGCTTATCAGGTTGAAGCTTTTTCACATAAGCATCGCAGCCCCAAACTTTAAGAAACGACAACTTTAGTTTCTTGCCAAACCACAGTTCATAAGGAGTCGTCTCAACGGATTTAGATGGTGCCCTATTTAACGTGAATGCAGCCGTCTCTAAAGCATAACCCCAAAACGATAGCGGTAAATCTGTAAGAGACATCATAGATCGCACCATATCTAGTAAAGTACGATTACGACGTTCGGACACACCATTACGCTGTGGTGTTCCAGGTGGCGTGAGTTGCGAAACTATTCCGCATGTTTCAAATGAAGACTAAACTTGTAACTCAAATATTCTCCTCCACGATCAGATCGTAGAAACTTTATTTTCTTGTTACGATGATTTTCCAGTTCACTATGAAATTCTTTGAACTTTTCAAATGTTTCAGACTTATGTTTCATCAAGTAGATATACCCATATCTGCTCAAATCATATGTGAAAGTGAGAAAATAACGATATCCGCCGCGAGCCTCAACATTCATCGGACCACATACATCAGTATGTATGATCTCCAACAAATTTGTTGCTCGCTCCATTCTTCCAGAGAACGGCGTTTTAGTCATCTTGCCCATGAGGCATGGTTCGCAAGTACCAAGTGATTCATAATCAAGTGCTTCCAAAAGTCCATCAGAATGGAGTTTCTTCATGCGCTTTACACCAATATGACCCAAACGGCAGTGCCACAAATAAGTTGCACTATCATTATCAACTCTGCATATTTTAGCTTCAATACTATGAATATGTGTATGTCCACTATCGAGATTCAGAAAGAATAGACCACTCTTCAAGGGTGCATGACCATAAAAGATATTACTCATATAAATAGAACAACCATTATTCTCTGATTTAAATGAATAACCGTCTTGCATCAAACAAGATCCGGATATAATGTTCATGCTTAACGCTGGCACCAAATAACAATTATTCAGGTCTAATACTAATCCCGAAGGTAGATGTAGAGGTAGCGTGCCGACTGCGACCACATCGACTTTGGAACCATTTCCCACGCGCATCGTCACCTCATCCTTTGCCAATCTTCGCTTAATCCGTAGTCCCTGTTTCGAGTTGCAAATATTAGCAATAGAACCAGTATCAAATACCCAAGCACTACTGCGAGAATTAGTAAGGTACACATCAATAACATGTATATCACATATACCTTTGTTCACCTTGCCATCCTTCTTATCCGCCAAATACTTGGGGCAGTTCCGCTTCCAGTGACCAGTTTGCTTGCAGTAGAAGCACTCAGTCTCAGGCTTGGGTCCAGACTTGGGTTTCTTCTCCTGAACAGCAACTTGTTTGCCGTTCTTCTTGAAGTTCCCCTTCTTCTTCCCTTTGCCCTTTTTCTTGAAACTGGTGGTCTTGTTGACCATCAACACTTGATGCTCCTTCTTGATTTCTACCTCCGCAGCCTTTAGCATTGCAAAGAGCTCGGGAATCGTCTTATCCATCCCTTGCATGTTATAGTTCATCACGAAGCTCTTGTAGCTTGATGGCAGTGATTGAAGAATTCTGTCAATAACACTATCATCCGGAAGATTAACTCCCAGTTGAATTAAGTGATTGTTATACCCAGACATTCTGAGTATATGCTCACTGACAGAACTATTCTCCTCCATCTTGCAGCTGTAGAACTTATTGGAGACTTCATATCTCTCAATCCGGGCATTTACTTGAAATATTAACTTCAACTCCGGGAACATCTCATATGCTCCATGACGTTCAAAACGTCGTTGAAGTCCCGGTTCTAAGCCGTAAAGCATGGCACACTGAACTATCGAGTAGTCATCAGCTTTGCTCTGCCACACGTTCATAACATCTGGTGTTGCTCCTGTAGCAGGTTTGGCACCTAGCGGTGCTTCCAGGACGTAATTCTTCTGTGCAGCAATGAGGATAATCCTCAAGTTACGGACCCAGTCCGTGTAATTGCTACCATCATCTTTCAACTTTGCTTTCTCAAGGAACGCATTAAAATTCAACGGAACAACAGCACGGGCCATCTATCTACAACAACATAGACATGCAAAATACTATCAGGTACTAAGTTCATGATAAATTAAAGTTCAGTTAATCAAATTATTAAAGAACTCCCACTTAGATAGACATCCCTCTAATCATCTAAGTGATCACGTGATCCATATCAACTAAACCATGTCCGATCATCACATGAGATGGAGTAGTTTTCAATGGTGAACATCACTATGTTGATCATATCTACTATATGATTCACGCTCGACCTTTCGATCTCCAGTGTTCCGAGGCCATATCTGCATATGCTAGGCTCGTCAAGTTTAACCCGGGTATTCTGCATGTGCAAAACTGGCTTGCACTCGTTGTATGTGAACGTAGAGCTTATCACACCCGATCATCACGTGGTGTCTCGGCACGACGAACTTTTGCAACGGTGCATACTCAGGGAGAACACTTGTACCTTGAAATTTAGTGAGAGATCATCTTATAATGTTACCGTCGATCTAAGCAAAATAAGATGCATAAAAGATAAACATCACATGCAATCAATATAAGTGATATGATATGGCCATCATCATCTTGTGCTTGTGATCTCCATCTCCAAAGCACCGTCATGGTCACCATCGTCACCGGCGCGACACCTTGATCTCCATCGTAGCATCGTTGTCGTCTCGCCAACTATTGCTTCTACGACTATCGCTACCGCTTAGTGATAAAGTAAAGCAATTACAGGGCGATTGCATTGCATACAATAAAGCGACAACCATATGGCTCCTGCTAGTTGCCGATAACTCGGTTACAAAACATGATCATCTCATACAATAAAATATAGCATCATGTCTTGACCATATCACATCACAACATACCCTGCAAAAACAAGTTAGACGTCCTCTACTTTGTTGTTGCAAGTTTTACGTGGCTGCTACGGGCTGAGCAAGAACCGTTCTTACCTATGCATCAAAACCACAACGATAGTTTGTCAAGTTAGTGTTGTTTTAACCTTCTCAAGGACCGGGCGTAGCCACACTCGATTCAACTAAAGTTGGAGAAACTGACACCCGCTAGTCACCTGTGTGCAAAGCACGGCGGTAAAACCAGTCTCGCGTAAGCGTATGCGTAATGTCGGCCTGGGCCGCTTCATCCAACAATACCGCCGAACCAAAGTGTGACATGCTGGTAAGCAGTATGACTTGTATCGCCCTCAACTCACTTGTGTTCTACTTGTGCATATAACATCTATGCATAAAACCTGGCTCGGATGCCACTGTTGGGGAACGTAGTAATTTCAAAAAAAATCTTACGCACACACAGGATCATGGTGATGCATAGCAACGAGAGGGGAGAGTGTGTCCACGTACCCTCGTAGACCGAAACCGGAAGCGTTAGCATAACGCGGTTGATGTAGTTGTACGTCTTCACGATCCGACCGATCCAAGTACCGAACGCACGGCACCTCCGAGTTCAGCACACGTTCAACTCGATGACGTCCCGCGAGCTCCGATCCAGCAAAGCTTCGCTGGAGAGTTTCATCAGCACGACAGCGTGATGACGGTGATGATGATGCTATCGACGCAGGGCTTCGCCTAAGCACCGCTACGATATGATCGAGGTGGATTATGGTGGAGGGGGCACCGCACACGGCTGGGAGAGATCAACAGATCAACTTGTGTGTCTAGAGGTGCCCCCCTGCCCCCGTATATAAAGGAGCAAGGGGGAGGCTGGCCGTCCCTACGAGGCGCGCCAGGAGGAGGAGTCCTCCTCCTAGTAGGAGTAGGACTCCCCTCTTTCCTACTCCTACTAGGAGGGGGAAAGGAAGGGGAGAGGGAGAAGGAAAGGGGGGCGCCGCCCCCCCTCTCCTAGTCCAATTCGGACCAGAGGGGAAGGGGCGCGCGGCCTGCCCTAGGCCAGCCCTCTCTCTCTCCACTAAGGCCCATAAGGCCCACTATTTCTCCCGGGGGGTTCCGGTAACCCTCCGGCACTCCGGTTTTCTCCGAAACCACCCGGAACACTTCCGGTGTCCGAATATAGTCGTCCAATATATCGATCTTTACGTCTCGACCATTTTGAGACTCCTCGTCATGTCCGTGGTCATATCCGGGACTCCGAACTACCTTCGGTACATCAAAACACAAAAACTCATAATACCGATCGTCACCGAACTTTAAGCGTGCGGACCCTACGGGTTCGAGAACTATGTAGACATGACCGAGACACGTCTCCGGTCAATAACCAATAGCGTAACCTGGATGCTCATATTGGCTCCCACATATTCTGTGAAGATCTTTATCGGTCAAACCGCATAACGACATACGTTGTTCCCTTTGTCATTGGTATGTTACTTGCCCGAGATTCGATCGTCGGTATCTCAATACCTAGTTCAATCTCGTTACCGGTAAGTCTCTTTACTCATTCCTAATACATCATCCCGCAACTAACTCATTAGTTACAATGCTTGCAAGGCCTATAGTGATGTGCATTACCGAGTGGGCCCAGAGATACCTCTCCGACAATCGGAGTGACAAATCCTAATCTCGATATATGCCAACTCAACAAGTACCTTTGGAGACACCTGTAGAAGCACCTTTATAATCACCCAGTTATGTTGTGACGTTTGGTAGCACACAAAGTGTTCCTCCGGTATTCGGGAGTTGCATAATCTCATAGTCATAGGAACATGTATAAGTCATGAAGAAAGCAATAGCAACATACTAAACGATCAAGTGCTAAGCTAACGGAATAGGTCAAGTCAATCACATCATTCTCCTAATGATGTGATCCTGTTTATCAAATGACAACTCATGTCTATGGTTAGGAAACATAACCATCTTTGATCGACGAGCTAGTCAAGTGGAGGCATACTAGTGACACTCTGTTTGTCTATGTATTCACACATGTATCATGTTTCCGGTTAATACAATTCTAGCATGAATAATAAACATTTATCATGATATAAGGAAATAAATAATAACTTTGTTATTGCTTCTAGGGCATATTTCCTTCGGTAGCTGCATCACACCTGGCCCATCTGACCCCTCAACAGCCTACTTGGAAATGGTGCATAAATTGTCTTCCTCAAGCTCTGTGTGATCTTGATTGTCCTCGCCCAACACTTCCTCTGTTGCAAATAACTCCAGCAGCTCTTCCGCTACATGCATCTGGACGGTCGAGGGGCATGTGTGATCTTTGCCCCACCGTTCACCACACTTAAAACATAGACCTCTAGCTCTTCTGAAAGTATGCGGCGCTGCCATCTTACCGTTATTTGTCCCTGCTCTTGCTGCTTCTGTTCCACGGCGATCTTCCGCACTAGCTGCAGGTGCTGATGGTCGCGCAGTGCTCACAGACAGGCTTGGAGCACTTGTCATCATGAAACGTGGTGCTGGGAAGTGATTGGGCACCGTATGCCTGGCAGCCTCGCCCTCCGCCACTTCCTCCTGAAGCAGCGCGAGAGAACATGTCGTGTCGAGGTCGGGCGGGCGTTGGATGAGCACCACCGCCCGTATGTCCGCCCGCAGACCCTCGATGAATCGTGTAAGGAAGAAATACGGATGCGTCAGTTCAGACTATGATATCATGTGATTCATTGAAGTTTCAAAACGTTCAATGAAATCTGCAATAGAATCCGTCTGCTGTATAGCATAAAACTGACGGATAAGCAATTGGTGCTTATCGCGACCGAATCGAGTGCATAACAGAGCCGTGAATGACTCCCACGCAAGACCAGCGATCGTGCGTTGTACTGATTGCAGCCAAATGGCAGCCGAACCAGAGAAATTCAAAATTGCCATGGGTACCCAATAGGACTCCTGAACCACAAACATCTGAAAATATTGTTCCGCCAACGTTTTCCAAAGCTGAGGATTCTCGCGTGCGAAACTGGGAAACGAGATCGGCGGGGGTGCTGGCCCCTCGCTGCCAGTACTTGTGAGGACAACGGGGAAGAATTCGAGGATGGGATCATGGCCATACCCGTGACCGGGGAAGCCACCGGTGACTCTAAAGTCACCGTTGGAGATCCTCCAGGGTGCAGTGACGCGTCGTGGCCTGGTTGCCCTTGAATCTCGTGCACAACGACCGAAGAAGTCGTCGGCGGCGGTGAGTTGGTGGGTGGTGCCGATGACGCTGACGTGGCTTGGAGCGCGGCAACTGAGATCTCCAATTGTGTGAACCGCGC